>NC_041384.1:164208915-164298848 GCF_002162155.2 Triticum dicoccoides | reverse complement strand
GCCACACGACGAGCGGGCCTCCGCACGCCCATCCTCCTCGCGCCGTTCGCCGCCCCGCTGTTCGCCGATGGAGCCGCCCGTCGTGACGCCGCGGTAGACGCCGCACCGTACGCCACGGGAGCCGCCGAGCTGCGACACCCTACGCAGCGGGAGCTGCCCGTCACACCCTTCGCCATGGGTCGTCGAGGGAGCTGCCGCCCGTCGCGCCCTTCGCCGAGGGAGCCGCCACCCCGTCATTCCTGTCAACATACTTATCAATTAGGAAATCTCCATTACCCAGAAAACAGAACTACAACAACTTTGAGCAATCTGTTGTTTAGTTATCACAATTGCAACTTGCATGAAGCCATATGCTCAACAGAAACAGAGAATCCCACCACTAAAACTCCAGCATCATAGTAATTTTGTGGGTAAGATTGATCAAATATTTCACAGTATCGTGAGCCGTTTCCATGGTCCAGAATAGTGCTATATTTATCTAGCAACAAAATAGCACTAAAAGTTGAAGGAAGGGTTGCCAACGAGGCAACTAAAGAAGTCTCGCCACCTCGACACCATGGATGTGTATGTGCGTTGTGGTAGAGAAACTGAGGATGCCTTCCATGCAGTTGTTACGTGCCCTCAAGCACATGCTGTATGGGAGGCCATGAGAGATGAATGGCAAATACCTGAACAAGATGAGCTGATCAATACTGGTCCAGAATGGGTGCTTGATCTTCTTGCCAGAGTTAATGAGAGAGTGCGGAGAAATGTGCTAATGATTATCTGGAGGAATTGGCAGACCAGGAACGATCAAGTACATGATAAACCAGTGCTACCTGTACACATAACAAGGTCCTTTCTGTCGAGCTACATGTGTTCGCTAATTCAGGTGCAGAGTAAGGACGGCGGGGACCCTGTGAAAGGAAAAGGTATAATGGAAGAAAGCCTACAAGAGCCAGTGAAGGAGAGGTATGCCAGTGCTCGTGCACAATGGCCACCGCCTGCTGTGGGGTGCCTTGAAATCACAGTCGATGGTGCTTACCGTGACAAAGAGAAGAACGCAGGGACAGGTCTAGTGATCCGTGATTCGGCTGGTGATTTGATACACGTCATGCCAATACTTATCTAGGTGTCGGGGTCCTCTGGAAGCAGAACTTATGGCCGCAAAGGAAGGTGTGGAGATGGCGCGTAGATATGCTGCCGGTCCGTTTGTCCTCCAAACAGACTGTTCAAACCTAATCAAACTGATTAAGGAAACGAAGCCGGACAGGTCTTGCTTGGGACACCTGATACAAGAGTTGAGAAACTTATTCTTTGAGGAGAGGGAGCTTATTATTATGAAAGTAGATAGAATTCAGAATAGGGTTGCAGATTTTCTAGCTAAATTTTCGCGCTCGGAGCATCAAACCGACTTGTGGTTACAAGATGCCCCCGAGAATCTTCTTTGCCTTTTGGCTATGGATTGTAATCCTATTTACTAATCAATAAAGCTCCCAATCTTCACGCAAAAAATAACACTAAAAGTATACTCTAATAATTACGATTCAGGTTATTCCAGGAATAGCACATGCTCCAGAATGTTAGAATATGTTGTGTAGAGATAGGAAAGGTGTTTAAATTGTAATCTCTTTCTATCTCTTCTTCTGTTCTGATTCTTCTACCGACTTTCTCTGTAAAGATCCTTCGCTCGATCTCTCTCTTGTAAGCCACTTCCATCTAGTTTTACATGGTAACAGAGCCTCTTCATCGATAGATTGGGTAGAGATCGCATCTAACTACCCAGGCGACTGCAACTATGTCCACCACCGCCGCCGCCATGACACTCAGCACCATGGGTGTGCTGACCACCACCTTCTCCTCCGCTTTTGCGTCATCATCCACCTCCACCTCCACCAACTCCTTCCTCGGATCGCCGCCGCAAGAGAAGCTGACGAGGGGCAACTTCCTGCTATGAAAGGCCATCGTCCTACCCCAGATCAAGGGCGCGCAGATGGAACATCATCTCGACGCAAAGAGCCCGGCACCGCCGGCCAGCCTCACTATTACCAAGGACGGTGAAGAAGAACAGGTGGTAAACTTTGTGAGATCTCTCTGGTACGCACAGCAGCAACAACTCCAAGGTTATTTGATGGGATCTCTCTCCCGCGACATCCTTGCACGGGTTGCCACGCTCCAGACGCCGGCTGAAGTCTGGCGCGCCATCCACGACACGTTCGCCGCCCAGAGTCAAGCCCAAGCAATCAGCACCCGCGTCGAGCTCACAAACCTTCAAAAAGGTAATATGATCATGGCTGAGTATCTTGGAAAGATTAAGAATCTCACCGACAAAGCAGCCTACACCGCCACCGCACTCTCTGATCTAGAGATCGTGTCCAAGATCTTGTCCAGGTTGGACATGGATTATAATCCAGTAGTCTCAGCCCTTGCTGCTCGGGTGGAGCCGATCACCGTTCAGGAGCTATACAGCCAGCTCCTGCGCTTTGACGCCCGCCTCAGTCTCCTTCATGGCACCAACCTTTGCCAATCCTTCGCCAACTCTGTCTTGCATGGACGCGGCCGTGGGCACGGTCACCACGCGCAATGCAGCAGTGGGCATAGGCGCGGCAACAACCAGGGTAGCGGCAGCTACAACAACATAGGAGGTGGCGGCTACAACAACACCGGCAACAGACCGAGGGAGGTGGCTTCAACAACAACACCAACCGCCGCCCCTCCTCCTTCTCATGTGGTCGCCCTCGCTGCCAACTCTGCAAGAAGGCCGACCATGAGGTTATGGACTGCTGACACCGCTTTGATGAAGACTATGTTCCTGATGCTCGCCATGTTGCTGTGGCTATGCGTGAGCAAGGAGGAGATGGATTGTGGTATGTTGACTCCGGTGCAACGGATCATGTCACAAGTGAACTAGAGCAACTTGCTCTCCGTGAAAAGTACCACGACAATGATCAAATTCACACCGCAAGCGGTGGAGATATGGATATTCGACACATTGGTCAAGCTTTTATTAATTCCCCTACGCTTAAACATGATCTGATCTTAAAAGATGTCCTTCATGTTCCACAAGCTGACAAAAATCTTGCCTCTATGTCTCACTTAGCCACTAATATTGATGTCTTCTTTGAAACTCACCCTCGTTACTTTTTTATAAAGGACCGGGCAACGAGGGAACTTCTACCCCACGGTAGATGCATTGGAGGCCTCTACCCCATCACATTCGAAGCACTTAGTCGCAAGCATCGTCAAGTCTACTCCTTCATCAAGCCCTCTTTGGCAAGGTGGCATCAAAGATTAGGACATTCGTCTTCAGTCATAGTTAAACAAGTAGTCAATAAAGGCAATCTTTCTTTGTCACATAGCCCAATTAGTGGTTCAGTTTGTGAAGCTTGTCAATGTACCAAGAGTCACCAACTTCCCTATCCTAAGTCAAGTAGTGTTTCTCATGCTCCTTGGCTTATTTTCAGTTTCATTGATGACTATAGCAAGTTTACTTGGATTTATTTGCTCAAGTATAAAAAAGTTTTTTCCTGTATTCCAAGAGTTTCAAAAACTTATCGAAAGACACTTTGACAGGAAAATTTTAACAGTCCAAAGTGATTGGGGAGGGGAGTATGAGAAGCTCAACTCCTTCTTTCGTAGCATAGGCATTGTACACCGGGAAAGTATGAGGTGCTCCCAGCCTTGGGGTACTCCCGATGCTCCAATGTCGAAAATATATTTTCAAACGTTTCAAAAAATTATGAAAAAAATCTGAATGTTGATAGGGAATATTACTACAACCCCTAAAAAGTTCAAGTCCAAAATCGAAATGCACATTGAGAAACAAAAAAGACAAATCCATATGTGAATAGTGTCAATGTTGCTTTGGTCTTTTTTTACACTATTTATGCTAGATTTCACATTTTTGTTTATCAATGTGTGTTTTGAGTTTGGACCTGAAATTTTTAGGGATGGTAGGCACATTCCTTATGAAAATTCATATTTTTTCTAGAATTTTTGAAATATTAAAAAATGTTTTTATGACATTGGATCACTAGGAGTACCTCAAGGTTGGGAGCACCCGATATTTTCCCATTAAACACCATGTGTCTTGTCCTCATGCTCACCAGAAAAACGGCTATGCCGAGCATAAACATCGCCACATTGTTGAAGTTGGTCTCTCTCTACTTGCTCATGCCTCCATGCCTCTCAAATATTGGGATGAAGCCTTTATTACTGCCACATATCTTATTAATTGTTTGCCTAGCAAAGTCATTGGCAATTCTACTCTATTGGAGCGTCTCTATCATCAAAAACCAGATTACAACTCTCTCAAAAAAATTGGGTGTGCTTGTTATCCCAATCTTCGTCCATACAATCGTCATAAACTTGAGGTCCGTTCTACTCAATGTGTTTTTCTTGGCTATAGTAATCTCCATAAAGGGTACAAGTGCCTAGAGATTGCAACTGGCGTATTTATATTTCCAAAGATGTTGTTTTTGATGAAACTCTTTTTCCTTTTGCCAAACTTCATCCCAATGCAGGAGCCCTTCTCCGTGCTGAAATAGCTCTTCTTCCAGATCACGGGGGTGAATTAAATAAAACTGACCATGTGCAAAATTCCATAGAAAATTGTAATTCTGCAGATTTTGGCCATCATTTTATGTATGCAAATCTGACAAAACGGGCACAGGATCCAATACTGATGTGGCTGGCAGCAGCGCTCGATCCCATGACGATTCCGCGCCAATCCTGCTGTCTCTGTCGGCGCGCGATCCCAGGAGGATCGCCTTTCCTTGCATGCATCCAGTCGCGCGCGGGTGGCCGACCGAGTTGAGCCCGCCTGTTCAGACGCGCGGTTAGCTGAGCTAGCCAGCCCAGGCGCGCGCGTGGCCGATAGCCCCCACAGGGTGGAGCCCGCCAGCCTTGGCGCGGGCGGGAAATCATCACCTGGCGCCACGTGTCCGCAAATCGAGGCGGCTCCCGACAGCAGAACACCTGAGGTGTCAGAGCTGGCAGGTTCGGCATCTTCCTTGGATCTGGAGCCTGGATCTTCTGTGGCAATCTCTGCGCCTATTGCATCAGGATCTTCTGTGCCTCCATCAGCGGCTCCTCATCAAGCTTCTCGTCGGCACACCAGGTCACAGTCAGGTATTGTAAAAGATAAAGAATACACTAACGCTTTGTTTGAATGTCTGTATTGGAGGGCTCCGTATTGAATTGGTTGGAATACTAATTCAACAAGGAAATTGTAATGGACATGAATATAAATTCACTTGTTTGGATGTTCATTGAATTGGCCTATGGAATCCGGTGAAGTTTCAATACCAAATCGTGTTTGGATGACAAACTATGGAATTGCATAGTAACAAGAGTATGAAGATAATACATTGTTTTATATGCATCAAAACAAAATTTGTGATTCCAAAACTTTTTTCTGCGGGGAATTTTTCAGCAAAACCTGCAAGTAGATAAATAAATATATGCCTCTGTTTACAGTCCGACGGCAGTGCACAACCGATGTAGCCTAGAACTATGCCTCTGTACAAAGCATGGAATCAATCCCTTTTAAAACGAAAAGATACACACATGCTTCCCACACATCACGAACAAACGTCGGCACCTTCCAGGAATCACGGACACCACGCATGGGAGCATTAGCTGCATCACCACGCAAACTGGGTCACCAGATCTGGGAGCGACGGCGCGGTCACCGAGCTGCAGCTACAACCGAGGAGGAGGGCCGGGGAGGAAGGGAATGACAGAGGAGGAAGGGAAGGGTCGGCGGAGAAGGAAGGGAAGGGCGGGTGAGCATACCTGCGCCGCCGAGTATCTCATCGGGCGCCGCCGTTCTCCTCTCATTCCCTTCTTTCCTTCTGTTTCACGGTCGCGGGAGGGATCGATTGTGTTGACCGGTATCTTTTGCGGGACGAGGGCAATTCAGCCGAAAACGGAGCGAGAGGCCTAGGAATTGCGGGACGAGAGGATGCGTGCGAGCGGAAACTACTCTGTATTCGATACCGTTTCAATATGTTGTTTCGGAGTACATCCAAACACCTGAATTGGGGTAGCCCAATACCAAATCCAATACAGAGAGCCCAATACAGACATCCAAACGCAGTGTAATGGTATGGTACGGTATGACATAATCAAACATGCCTTTCTTAGTAGTGTTGGAGAACCAACTCATTTGCATGATGCTCTAGCTCATAAGGAATGGAAGGAGGCTATGGATAATGAATATGATGCACTCATGAAAAATAAAACTTGGCATCTAGTACCATCAAAGAAAGGTAGCAATGTTATAGATTATAAATGGGTATACAAGATAAAGAGAAAATCTGATGGAAGTATAGACAGATACAAGGCTATACTAGTTGCCAAAGGGTTTAAGCAGGGGTTTGGTATTGATTGTGAAGATACATTTAGTCATGTTGTTAAGGCAGCTACTATTCGACTTGTATTGTCTATTGTTGTTTCTAGAGGTTGGAGTTTATGTCATCTAGATGTTCAGAACGTGTTTCATCATGGTGTTCTTGAGGAAGAAGTGTTCATGCGGCAGCCACCTGGATATGAGGATCAAAGCACACCTCATTATGTCTGTAAGTTGGATAAAGCTTTGTATGGTTTGAAACAAGCCCCAAGAGCTTGGTATCAAGATCGAGCATGCAGTTACAACAACTTGGGTTCACACCATCTAAAGCAGATACCTTCTTTTATGATAAAGAAAATATAACTATATTTGTGTTTGTTTATGTTGATGATGTAATTGTTGTTATTTCAAGTTCAGATGCTACCACTTGTTTGCTTAAAGATCTAAAATTGGAGTTTGCTCTCAAAGACTTGGGTGATCTTCACTACTTTCTTGGCATAGAGGTCAAGCAGGTCAAGGATGGTTTACTTCTCACACAGGAAAAATACACTGCTGATATACTCAGGAGAGTAGGAATGGAACATTGCAAACCTGTGAGTACACCAATTTCAACTTCTGAAAAACCTACAGTTGAAAGTGGAGAAGCACTTGGATCAAAGGATGCAACTAATTACAGAACTGTTGTGGGTGCTTTACAATATTTGACTCTTACACGACCTGATATTTCCTACTCTGTGAATAAGGTATTGAAGGAAATATGCCCTAGAGGCAATAATAAAGTTGCTATTTATATTTCCTTATATCATGAT
This sequence comes from Triticum dicoccoides, assembly GCF_002162155.2. NCBI lineage: Eukaryota > Viridiplantae > Streptophyta > Magnoliopsida > Poales > Poaceae > Triticum > Triticum dicoccoides. The sequence continues at coordinate 164,291,708 of NC_041384.1, read as the reverse complement.
AAATTTTTATTATTCATGCTAGAATCGTATTAACCGGAAACTTAGTACATGTGTGAATACATAGACAAACAGAGTGTCCCTAGTATGCCTCTACTTGACTAGCTCGTTAATCAAAGATGGTTGAGTTTCCTAACCATAGACATGTGTTGTCATTTGATGAACGTGATCACATCATTAGAGAATGATGTGATGGACAGGACCCATCTGTTAGCTTAGCATAAATGATCGTTTAGTTTTATTGCTATTGCTTTCATCATGACTTATACATGTTCCTCTGACTATGAGATTATGCAACTCCCAGATACTGGAGGAACACCTTGTGTGCTATCAAATGTCACAACATAACTGGATGATTATAAAGATGCTCTATAGGTGTCTCAGATGGTGTTTGTTGAGTTGGCATAGATCGAGATTAGGATTTGTCACTCCGTGTATTGGAGAGGTATCTGTGGGCCCTCTCGGTAATGCTCATCACTATAAACCTTGCAAGCAATGTGACTAATGAGTTAGTTGCGGGATGATGCATTACGAAACGAGTAAAGAGACTTGCCGGTAACGAGATTGAACTAGGTATGATGATACCGACGATCGAATCTCGGGCAAGTAACATACCGATGACAAAGGGAACAACGTATGTTGTTATGCGATTTGACCGATAAAGATCTTCGTAGAATTTGTAGGAGCCAATATGAGCATCCAGGTTCCGCTATTGGTTATTGACCGGAGATGTGTCTCGGTCATGTCTACATAGTTCTCGAACCCGTAGGGTCCGCACGCTTAACGTTCGATGACAATTTGTATTATGAGTTATGTGATTTGATGTACCGAAGTTTGTTCGGAGTCCTGGATGAGATCACGGACATGCCGAGGAGCCTCGAAATGATCAAGAGGTAAATATTCATATATTGGAAGGCTATATTCGAACACCGGAAGTGTTCCGGGTCACCGGATGGGGTTCCGGGCAAACCCCGACAAAGATATGGGCTTAATGGGCCAAGTAATAGAACACACCAGTCCACAAGGGGCTGGTGCGCCCCCTATAGGGCCAGCCACATGGGGAGAAAGGAAAAGGAGAGGAGGAAAAGGAAAGTATGAATTAGAACTCCTACTTCCTTCCCCTCCCCCTCCTTCCTTTCCCCCTTATCCAAATATGGTAAGGGGGGGGGGGGAATGGACTAGGGGCCCAAGTAGGATTCCTCCTACTTGGGCGCGCCCTAGGCTGCCTCCCTCCCTCTCCCTCCTTTATATACATGGGGAGGGCACCCCTAGAACACACATCAGTTGTTCCTAGCCGTGTGCGGCGCCCCCCTCCACAGTTAACACCTCGGTCATATCGTCTTAGTGCTTAGGCGAAGCCCTGCGCCGGTAACATCATCATCACCGTCACCACACCGTCGTGCTGATGAAACTCTCCCTCAGCCTCAACTAGATCAAGAGTTTGAGGGACATCACCGAGCTGAACGTGTGCAGATCACGGAGGTGCCGTGCATTCGGTACTTGGACCGGTTGGATCGCGAAGACGTCCGACTGCATCAACCGCGTTACTAAACGCTTTCACTTGCGGTCTATGAGGGTACGTGGACACACTCTCCCCGCTCGTTGCTATGCTTCTCCTAGATAGATCTTGCGTGATCGTAGGATTTTTTTGAAATACTACGTTCCCCAACAGTGGCATCCGAGCCAGGTCTATGCGTAGATGTTATATGCACGAGTAGAACACAAAGAGTTGTGGGCGATAATAGTCATACTGCTTACCAACAATGTCTTACTTTGATTCGGCGGTATTGTTGGATGAAGACATGACCACGTTCATGAGACTGGTTCTACTGACGTGCTTTGCACATAGGTGGCTAGCGGGTGTCTATTTCTCCAACTTTAGTTGAATCGAGTTTGACTACGCCCGGTCCTTGTTGAAGGTTAAAACAACACACTTAATGAAAATTCATTATGGTTTTGATGCGTAAGTAAGAACGGTTCTTTCTAGAAGCCCGTAGCAGCCACGTAAAACTTGCGACAACAAAGTAGAGGACGTCTAACTTGTTTTTGCAGGGCATGTTGTGATGTGATATGGTCAAGATGTGATGAGATATAAATTGTTGTATGAGATGATCATGTTTTGTTAAAGTTATCGACAACTGGCAGGAGCCTTATGGTTGTCTCTTTATTGCATAAGATGCAAGCACCATATAATTGCTTTACTTTATGGCTATGCGATAGCAATAGTTGCAAAAGAAATAGTTGGCGAGATGACCATGTGACGACATGTTGATAAAGATCAATATGATGGAGATCATGGTGTCATGCCGGTGACGATGGAGATCATGACGGTACTTTGGAGATGGAGATCAAAGGCACAAGATGATGATGGCCATATTATGTCACATATTTTGATTGCATGTGATGTTTATCTTTTATGCATCTTATTTTTCCTAGTACATCGATAGCATTATAAGATGATCTCTCACTAAATTTCAAGGTATAAGTGGTCTCCCTGAGTATGCACCATTGCTACAGTTCGTCATGTCGAGACACCACGTGATGATCGGGTGTGATAAGCTCTACGTTCACATACAACAGATGCAAGCCAGTTTTGCACACGCAGAATACTTGGGTTAAACTTGACGAGCCTAGCATATGCAGATATGGCCTCGGAACACTGAGACCGAAAGTTCGAGCATGAATCATATAGTAGATACGATCAACATAGTGATGTTCACCATTGAAAGCTACTCCATCTCACGTGATGATCGTACATGGTTTAGTTGATTTGGATCACGTGATCACTTAGATGACTAGAGGGATGTCTATCTAAGTGGGAGTTCTTAAGTAATATGATTAATTGAACTTTAATTTATCATGAACTTAGTCCTGATAGTATTTGCATATCTATGTTGAAGATTAATAGCTTGCGATGTAGCTCCCCGTTTATTTTGATATGTTCCTAGAGAAAAATGAGTTGAAAGATGATAGTAGAAATGATGCGTACTGGGTCCGTGATCTAAGGATTATCCTCATTGCTGCATAGAATAATTATGTCCTTGATGCACCGCTAGGTGACAGACCTATTGCAGGAGCAGATGCAGACGTTATGAACGTTTGGCAAGCTCGGTATGATGACTACTTGATAGTTTAGTGCGCCATCCTTTACGGCTTAGAACCGGGACTTCAAAAAAAATTTGAACGCCACGGAGCATACAAGATGTTCCAAGAGCTGAAATTAGTATTTCAGACTCATGCCCGAGTCGAGAGGTATGAGACCTCTGACAAGTACTTTGCCTACAAGATGTAGGAGAATAGCTCAACTAGTGAGCATGTGCTCAGAATGTCTGAGTACTACAATCACTTGAATCAAGTGGGAGTTAATCTTCCGAATAAGATAGTGATTGATAGAGTTCTCTAGTCACTATCATCAAGTTACTCGAACTTCATGATGAACTATAATATGCAAGGGATGAAGAAAATGATTCCTGAGCTCTTCGCGATGATAAAATTAGTGAAGGTAGAAATTAAGAAAGAGCATCAAGTGTTGATGGTTAACAAGACCACTAGTTTCAAGAAAAGGGGCAAAGGAAAAGAAAGGGAACTTCAAGAAAGAATAGCAAGCAAGTTGCCACTCCCGTGACGAAACCCAAAGCTAGACCTAAGCCTAAAACTGAGTGCTTCTACTGCGAAGGGAATGGTCACTGGAAGCGGAACTACCCCAAATACTTGGTGGATAAGAAGGATGGCAAAGTGAACAAAGGTATATTTGATATACATGTTATTGATGTGTATTTTACTAGTGTTTATAGCAACCCATCGGTATTTGATACTGGTACAGTTGCTAAGAGTAGTAACAAGAAACAAGTGTTGCAAAATAAACAGAGACTAGTTAAGGGAGAGGTGACGATGTGTGTTGGAAATGATTCCAAGGATGATAAGATCAGCATCGCACACTCCCTTTACCTTGGGGATTAGTGTTGAACCTAAAATAAATGTTATTTGGTGTTTGCGTTGAGCATGAATATGATTGGATCATGTTTATTGCAATACGGTTATTCATTTAAGTCAAAGAATAATTGTTGTTCTATTTACATGAATAAAACCTTCTATGGTCATACACTCAAAATAAATGGTTTATTGAATCTCGATCGTAGTGATACACATATTCATAATATTGATGCCAAAAGATGCAAAGTCGATAATGATAGTGCAACATATTTATGGCACTGCCGTTTTGGTCATATTGGTGTAAAGCGCATGAAGAAACTCCATGCTGATGGGTTTTTGGAATCACTTGATTATGAATCATTGATGCTTGCGAACCATGCCTCATGGGCAAGATGACTAAAAATCTGTTGTCCGAAACAATGCAGCGAGCCACTGACTTATTGGAAATAATACATACTGATGTATGCGATCCGATGAGTGTTGAGGCTCACGACGGGTATCGTTATTTTCTGACCTTCACAAATGATTTGAGCAGATATGGGTATATTACTTAATGAAACATAAGTCTGAAACATTTGAAAAGTTCAAATAATTTCAGAGTGAAGTAGAGAATCATCGTAACAAGAAAATAAAGTTTCTATGATCTGATCGCAGAGGCGAATATTTGAGTTATGAGTTTGGCCTTCAATTAAACAATGTGGAATAGTTTCACAAACTCATGCCACCTGGAACACCACAGCATAATGGTGTGTCTGAACATCATAACCGTACTTTATTAGATATGGTGCGATCTATGATGTTTCTTACCGAATTACTACTATCATTTTAGGGTTATGCATTAGAGACAGCTGCATTCAAGTTAAATAGGGCACCATCTAAATTCGTTGAGACGACGCCATATGAATTGTGGTTTGGCAAGAAACCTAAGCTATCGTTTCTAAAAGTTTGGGGTTGTGATGCTTATGCGAAAAAGTTTCAACCTGGTAAGCTCGAACCCAAATCAGAGAAATGCGTCTTCATAGGATACCCAAAGGAAACTGTTTGGTACACCTTCTATCACAGATCCGAAGGCAAGTTATTTGTTGCTAAGAATGGATCCTTTCTAGAGAAGGAGTTTCTTTCGAAAGAAGTGAGTGGGAGGAAAGTAGAACTTGATGAGGTAGTTGTACCTTCTCCCGAATTGGAAAATGGTTCATCACAAAAATCAGTTCCAATGATGCCTACACCAATTAGTGGGGAACTTAATGATGATGATCATGAAACTTCAGATCAAGTTACTACCGAACCTCGTAGGTCAACCAGAGTATGTTACGCACCAGAGTGGTACAGTAATCCTGTTCTAAAGCCATGTTACTAGACCATGACAAACCTATGAACTATGAGGAAGCGATGATGAGCCCAGATTCCGCGAAATGGCTTGAGGCCATGAAATCTGAGATGGGATCCATGTATGAGAACAAAGTATGGACTTTGATTGACTTGCCCGATGATCGGCGAGCCATTGAGAATAAATGGATCTTCAAGAGGAAGACGGACGCTGATAGTAGTGTTACTATCTACAAAGATTGACTTTTCGAAAAGGGTTTTTACAAGTTCAAGATGTTGACTACGATGAGATTTTCTCACTCGTATCGATGCTTAAAGTTTGTCCGGACCGTGTTAGCAATTGCCACATTTTATGAAATTTGGCAAATGGATGTCAAAACTGCATTCCTTAATGGATATCTTAAAGAAGAATTGTATATGATGCAACCAAAAGGTTTTGTCAATCCTAAAGGTGATAACAAAATGTGCAAGCTCCAGCGATCCATCTATGGACTTGTGCAAGCATCTCAGAGTTGGAATTTACGCTTTGATAAGTTGATCAAAGCATATAGTTTTATACAGACTTGCGGTGAAGCCTGTATTTACAAGAGAGGGAGTGGGAGCACTATAGCCTTTCCGATAAGTATATGCGAATGACATATTGTTGATCGGAAATAATGCAGAATTTTCTGGAAAGCATAAAGGAGTATTTGAAAGGAGTTTTCAAAGAAAGGCCTGTGAAGCTGCTTACATATTGAGCATCAAGATCTATAGAGATAGATCAAGACGCTTGATAAATTTTTTCAATGAGTACATACCTTGACAAGTTTTTGAAGTAGTTCAAAATGGAATAGTCAAAGAAGGAGTTCTTGCTTGTGTTGCAAGGTATGAAGTTGAGTAAAGACTCAAAACCCTACCATGGCAGAAAATAGAAAGAGAATGAAAATTCATTCCCTATGCCTCAATCATAGGTTCTAAAAAGTATGCTATGATGTGTACCAGACCTATTATGTACCTCACCATGAGTTTGGCAAGAGGGTAAAATAGTGATCCAGGAGTGGATCACTGGACAATAGTCAAAATTATCCTTAGTGGAATAAGGAAATGTTTCTCGGTTATGGAGGTGACAAAGAGTTCGTCGTAAACAGTTACATCGATGCAAGCTTTGACACCGATCTGGATGACTCTAAGTCTCGATCTAGATACATATTGAAAGTGGGACAAATTAGCTAGAGTAGCTCCATGCAGAGAACTTTAGACATAGAAATTTGCAAAATACATACAGATCTAAATGTGGCAGACCTGTTGACTAAACTTCTCTCACAAGCAAAACATGATCACACCTTAGTACTCTTTGGGTGTTAATCACATGGCTATGTGAACTAGATTATTGACTCTAGTAAACCCTTTGGGTATAGTTCACATAGCGATGTGAACTATAGAGTGTTAAATCACATGACGATGTGGACTATTGGTGTTAAATCACATGGCGATGTGAACTAGATTATTGACTCTAGTTCAAGTGGGAGACTGAAGGAAATATGCCCTAGAGGCAATAATAAAGTTGTTATTTATATTTTCTTATATCATGATAAATGTTTATTATTCATGCTAGAATTGTATTAACCGGAAACTTAGTGCATGTGTGAATACATAGACAAACAGAGTGTCCCTAGTATGCCTCTACTTGACTAGCTCGTTAATCAAAGATGGTTAAGTTTCCTAACCATAGACATGTGTTGTCATTTGATGAACGAGATAACATCATTAGAGAATGATGTGATGGACATGACCAGCTTAGCATAAATGATCGTTTAGTTTTATTGCTATTGCTTTCATCATGACTTATACATGTTCCTCTGACTATGAGATTATGCAACTCCCAGATACTGGAGGAACACCTTGTGTGCTATCAAACGTCACAACATAACTGGATGATTATAAAGATTCTCTATAGGTGTCTCCGATGGTGTTTGTTGAGTTGGCATAGATCAAGATTAGGATTTGTCACTCCATGTATCAGAGAGGTATCTGTGGGCCCTCTCGGTAATGCTCATCACTATAAGCCTTGCAAGCAATGTGACTAATGAGTTAGTTGCGGGATGATGCATTACGGAACAAGTAAAGAGACTTGCCGGTAACGAGATTGAACTAGGTATGATGATACCGACGATCGAATCTCGGGCAAGTAACATATCGATGACAAAGGGAACAAGGTATGTTGTTATGCGGTTTGACCGATAAAGATCTTCGTAGAATTTCTAGGAGCCAATATGAGCATCCAGGTTCCGCTATTGGTTATTGACCGGAGATGTGTCTCGGTCATGTCTACATAGTTCTCGAACCCGTAGGGTCCGCACGCTTAATGTTTGATGACAATTTGTATTATGAGTTATGTGATTTGATGTACCGAAGTTTGTTCGGAGTCCTGGATGAGATCACGGACATGCCGAGGAGTCTTGAAATGATCGAGAGGTAAATATTCATATATTGGAAGGCTATATTCAAACACCGGAAGTGTTCCTGGTCACCGGATGGGGTTCCGGGCAAACCCCGACAAAGATATGGGCTTAATGGGCCAAGTAATAGAACACACCAGCCCACAAGGGGCTGGTGCGCCCCCTATAGGGCCAGCCACATGGGGAGAAAGGAAAAGGAGAGGAGGAAAAAGGAAAGTATGAATTAGAACTCCTACTTCCTTCCCCTCCCCCTCCTTCCTTTCCCCCTTATCCAAATATGGTAAGGGGGGGGGGGAATGGACTAGGGGCCCAAGTAGGATTCCTCCTACTTGGACGCGCCCTAAGCTGCCTCCCTCCCTCTCCCTCCTTTATATACGTGGGGAGGGCACCCCTAGAACACACATCAGTTGTTCCTAGCCGTGTGCGGCGCCCCCCTCCACAGTTAACACCTCGGTCATATCGTCGTAGTGCTTAGGCGAAGCCCTGCGCCGGTAACATCATCATCACCGTCACCACACGTCGTGCTGATGAAACTCTCCCTCAGCCTCAACTAGATCAAGAGTTCGAGGGATATCACCGAGCTGAATGTGTGCAGATCATGGAGGTGCCGTGCATTCGGTACTTGGACCGGTTGGATCGCGAAGACGTTCGACTACATCAACCACGTTACTAAACGCTTCCGCTTTCGGTCTACGAGGGTACGTGGACATACTCTCCCCGCTCGTTGCTATGCCTCTCCTAGATAGATCTTGCGTGATCGTAGAATTTTTTTGAAATACTACGTTCCCCAACAGGTATGTCAATATTTACATGCACATAGGACAACTCACTGGACTACAATCAAGAGAATTTTGAGGTATCTTAAGTTTTCAGAAGGACTTGGACTTCAAGTTACCAAGTCCCCATCGCTACTTGTTACTGCATATTCTGACGCAGACTGGGCAGGGTGTGCTGATGATAGAAGATCTATAGGTGGTTTTGCTGTGTTTCTCGGAACTAATCTTGTGTCGTGGAGTGCAAGAAAACAAGCTATTGTCTCAAGATCAAATACAGAAGGTGAATATAAAGCTTTGGCAAGTGCTACAACTGAAGTAATGTGGATACAGACGTTACTCTATGAGCTTGGAATCAAGGCTCCACGGGCTGCTAGATTATGGTGTGATAATATTGGTGCAACCTATCTTTCAGCTAATCGTGTTTTCAATGCACACATGAAACACATTGAAGTTGATTTCCATTTTGTCAGATAAAGAGTAGCTCGAAAGCTACTTGTTCAGTTTATGCCTACTGGAGATCAACTTGCTGATGGCTTCACAAAACCTCTCACTATGAGGAGGTTGGATGAGTTTAAGTTCAATCTCAACCTTGCGAAAGTTTCTTGAGGTTTAGATTGCAGGGAAGTGTTAGAATATGTTGTGTAGAGATAGGAAATGTGTTTAAATTGTAATCTCTTTCTATCTCTTCTTCTGTTCTAATTCTTCTACTGACTTTCTCTGTAACGATCCTTCTATCGATCTCTCCCTTGTAAGCCATGGCATACATGATATAAGTACAAACAGCGGCCCGAGCAAAGGGTTCAATGCTTCCATCTAGTTTTACACAGAAGTCAACATCATGAGCATTGATTAACTACAACACATAAATGGCTACAAGCCTATTGCCACCATTATAAGTTTCCTCCCCTCGCTCAATCATCTCACTCGACTCCGCGTGGCCAGTCGCTTCATCTTCGTTCTGATTAAGGGTTAGCATTTATAATTGAGATTGATTTGAAGAGACCACGGGGAAAGATCACCTATAGTTGGTTCTGTGTTCTGATAGATATACGCAGTTAGTCTCCAGGTTGACTCATCCAAAAATCTAATTACATCACCAGTCAACTAAATTTTGCAACTAGAATTCACATGTGTATGTTGAAGTTGGGGGATTATATTCGACATTTCATTTTTATCCCAGCACTGGATTGAAGTGGTGGTTTACAAAGGATTTTTAGTGGGGCACAAGTGTAGATTGGTACAAAAGCATGCTAAATAGTGAGGTAGTACCATGCTAGAATTACTTGGTTCCATTTTTTTGTTTCTTTGATGTAATGTAATCATTGTTGTTTCTATTATCAGTGAACTTTCTAGAACAATGGGTAAGTAGCTACCAACTATGAATGGAATAAGTCTAAAAAGAAAGCTATTCCAGAAAAGGATGAGAAGAGCCCCAAGGATCTAAACTGTAATATACCAACCTGCATCAGGTCATAGCATGTACGGACCATGATGTCTACTATGCAACTTTATTCTTGTAGACACGTTTTGGGCCTCCGAGCGCAGAGTTTTGTAGGACAGTAGCAATTTTCCCTCAAGTGGATGACCTAAGGTTTATCAATCCGTGAGAGGTGTAGGATGAAGATGGTCTCTCTCAAACGACCCTGCAACCAAATACAAGCAATCTCTTGTGTCCCCAACACACCCAATACAATGGCAAATTGTATAGGTGCACTAGTTCGGTGAAGAGATGGTGATACAAGTGCAATATGGATAGTAGGAATTGTTTGTAGGGCACGAGGCCACCTCAAAGCTATTATTTTTGTTTGATCTATTCAAGAGTTCGTACTAAAATAACACAAAGCTATTGTTTCCGTTCGATCTATCCTAGAGTTCGTATAGAATATCACCAAAGAAAATTCATATTCATAATACTCAATCCACACAAAGAACTACAAGAGTGCCCCAAGATTTCTACCGGAGAAACAAGGACAAGAACGTGCATCAACCCCTATGCATAGATTACCCCAATGTCACCGCAGGAATCCTCAAGTTGAGTTCCAAAACATATATCAAGCGAATCAATACGATACCCCATTGTCACCACGAGTATTCAATTGCAAGACATATATCAAGTGTTCTCAAATCCATAAATGTATTCAATCCGATAACCAAGAAATCTCAAAGGGAAAAACTCAATTCATCACAACAAGATAGAGAGGGTAAAACACCATATGATCTGACTATATTAACAAAGCTCGCGATACATCAAGATTGTAACATCTCAAGAACATGAGAGAGAGAGAGAGAGAGAGAGATTAAACACATAGCTACTTGTACAAACCCTCAGCCCCGAGGGTGGAATACTCCCTCCTCATCGTGGTGGCCGTCGGGATGATGAAGATGTCCACCGGAGATGATTCCCCCTCCAGCAGGGTGCCGGGACGAGTCTAGATTGGTTTTCAGTGGCTACGAAGCCCTGCGGTTTGATCTAGGTTAACCCCGAAGGGCTTTGGAATATTTGGGAATTTATAGTGCAACGAGGGGGTGCAGGAGGCCACCGAGGTGGGCACAACCCACCTGGGCGCGCCAGGGGGCCCTGGCGCGCCCTGGTGGGTTGTGCCCCCCTCGGGGCACCCCCTGATGCAGCTCTGGCCCAATGGGTTCCTTCTGGTCCAAAAAAATCTTCGTAAAGTTTTGCGGTGTTTGGACTCCGTTTGATATTGATTTTCTGCGATGTAAAAAACAAGCAAAAAAACAACAACTGGCACTGGGCACTGGGTCAATAGGTTAGTCCCAAAAATGATATAAAGTTGCTATAAAATGATTGTAAAACATCCAAGAATGATAATATAATGGCATGCATACTTCATAAATCATAGATACGTTGGAGACGTATTAGCATCCCCAAGCTTACTTCCTACTCGTCCTCGAGTAGGTAAATGATAAAAGAAATAATTTATGAAGTGTGAATGCTAGCAAAGTGCACAAGTTTGATCAATGATAATTTCAGTCACTTTTCCTAGCATCATAACAGCAATTTTTTCTTATGAAACTTCTCATGTTATAGTGGCAACCAATTCACATGTTAGGTTCAAACAATGAATTCTCTTGAAACCCGACAACCTATGTTCTTAGTCACCAAGCAATTGCAATTCAACTTATTCAATGAAGTTTAAGTAAGAGCTCCACATACTCAACCATCATATAGTCTTCTATGATTGCTAACACTCACCTTGTACACATGAGCAAAACATTTCAACCGGACACATAGAAAGATAGGGGCTTATAATTTCGCCTCCCAATGTATTCACCTCAAGGGTGATGTCAACAATAATAACTTATGCTACTCATATCCAGATGGATATATGTGCCTAGATCTTTCCTCACCACATGATGCTTGCCAAAAGAGAAAAATAAAAACTAATAGAGAGAAGAAATTTGACTCTTTACATAAAAGTAAATACATAAAAGTAAAAGATAGGTCCTTCGTAGAGGGAAGTAGGGATTTGTAGAGGTGCCAGAGCTCAAAGCGAAAATTAGAGATAAAAACATTTTGAGAGGTGTATCCATCCCACCAACGAAAATGGCTTAGAGTTCCCAATACTTTCCATGCTTAGATATATCATAGGCGGTTCCAAAAACAAAATAAAGTTTATTCATTTTTCCACCATACTTTCAGTTTCCATGGCTAACTGTATCCACGGGTGCCCTCCATACCAACACTTTCCAAGGAATTTATTATTTGACAACATAAAGTAAATTAATTTTTTTTGCATTTCGAGACTGGGCATCCCTAATACCTTTGCCTTACTCTCGTGCAATGACAAGTGATTAAACACTCATCTTGAGAATAACACATCTAGCATGGAAAATATTAGCCACCCCTCACCGCTCCACGAGCAAAACAAACACACAAAAGAGAAGTTTATTTTGAAAATTAGAGATGCACATGCAAATTTGCTTAGAACGGCAAAAGAATACCGCATATAGGTAGGTATAGTGGACTCATGAAAATCAGATTTGGGTTTAAAGGTTTTGGGATGCACAAGTAGTATCTCTACTTGGTGTGGAATTTTTGGCTAGCAAAGATGGGGGGCAAGCACCACATGTTGAAGGATCTATGACAATATAACTTCTATGTGAATATGAACAAACATAAACCATTACGTTGTCTTCCTTGTCCAACATCAACAATTTTGGCATATAATATTTTGATGGGGGCTCACAATCACAAAAGATTTCCATGATAGTGTATTTGCATGTGAAAGTTCTCTTCCTTATACTAATTATTCATGAATTGCTTGTATGACCAATATTGTGATTGTCAAGCCTCAAAAGATTTCACTTTCTAAACCCAATGTGAAGCTACCACTAGGCATGATATGATTTCAACTTCATGATATTCAGTTTATTCAACAATTTATTCATAGGATATAAGTGAAGCACATGAGTAAATGACATAGAAAAGAGCTTCGTTGACGGGATGTGAATGCCGCTTACTTGGCCTCCCTGGCAACTATTTGAGGACTCTATTTTATTCAAAAACTTTCAGATCTAAGAATTTTATTAAAACAACAAGCAAAACAAAACAAAATGACATTTCTGCAATAGCACACATCATGTGAAGAAGCAAAAACTTAGGCTCAACCGATACTAACCGATAATTGTAGAAGAAGAAAGGTGGGATGCCTACCGGGGCATCCCCAAGCTTAGATGCTTGGGACTTCTTGAAATATTATGTTGGGATGCCTTGGGCAACCCCAAGCTTGAGCTTTCGTGTCTCCTTAATTACTTTCATATCACGGTTTTCCTAAATCTCAAAAGCTTCATCCACATAAAACTCAACAAGAACTCGTGAGATAAGTTAGTAAAAACCAATGCAAAAACCTTATCATTCTCTACTGTAGCAAATCACTAAAATTATTATTTAACATTGCATACTAAATTTCTCTGCATATTTAATACTCCTATCCTCAAATAGAATCATTAAACAAGCAAACATATGCAAACAATGCAAACATAACAGCAATCTACCAAAACAGTACAGTCTGTGAAGAATGCAAGAGTATCAATACTTCTTCAACTCCAAACATTATTAAAATTTACCACACTGTAGAAATTTTATCAGAGTTCATTTTGCAAATAGTTTCAACATTTTATCACATTCTGACTTTTCTAGGGAATTTTTGCAACAGTGGTAAACTTTCTGTTTTCAAACAGCAACAAGTATACTTGCAAAATAAGCATGGAAAAGGCTATCATTGCCACTTTTATTGAAATAAAAGATGCAAAATATTATTATAAATAACATCAATCAAATCCAAACAAAATAAATTGACGCTCCAAGCAAAACACATATCATGTGATGAATGAAACATAGCTCCAAGTGATATTACCGATAATGTTGGGATCGAAAGAGGGGATGCCTTCCGGGGCATCCCCAAGCTTAGTTGCTTGGATATTCCTTGAATATTTCCTTGGGGGGTGCCTTGGGAATCCCCAAGCTTAGGTTATTGTCACTCCTTATTCTCCTCATATCGATATCTCACCCAAAACATGAAAACTTCAATCACACAAAACTTAAGGAAACTTTGTGAGATAGATTAGTATGATAAAGAGCAAACCATTCCACTTTTGGTACTGCCAAAGACAAGATTCATAATTTTTATCACATAATGCCTATTGTATCATATATTTCTACAATTTTTATTGAGCAATACAAGCCATAGAAACTAGAAAACAAGCAAACTATGCATTGAAAACAGAATCTGTCAAAAACAGAACAGCCTGTAGTAATCTGTACTCCAACCATACTTATGCTACTCCAAAAATTCTGAAAAAATAGGAAAACCTGGGTAATTTTTCTATTAATATTGTTCAAAAAGAATCAGCATTTTATAACGATTATGTTAAAAACTAGAATTGTTTTCCTGAGCGCAAAAGTTTCTGTTTTTCAGCAAGATCAAATCAACTATCACCGTAAGCCATCCCAAAGGTCTTACTTGGCACTTTATTGAAACAAAAGCAATAAAACATGATTACTACAGTAGCCTAATAATGTGCACTCACAAAAACAGTAGGTAAAAGTGTTGGGTTATCTCCCAACAAGCGCTTTTATTTAATGTCTTTTAGCTAGGCATGATGATTTCAATGATGCTCGCATAAAAGATAAGAATTGAAACATAAAGAGAGCATCATGAATCATAAGTGCCTACCGGGGCATCCCCAAGCTTAGATGCTTGAGACTTCTTGAAATATTATCTTTGGATGCCTTGGGCATCCCCAAGCTTGAGCTTTTGTGTCTCCTTAATTCCTCTCATATCACGGTTTTCCTAAATCTCAAAAGCTTCATCCACACAAAACTCAACAAGAACTTGTGAGAATAGTTAGTATAAACCAATGCAAAAACCTTATCATTCTCTACTGTAGAAAATCACTAAAATTATTATTCAACATTGCATACTAAATGCCTCTGTATATTTAATACTCCTATCCTCAAATAGGATCATTAAACAAGCAAACATATGCAAACAATGCAAACATAACAACAATCTGCCAAAACAGTACAATCTGTAAAGAATGCAAGAGTATCAATACTTATTCAACTCCAAACAATATGAAAATTTACCACACTGTAGAAAATTTATAAGATCTCATTTTGCAAAAAGTTTCAACATTTTATCATATTCTGACTTTTCTAGGGAATTTTTTGCAACAACGGTAAACTTTCTGTTTTCAAACAGCAACAAGTATATTTGCAAAATAAGCATGGCAAAGGCTATCATTGCCACTTTTATTGAAATAAAATATGCAAAACATTATTCTAAATAACAGAAAGAAAATCCTAACAAAATAAATTGACGCTCCAAGCAAAACACATATCATGTGACGAATGAAAACATAGCTCCAAGTGAGGTTACCGATAATGTTGACGATGAAAGAGGGGATGCCTTCCGAGGCATCCCCAAGCTTGGTTGCTTGGATCTTCCTTGAATATTTACTTGGGGGTGCCTTGGTAATTCCCAATCTTAGTTTCTTGTCACTCCTTATTCTCCTCATATCGATATCTCACCCAAAACTTGAAAACTTCAATCACACAAAACTTAACGGAACTTTGTGAGATAGGTTAGTATGATAAAGAGCAAACCATTCCACTTTTTGTGCTTCCAAAGACAAGATTCATAATTGTTCTCACACAATGACTACTGTATCATATCATTTCTACAATTTATATCGAGCAATATAAGCCATGGAAATTAGAAAACATGCAAACTATGCATTGAAAACAGAATCTGTCAAAAACAGAACAGTCCGTAGTAATCTATACTCAAACCATACTTATACTACTCCAAAAATTCTGAAACATTAGGACAACCTGAGAAATTTGTCTATTAATCTTCTTCAAAAAGAATCAGCATTTTATCAAGTTACTGTTAGAAATGAGAATTGGTTTCCTGAGCGCAAAAGTTTCTATTTTTCAGCAAGATCAAATCAACTATCACCGTAAGCCATCCCGAAGGTCTTACTTGGCACTTTATTGAAAAAAAAGCAATAAAACATGATTACTACAGTAGAATAATCATGTGAACACACAAAAACAGTAGGTAAAAGTGTTGGGTTGTCTCCCAACAAGCGCATTTCTTTAATGCCTTTTAGCTAGGCATGATGATTTCAATGATGCTCGCATAAAAGATAAGGATTGAAACATGAAAAGGAGCATCATGAAGCATATGACTAGCACATTTAAGCCTAACCCACTTCCTATGAATAGGGATTTTGTGAGGAAACAATTCATGGAAGTAAGAATCAACTAGCATAGGAAGGCAAAACAAGTGCAACTTCAAAACTTTCAACACATAGAGAGGAAACTTGATATTATTGAGATACGTAGAGGCATGTGTTCCTCTCTCATAATAATTTTCGATAGCATCATGAATGAATTAAACAAAATAGCTATCACATAAAGCATTCTTTTCATGATTCATAAGCATAGAAATTTTATTACTCTCCACATAAGAAAACTTATTCTCATGTATAGTAGTGGGAGCAAACTCAACAAAATAACTATCATGGGATTGAAAATAAGAATCATGATGACAAGTTTCATGCTTATAATTATTCTCTATAACATATGTGTCATCACCATAATCATCAAAGATAGCAACTTTGTTGTCACAATCAATTGAAACCTCTTCCAAAATAGTGGATTTCATCATTAAATAAAGTCATGACCTCCCAAATCCACTTTCATCAATATAATCATCATAAATAGGAGGCGTGCTATCATTATAACAAATTTGCACATCAAATATTGGGGGACTAAAAATATCATCTTCATCAAACATATCATCTCAGAGCTTATGGCTTTGCATATCATTAACATCATGGATATTCAAAGAATTCATACTAACAACATTGCAATCACGCTCATCATTTATACAAAACGTTCTATTGAATTCTTCTTCTATCAATTGAGCAAAATTTTCTTTTCCATCATTTTCACAAAAGACATTGTAAAGATGATCAATAATATGATGTAACTTCAATTACATTTTTAGTTTTCTTTTATAAACCAAACTAGTGATAAAAGAAACTAAAAGATTCGATTGCAAGATCTAAAGATATACCTTCAAGCACTCACCTCCCCGGCAATGGCGCCAGAAAAGAGCTTGATGTCTACTACGCAACTTTATTCTTGTAGACACGTGTTGGGCCTCCAAGCGTAGAGTTTTGTAGGACAGTAGCAATTTTCCCTCAAGTGGATGACCT
Organism: Triticum dicoccoides; assembly: GCF_002162155.2. Classification (NCBI taxonomy): domain Eukaryota; kingdom Viridiplantae; phylum Streptophyta; class Magnoliopsida; order Poales; family Poaceae; genus Triticum; species Triticum dicoccoides. Next base: position 164,274,487 of record NC_041384.1, on the reverse strand, counting down.
AAGGTTTATCAATCCGTGAGAGGTGTAGGATGAAGATGGTCTCTCTCAAACGACCCTGCAACCAAATACAAGCAATCTCTTGTGTCCCCAACACACCCAGTACAATGGCAAATTGTATAGGTGCACTAGTTCGGCGAAGAGATGGTGATACAAGTGCAATATGGATAGTAGAAATATATTTTTATAATCTGAATAAATAAAAACAGCAAGGTAGCAAATAGTAAATGGGCACAAAAACGGTATTGCAATGCTTAAAAATGAGGCCTAGGGTCCGTACTTCCACTAGTGCAATCTCTCAACGGTGCTAACATAGTTGGATCATATGATTATCCCTCAAAGTGTAGCGAAGGATCACTCCCGAGTTCCTATTAGCGGAGAACAAAAGATAGGATTTTTTGTAGGGTACGAGGCCACCTCAAAGCTATTATTTCCGTTTGATCTATTCTAGAGATCGTACTAAAATAACACAAAGCTATTGTTTCTATTCGATCTATCCTAGAGTTCGTACTAGAGTATCACCAAAGCAAATTCATATTCATAATACTCAATCTACACAAATAACTACAAGAGCGCCCCAAGATTTCTCCCGGAGAAACAGGGACAAGAACATGCATCAACCCCTATGCATAGATTACCCCAATGTCACCGTGGGAATCCGCAAGTTGAGTGCCAAAACATATATCAAGTGAATCAATATGATACCCCATTGTCACCATGAGTATTCAATTGCAAGACATATATCAAGTGTTCTCAAATCCATAAAATTATTCAATCCGATAACCACGAAATCTCAAAGGGGAAAACTCAATTCATCACAACAAGATAGAGAGGGGAAAACACCATATGATCCGACTATATTAACAAAGCCCACGATACATCAAGATCGTAACATCTCAAGAACACAAGAAAGAGAGAGAGATTAAACACATAGCTACTGGTACAAACCCTCGCCCTGAGGGTGGACTACTCCCTCCTCATCGCGGTGGCCGCCGAGATGATGAAGATGGCCACCGGAGATGATTCCCCCCTCCGGCAGGGTGTCGGGTCTAGATTGCTTTTCGGTGGCTATAGAGCCCTGCGGCGGCGGAACATATGATCTAGGTTAACCCCGAAGGGTTTCGGAATATTTTGGAATTTATAGTGCAAAGAGGGGGTGCGGGAGGCCACCGAGGTGGGCACAACCCACCTGGGTGCGCCAGGGGGCCCTAGCGCACCCTGGTGGGTTGTGCCCCCCTCGGGGCACCCCAGGTGCAGCTCTGTCCCAATGGGTTCCTTCTGGTCCAAAAAAATCTCCGTAAAGTTTCGCGGTGTTTGGACTCTGTTTGATATTGATTTTCTGCGATGTAAAAAACAAGCAAAAAATAGCAACTGGCACTGGGCACTAGGTCAATAGGTTAGTCCCAAAAAATGATATAAAGTTGCTATAAAATGATTGTAAAACATCCAAGAATGATAATATAACGGCATGAATACTTTATAAATTATAGATACATTGGAGACGTATCATACCACAATCCAGCAAAAGCCTTATTTCAGGTCTCTTTGTCTTAATTTTCGCTACCTACAAGGGTCGCTTACATCGAAGCTTGGGTATGCTGATATGTGCCTACAGGTTATAAGATAAGGTGAGTCTGGGAGAGTTTAGCCAGTCTATATATATCTTTTCTCACAATATGCACTTAGTATGTCATTTTCCCAATGATGTATTGTATCTTTTTTGTTCATGAAAATGATAGAATATGATAGGCATAGCCCTTCCAAAAATTGTGATAGTCAGTTGACTCTTCATAAAAGTAGAGACTATTGAAAAATTTACCTGGTCTTCCATTTCTATTTTTTGAGAAGATGGTCCTAGAGATGTTAGTTTTATTTGAAATGCTTGACACCGAGCCCCTCTACATTTAGAAAAGTTTTCATTTTAGTTTACTAAATAGTTTTTCTTGCTTGAACTATATCAAGGGAGCAAGTGCAACAACCCAGAAGCTTATGATATTGCTATTGTAGACATACCCGGAAGCTTGCATTGATCCAGAAGCGATCTTCACTTCAGCTACAAGTGAGGTATATTGAGCCTATTGACGCATAGTGACATAAAGATAGAAGAATTGGTTGCACTTTGTCATTATTACTTGTTTCTACAAGTAGCTCTCTAGACCTGGTTCATGTAATGAGTAGTATGTCTATGGTTTGTTGGACATGATTATTTACTTTGAGATCTACATCTTAAAGAAAAATCTCCGTCCACCAATAACATTGATATTGCTAATTTCTTCCATTTTTCATTGATTCCACTAATTTTTGTATGCCATGTTAATGAATACATAAATCATGATCATCTGAGACTAGCTTTAACTATGGTGATGAGCAAATTCATCCCCTTCAATGCAAAATACAAAATCCATCTGAGCCATCATTGCTACCAGCCTCCTGAATGATTGGTCATCTGCTTTGCTTCTCTATCAGTTGGTTTACGGTGCTACTGAGGAGCTTTCATGATTTTGTGATATTCGCCAGAAGTAGATCAGGTGCAATACTTTGGTTTCAAATGACCCTTCCAAATTTACCGTAAGTTATTCATTACTTTGGTTTCGTACTGCTGATCCCTGCACTGGTCAATGTTCCTTAATCTGAAATTCTAAGTCTACATACTCTCATTCTATTCTTGGGAAAAGATTGGGGCATCTGCTCCTTCGTCTATTTTGTTTAACATTTCTGCTGCTGAAACGCAGATGGGCAAGCATAATCCAGATGCATTTCTGCTGATTTAAGTAAGTTGTCTATTCTGTGTGTTGCACTACGTGGCTATGTGCACATAAATCATCAAGGAGCAGGCTTCAGTGAAGAGTGATCCAGAACTAACATAAATTTGTGAACATTGTGCAGTTCTTGATGAATTATGGACTTTACTGAATGGGTTCGCCCTATTCCAAATTTCTTTTTAAGTATTTGACAGTTATCTTCAGTGTCCAAATGAAAGTACTCCCTTCGTCCCATAATATAATATCTTATTACACTCATTTTGCTCACAAATTGGATGTAATAAGATATTGTATTATGGGACAGAGGGAGTACAATCGTGATATTCTATGTATCTTTGTACTTACCGTTGCTGGATGAAAATTTGGACATACATAGATAGCTCCAGATGTAGCCTAAATGCTTTTTACTCCTCATATAATCATTGTTGTGAATCCTTGTGCCTGGATATCTCTAAATGCTTTTTTGCAACACCTCATGTCCTACAAGAATGATGTTCTAACATATATGTGTAAATTTAAATTCTAAATGTTGCAAGTGAATTAGAAGATAGACATGCTTCCATCCATGCAGCAAGTCCAACATACATAATAAATAAATTTGGCCTATATGTGTAAACTAAACTTTTAGGAAACGGCAAGAGCACTGCCTTTTATTTAGCATGCCAGTAATATTATAGCTCTAGGGATAATATTCTTGCACACTTCAGAGGCAATTTGATAGACTGGGAGGACAGGTACATTTACATATGACAATAGAGTTCTCTTCACCAAGTATATGTTAATAGTTGTCTCAATGGCATGGCTTTGGGATCGAGATCTACCTTGCTAACATTATTGATCAATTGTCAATAGCTTGTTGAAAATCTCCCCTTGTTTGTAATGTAAGGATCTTATGTAATCTTAAGGTTTGCAGCTAATAGAGAAACCCAATCCAAGTAAAAGTTTTCAACCCAATCCAAGTAAAAGTTTTCAGTGTTGCTTAATTGTGTGAGTGATTAACACTTTCTGGTTGTGCTGAATTTCACTCCTACATATTTTTATTGACAAATTTTATATTCCTTTATTCAAATGTGGCACAAGATAGATCACATCTATCACATCGTATTGGAGATCCATGCCCCATGGTGTTCAATAAAACCATACTCGCCAGATATTGTTGCCCCAAGGTTACTGGCAAAGTAGTACCAATCTTGATGATTTGTCTAGGCAGGCCACCATACACTAATAAGAAAAACCTTATACACAGAACTTTAGCAATAGCGCTGGATAAAATGGGGCGCGACTGCTACTTAGCAGTAGCGCGTGGCAATAGAAGGTGCTACTACTACATACATAGCAGTAGCGCGACCATGGCAAAGAGCGCTACTACTAAAATTACCCCACCGTTGCCGCCAGGCTAAGTGTAGTACTGGCGCTTTCCCATGAAACGCACTACTGCTAGGTAGTTTAGCAGTAGCTCTTTCTCCTAAACCGCGCTACTATTAATCCAGCCTTATCCCCCCACGCGCCCGCCTGTTTACTCACTCTCCATTGTCGCGGTCGTCCTCCTCCCGCCATCGCCGCCGGCGCCGCATTGCTGCCGGCGTCGCCGCCATCCTCCGGCCTCGGTAAGCCTCCTCCTTCTCCTCCCTCCTCTAGCTGCCCGTCCTTCCTCCTCCGCCCCACTCCTTCCTCCCCCGCCCCACTCCTCCCTCCTCTAGCCGCCTCTCCTCCTTCCCTCGTCCCTCCCCTGCTCCTCCCTCCTCTAGCCGCCCCTCCTCCTCCATCAACAGCACCTCCTCCCTCCACAGCCCCTACTCCCTCCATAGCCCCTCCTCCCTCCACAGCCCCTACTCCCTCCCCCTCCTCCATCCACAACCCTTCCTCCCTCCATAGATTTAATTGATAGTATAGATAGGTAGAATATAGATTTTTTTAATAGTATAGATAGGTAGAATTTTGTAGAATGTACATAGAATGTAAGGGCTAATAGTACTAGTTTATTTATAGTAAGTGCTTAATAGAACTAGTTTATTTAGTAAGTAGTTAATAGAACTAGTTTATTCAGTAAGTACTTAATAGAACTAGTTTATTTAGAAAGTGTTTAATAGAACTAGTTTAGAGAGAGAGATCTATATTGGCAAATTTAGTTATGTTAGGATTATATATAAGACATTTTGAAATGTTTTTGTTCATATTTTCAACCATTGAAATGCAATGACCATCAACCATTGAAATGCAATGACCAACAAGTTTGAATGCAAATAGGATATGTGCTTGCCCAAGTGGCCATGTTTGCAGGGAACACCTCCGAGTGGCCTATGTTTTGCCGAAGTGTTGATTAATTTCTGCTCCGGCAAATTTCAAGCGCTCGATATGTCCTTTTTAGCAAAGGTCATGCCGGATTTTTCCGTAAATTTTGGCATGACTTGTGCTAGAATATGTAGGAAATATCGAGTGGCCTGGATTTTCTAGAAAGATAATTAAACGACATTTCGGGTTGAATAATAATGATCTTATTTAGGTTTTGTAGTACATATATTTATTTTTAGAAGTTTAATCTTTGAATTATGATGTGCTAGAAGGAAATGTCGTCTGACGACGATAGTCTCGCGGAGTGCGACTGGTGCGGCGATGACCGGGGTCTGTGCGACATGATTCACCTGGTAGAATGTCGGCGCTTCAGTATTAAACTCCGAGAGACCTTCAATGTTGAAACGGTACGCAACGACGACAAGTGTTTTTTTTGTAATTAAGCATGACTTCTGCTTCTACAACGTGTAATTTTTGTCTTTTACAATTCGACTAGCTTATCCCATGCCATGCAAGACGCTATGTCTTGGAGAGGATGGATTTTGAAGATCATGAAAGTATGGAAACAAAGATAGTTCACCTAAGGACCCATCATGGTATAGATTTTGATGTAAATCTATACAATTCTGAGAGCATATCCCATTTTGGTTGCCCGAATTGGGACGCACTTTGCAAGATGTTTGATTTTCATGAGGGTATGTTTGTCACCTTGGATCTTGGTGATCCTGACATCGACGAAGATAATATGGACATTTGGGTCCTTGTTGATACACTTCCAATTCTACTGCTATGTAAGTTTCTCAAACATAGTTATTAAGTAATTTATATTGTTTATTTCAAAATAGTTGACAGCTTATTTCCATTGATAGCTTATTTTCATTCTTCAAAGAATGTATGGAAGATGGTAGACAGAACCTACAACACTGATGGTGCGGAATTAACTTATCGGGAGAAAGATCATCTTATCTCATTTATTATTGATGTTGAGAATTACAATATCAATTATCAAACTCCTAGACATTATGGTCAATACGTGCCACTAGTGCACGTGTTGAACTACGGTAACATCTATGGAGATGGCATGGTAATTTTTTTACTATTACGATGTCTGTGCATCTTTTGCATAAATTCTTCTAAAACTAAACTACATTGCTAACTACGACGTTATTACTATGTTTTTCAACAGAAAATCCCGAAGAATTGTGTGCCTCATCTCATGCTTCTGAAAGGTCACCTTGATGTTATTAGCTTACGGTCAGGTCTGCCTAGGCTTCACTATTGTTCATACCGGATTTCTAAAACCGATGAAGACATGACAATCATGTTGGGGAATGCAGTATTTCAAAAAAATTCCTACGATCAGGCAAGATCTATCAAGGAGATGCATAGAAACGAGAGGGAAGAGTGTGTCTACATACCCCTCGTAGACTAAAAGCGGAAGCGTTAAGTAGCGCGGTTGATGTAGTCGAACGTCTTCGCGATCCAACCGATCAAGTACCAAAAGCACGACACCTCCGCGATCTGCACACGTTCAGCTCGGTGATGTCGCTCGAACTCTAGATCCAGCTAAGGCCGAGGGAGAGTTTCGTCAGCATGACGGTGTGTTGACAGTGATGATGAACTTATCGACGCAGGGCTTCGCCTAAGCACTACGACAATATGACCGAGGTGGAAATCTGTGGAGCGGGGTACTGCACAAGGCTAAGAAATCAACATATGTGTCTATGGGGTGCCCCCTCCCCCATATATAAAGGAGTGGAGGAGGGGGTCGGTCGGCCTCAAGGGGTGCACCCCAAGGGGGGGGGAATCCTACTCCTACTAGGAGTAGGTTCCCCCCTTTCCTAGTCCAACTAGGAGGGGAAAGAAAGAGGAAGAAGGAGAGAAGGAAAGGGGGGACGGACCCCTCCCCAATTCGGATTGGGCTTGGGGGGCACGCCCCTCCACTTGGCCGCCTCCTCCTCTCTTCCACTAAAGCCCACGAAGCCCCATTAACCCTCCGGGGGGTTCCGGTAACCTCCCGGTACTCCGGAAAATGCCCGAACCTATCCGGAAACCTTTCCGGTGTCCAAACATAACCTTCCAATATATCAATCTTTATGTCTTGACCATTTCGAGACTCCTCGTCATGTCCATGATCACTTCCGGGACTCCGAACAACCTTTGGTACATCAAATCACATAACTCACAATACATATCGTCATCGAACGTTAGGCGTGCGGACCCTACGGGTTCGAGAACTATGTAGACATGGCCGAGACTCATCTCCGGTCAATAACCAATAGCGGAACTTGGATGCTCATGTTGGTTCCTACATATTCTACGAAGATCTTTATCGGTCAAACTGCATAACAACATACGTTGTTCCCTTTGTCATCGGTATGTTACTTGCCCGAGATTCGATCGTCGGTATCATCATACCTAGTTCAATCTCGTCACCGGCAAGTCTCTTTACTCATTCCGTAATGCATCATCCCGTAACTAACTCATTAGTCACATTGCTTTTAAGGCTCATAGTGATGTGTATTACCGAGAGGGCCCAGAGATACCTCTCCGACAATCGGAGTGACAAATCCTAATCTCGATCTATGCCAACTCAACAAACACCATCGAAGACACCTATAGAGCATCTTTATAATCACCCAGTTACGTTGTGATGTTTGATAGCACACTAAGTGTTCCTCCGGTATTCGGGAGTTGCATAATCTCATAGTCATAGGAACATGTATAAGTTATGGATAAAGCAATAGCAATAAACTAAATGATCATAGTGCTAAGCTAATGGATGGGTCTAGTCCATCACATCATTCTCTAATGATGTGATCCAGTTCATCAATTGACACCACATGTCTATGGCTAGGAAACTTAACCATCTTTGATTAACGAGCTAGTCTAGTAGAGGCATACCAGGGACACTCTGATTGTCTATGTATTCACACATGTACTAAGTTTCCGGTTAATACAATTCTAGCATGAATAATAAACATTTATCACGCTATAAGGAAATATAAATAACAACTTTATTATTTCCTCTAGGGCATATTTCCTTCAGTCTCCCACTTGCACTAGAGTCAATAATCTATATTACACAGTAATGATTCTAACACCCATGGAGTCTTGGTGCTGATCATGTTTTGCTGGTGAGAGAGGCTTAGTCAACGGGTCTGCAACATTCAGATCCGTATGTATATTGCAAATCTCTATGTCTCCTTCCTTGACTTGATCGCGGATGGAATTGAAGCGTCTCTTGATGTGCTTGGTTCTCTTGTGAAATCTGGATTCCTTTGCCAAGGCAATTGCACCAGTATTGTCACAAAAGATATTCATTGGACCCGATGCACTAGGTATTACACCTAGATTGGATATGAACTCCTTCATCCAGATTCCTTCATTTGCTGCTTCCAAAGCAACTATGTATTCCACTTCACACGTAGATCCTGCCACGACGCTCTGCTTAGAACTGCACCAACTGACAGCTCCACCATTTAATAAAAATATGTATCCAGTTTGTGATTTAGAGTCATCCGGATCAGTGTCAAAGCTCACATCGACGTAACCGTTTATGATGAGTTCTTTGTCACCTTCACAAACAAGAAACATATCCTTAGTCCTTTTTAGGTATTACAGGATGTTCTTGACCGCTGTCCAGTGATCCACTCCTGGATTACTTTGGTACCTCCCTGCTAAATGAATAGCAAGGCACACATCAGGTCTGGTACACGGCATCGCATACATGATAGAACCTATGGCTGAGGCATAGGGAATGACTTTCATTTTCTCTCTGTCTTCTGTGGTGGTCGGTCATTGAGTCTGACTCAACTTCACACCTTGTCACACATGCAAGGACCCTTTCTTTGCTTGATCCATTTTGAACTTCTTCAAAACTTTATCAAGGTATGTGCTTTGTGAAAGTCCAATTAAGCGTCTTGATCTATCTCTATAGATCTTGATGCCCAATATATAAGCAGCTTCACCGAGGTCTTTCATTGAAAAATTCTTATTCAAGTATCCTTTTATGCTATTCAGAAATTCAGTATCATTTCCGATCAACAATATGTCATCCACATATAATATCAGAAATGCTACAAAGCTCCCACTCACTTTCATGTAAATACAGGCTTCTCCAAAAGTATGTATAAAACCATATGCTTTGATCACACTATCAAAGCATATATTCCAACTCCGAGATGCTTGCACCACTCCATAAAATGGATCGCTGGAGCTTACACACTTTGTTAGCACCTTTTGGATCGACAAAACCTTCTGGTTGCATCATATACAACTATTCTTTAAGATATCCATTAAGGAATGCAGTTTTGACATCCATTTGCCAAATTTCATAATCATAAAATGTGGCAATTGCTAACATGATTCGGATGGACTTAGGCATCGCTACGGGTGAGAAAGTCTTATCGTAGTCAACTCCTTGAACTTGTCGAAAACCTTTCGCAACAAGTCAAGCTTTGTAGACAGTAACATTACCGTCAGCGTCAACCTTCTTCTTGAAGATCCATTTATTCTCTATGGCTTGCCGATTCCACACTTTGTTCTCATACATGGATCCCATCTCAGATTTCATGGCCTCAAGCCATTTTGCGGAATCTGGGCTCATCATCGCTTCCTCATAGTTCGTAGGTTCGTCATGGTCAAGTAACATGACTTCTAGAATAGGATTACCATACCACTCTGGTGCGGATCTTACTCTGGTTGACCTACGAGCTTCGGTAGTAACTTGATCAGAAGTTTCATGATCATCATCATCAGCTTCCTCACTAATTGGTGTAGGAATCACTGGAACTAATTTCTGTGATGAACTACTTTGCAATAAAGGAGAAGGTACAGTTACCTCATCAAGTTCTACTTTCCTCCCACTCACTTCTTTCGAGAGAAACTCCTTCTCTAGAAAGGATCCATTCTTAGCAACGAATATCTTGCCTTCGGATCTGTGATAGAAGGTGTACCCAACAGTCTCCTTTGGGTATCCTATGAAGACACATTTCTCCGATTTGGGTTTGAGCTTATCAGGTTGAAGCTTTTTCACATAAGCATCGCAGCCCCAAACTTTAAGAAACGACAACTTGGGTTTCTTGCCAAACCATAGTTCATATGGTGTCGTTTCAACGGATTTTGAAGGTGCCCTATCTAACATGAATACAGCCATCTCTAAAGCATAACCCCAAAACAATAGCGGTAAATCAATAAGAGACATCATAGATCGCACCATATCTAATAAAGTGCGAGTACGATGTTCGGACACACCATTACGCTGTGGTGTTCCAGGTGGTGTGAGTTGCAAAACTATTCCACGTTGTTTCAAATGAAGATTAAACTCATAACTCAAATATTCACCTCCATGATTAGATCGTAGAAACTTAATTTTCTTGTTACGATGATTTTCCACTTCACTCTGAAATTCTTTGAACTTTTTAAATGTTTTCAGACGTATGTTTCATCAAGTACATACCCATATCTGCTCAAATCATCTGTGAAGGTCAGAAAATAACGATACCCGACACGAGCATCAACACTCATCGGACCGCATACATCAGTATGTATTATTTCCAATAAGTCTATTGCTCATTCCATTGTTTCGGAGAATGGAGTCTTAGTCATCTTGCCCATGAGGCATGGTTCGCAAGCATCAAGTGATTCCAAAAGCCCATCAGCATGGAGTTTCTTCATGCGCTTTACACCAATATGACCTAAACGGTAGTGCCTCAAATAAGTTGCACTATCATAATTAAACTTATATCTTTTGGCTTCAATACTATGAATATGTGTATCACTACTATCAAGATTTAGTAAAAATAGACCACTCATCAAGAGTGCATGACCATAAAAGATATTACTCATATAAATAGAACAATATTATTCTCTGATTTCAATGAATAACCATCTCGCACCAAACAAAATCCAGATATAATGTTCAAGCTTAACGCTGACACCAAATAACAATTATTCAGGTCTAAAACTAATCCCGAGGGTAGATGTAGAGGTAGCGTGCCGACGGGGATCACATAGACTTTGGAACCATTTCCCACGCGCATCGTCACCTCGTCCTTAGCCAATCTTCGCTTAATCCGTAGCCCCTGTTTTGAGTTGCAAATATTAGCAACAGAACCAGTATCAAATACCCAGGCGCTACTGCGAGCATTAGTAAGCTACACATCAATAACATGTATATCAAATATACCTTTCACTTTGCCATTCTTCTTATCCACCAAATACTTGGGGCAGTTCTGCTTCCAGTGACCAGTCCCTTTGCAGTAGAAGCACTCAGTCTCAGGCTTAGGTCCAGACTTGGGCTTCTTCACTTGAGCAGCAACTTGCTTGTCGTTATTTTTGAAGTTCCCCTTCTTCCCTTTGCCCTTCTTCCTGAAACTAGTGGTCTTGTTGACCATCAACACTTGATGCTCCTTCTTGATTTCTACCTCTGCAGCTTTTAGCATCGCGAAGAGCTAGGGAATTCTCTTATCCATCCCTTGCATGTTATAGTTCATCACAAAGCTTTTGTAGCTTGGTGGCAGCAATTGAAGAACTCTGTCAATGACACTATCATCAGGAAGATTAACTCCCAGTTGAGTCAAGTGGTTGTGGTACCCAAACATTCTGAGTATATGTTCACTGACAGAACTATTCTCCTCCATCTTACAGCTGTAAAACTTATTGGAGACTTCATATCCCTCAATACGGGCATTTGCTTGAAATATTAACTTCAACTCCTGGAACATCTCATATGCTCCATGAGTTCAAAACATCATTGAAGTCCCGATTCTAAGCCGTATAGCATGGTACAGTGAACTATTGAGTGGTCATCAGCTTTGCTCTGCCAGGCGTTCATAACATCTGGTGTTGCTCCTGCAGTGGGCTTTGCACCTGGCGGTGCTTCTAGGACGTAATTCTTCTATGCACCAATGAGGATAATCCTCAAGTTACTGACCCAGTCCATGTAGTTGCTGCCATCATCTTTCAACTTAGCTTTCTCTAGGAACACATTAAAATTCAACGGAACAACAGCACAGGCCATTTATCTACAACAACATAGACATGAAAAATACTATCAGGTACTAAGTTCATGATAAATTAAAGTTCAATTAATCATATTACTTAAGAACTCCCACTTAGATAGACATCCCTCTAGTCATCTAAATGATCACGTGATCCATATCAACTAAACCATGTCCGATCATCACATGAGATGGAGTAGTTTTCAATGGTGATCATCACTATGTTGATCATATCTACTATATGATTCACACTCGACCTTTCAGTCTCAGTGTTCCGAGGCCATATCTTCTTATGCTAGGCTCGTCAAGTTTAACCCGAGTATTCTGCTTGTGCAAAACTGGCTTGCATCTGTTGTATTTGAACATAGAGCTTATCGCACCCGATCATCACGTGGTGTCTCGGCACGACGAACTGTAGCAACAGTGCATATTCAGGGAGAACACTTATACCTTGAAATTTAGTGAGAGATTATGTTATAATGCTATCGACGTACTAAGCAAAATAAGATGCAAAAAGGATAAACATCACATGCAATCAATATAAGTGATATGGTATGGCCATCATCATCTTGTGCCTTTGATCTCCATCTTCAAAGCACCGTCATGATCACCATCCTCACCGGCTTGACACCTTGATCTCCATCATTGCATCATTGTCATCTCGCTGATACATCTCCAACGTATCTATAATTTTTGATTGTTCCATGCTATTATATTATCTGTTTTGGATGTTTAATGGGCTTTGTTATGCACAGTTATATTATTTTTGGGACTAACCTACTAACCAAAGGCCCAATGCAAATTGTTGTTTTTTGCCTATTTTAGTGTTTCGCAGAAAAGGAATACCAAACGGAATGAAACCTTCGGGAGAGTTATTTTTGGAACAAACACAATCTAGGAGACTTGGAGTGGAGGTCAAGGAAGCAACGAGGCGGCCACGAGGTAGGAGGGTGCGCCCAGGGGTAGGCGCGCCCCCACCCTCGTGGGCCCCTCATGGCTCCACCGACCTACTTCTTTCGCCTATATATACTCATATACCCCGAAAACATCTGAGAGCACCATGAAACCCTATTTCCACCGCCGCAACCTTATGTACCCATGAGATCCCATCTTGGGGCCTTTTCCGGCGCTCCACCGGAGGGGGAATCGATCATGGAGGGCTTCTACATCAACACCATAGCCTCTCTGATGATGTCTGAGTAGTTTACCATAGACCTTCCGCTCCATAGTTATTAGCTAGATGGCTTCTTCTCTCTCTTTGGATCTCAATACAAAGTTCTCCTCGATTCTCTTGGAGATCTATTCGATGTAATTCTTTTTGCGGTGTGTTTGTCGAGATACGATGAATTGTGGTTTTATGATCAAGATTATCTATGAACAATATTTGATTCTTCTCTGAATTCTTTATGCATGATTTAATATATTTGCAAGTCTCTTCAAATTATCAGTTTGGTTTGGCCTACTAGATTGATCTTTCATGCAATGGCAGAAGTGCTTAGCTTTGGGTTCAATCTTGCGGTGTCCTTTCCTAGTGACAGCAGGGGCAGCAAGGCACGTATTGTATTGTTGCCATCGAGGATAAAAAGATGGGGTTTATATCATATTGCTTGAGTTTATCCCTCTACATCATGTCATCTTTCCTAATGCGTTACTCTGTTCTTATGAACTTAATACTCTAGATGCATGCTGGATAGCGGTCGATGTGTCGAGTAATAGTAGTAGATGCAGAATCGTTTCGCTCTACTTGTTGCGGACGTGATGCCTATATACATGATAATGCCTAGATATTCTCATAACTATGTGCTTTTCTATCAATTGCTCGACAATAATTTGTTCACCCATCGTAGAATTTGCTATCTTGAGAGAAGCCACTAGTGAAACCTATGGTCCCGGGTCTATCTTCCATCATACTATTTTCCTATCTACTTGCTATTTCTGCCGCCTTTTATTTTGCAATCTTTATTTTCCAATCTATACAACGAAAATACCAAAAATATTTATCTTATTATCTTTATCAGATCTCACTTTTGCAAGTGGCTGTGAAGGGATTGCCAATCCCTTTATCGCGTTGGTTGCAAGGTTCTTATTTGTTTTTGTAGGTACGAGGGACTTGCGTGTAGTCTCCTACTGGATTGATACCTTGGTTCTCAAAAACTGAGGGAAATACTTATGCTACTTTGCTACATCACCCTTTCCTCTTCAAGGGAAAACCAACGCATGCTCAAGAGGTAGCAAGAAGGATTTCTGGCGCCGTTGCCGGGGAGGCTTACACCAAGTCAAGTCAAGATTTGATCTCCCGCCAACGTGCGGATTTCTGGTGCCGTTGCCAGGGAGATCTACGCACAAGTCAAGACATACCAAGTACCCATCACAAACCCTTATCCCTCGCATTACATTATTTGCCATTCGCCTCTTGTTTTCCTCTCCCCCACTTCACCTTTGCCTTTTCTTCGCCTTCTTCCCGTATGTATCTTTGTTTGTGTTTCCATGTGCCTTCTATTTGCTTGCATCTTTGCTTGCTAAAAATCTATTGATATGGATCCACTTAAAGTGTTCTACTTGGATCATCTTCGATCCTTATGCGCTCGCGCTGAAACCCCAACTAGCCTAGTTGATGGGAAATGTTTAGATGAGCATGCTCATTTTGTGCGTCACTGTTTGTTTGAAAAAGGGAGACCCTTATGGGATCAAATAAACAGATTGCTGTGTTATGCTTGGAATCTTTGTGAAATTCATGATTTTACTTGTTGCTCTAGGAACCCTAAAAAACACCTCCCCTTCCTATGTGAGTTTAATGATAATGAAATCTTATCTTCTTATGCAAAGGGTGTTTATAGTTACTACGATATCAAACAAAATGAAGAATTTTTTGCCTTTAAGGGTGCTTATGAAGTTGCTTCTTTGATTGAAAAGTATGATATTACTCTCTACGAATCTGAAAATTTTGACATACTTAAATATTGCTATGAAAACTATGCTCGTAATGTCTATGTCAAAGAATTTATTGAAAGAATGACCGTTGCTTGGGAAGAAAATAATGATATGCATGAATCTATAGATAATTATGATTCCGATGATTTGATTGAAATATCCCTTGATGAACATGATGCTTTCTATTCTTATGGCCATGATGCCAATATTTATGAAGATGAGTTTGCTATAGTTCCTTATGTTAAACATGAGATCATTGCTATTGCACTCATTTTAGATCCCACAATTTTGGAGAATGTTCAATCTTATGAAGTTTTTGATAAAAGTGGGTTTGGAGAGGTCATGACTTTAGTTAATGTTAATCCCACTATTTTGGAAGAGTGTCAAGTTTGCATACATGTGGATCGTGCTAAGAATATGTTTTGTGATAGCTATATTGTTGAATTTACTTATGACCCTACGTGTAATTACTATGAGAGAGGAAAATATGGTTGTAGAAATTTTCATGTTACTAAATTACCTCTCGTTATGTTGAGATTGCTATTGTTTCTTTCCGCTTCCTTGCATATGCTAGTTTTTGCTTGCCTTGATAATTTGTTTGCCTATAAGATGCCTATGCATAGGAAGTATGTTAGAATTAGATGTGTTTGTCACGTGTTTTATGATTCTCTCTTTGTGCTTCATTTCTTGTCTTTCATGTGAGCATCATTGAAATCTCTATGCCTAGCTAGGGGCATTAAACGATAGCGCTTGTTGGGAGGCAACCCAATTTTATTTTTGTTTCTTGCTTTTTGTTCCTGTTTAGTAATAAATAATTCATCTTGCTTCTGTTTATATGTGGTTTTATGTTTTTAATTAGTGTTTGTGCCAAGTAGAACCTTTGGGAAGACTTGGGGGAAGACTTGGGGGAAGTCTTTGCGATCTTGCTGTAAAAAACAGAAACTTTAGCGCTCACGAGATTAGCTGCCATTTTTTACTGGAGAGTGCGATTAGGTTGATTATTTTTGAAGATAATTAATAGACAAATTCCTCACGTCCACCAATTTATTTCAGAATTTTTGGGGTTACAGAAGTATTCGAAACCTACAGATTACTACAGACTGTTCTGTTTTTGACAGATTCTGTTTTTCGTGCATTGTTTGCTTATTTTGATGAATCTATGGCTAGTATAGGGGGGTATGAACCATAGAGAAGTTGGAATAAAGTAGGTTTAACACCAATATAAATAAATAATGAGTTCATTGCAGTACCTTGAAGTGGTGGTTTGTTTTCTTATACTAACGAAGCTCATGAGATTTTCTGTTGAGTTTTGTGTTGTGAAGTTTTCAAGTTTTGGGTAAAGATTTGATGGATTTTGGAATAAGGAGTGGCTAGATCCTAAGCTTGGGGATGTCCATGGCACCCCAAGGTAAAATTCAAGGATAACCAAAAGCCTAAGCTTGTGGATGCCCCGGAAGGCATCCCCTCTTTTGTCTTCGTCCATCGGTAACTTTACTTGAGGCTATATTTTTATTCACCACATGATATGTGTTTTGCTTGGAGCGTCTTGTATGATTTGAGTCTTTGCTTGTTAGTTTACCACAATCATACTTTATGTACACACCTTTTGGAGAGGCACACATGAATCGTAATTTATTAGAATACTCTATGTGCTTCATTTATATCTTTTGAGCTAGATAATTTTGCTCTAGTGCTTCACTTATATCTTTTTAAGAGCACGGTGGTGGTTTTATTTTATAGAAATTATTGATCTCTCATGCTTCACTTATATTATTTTGAGAGTCTTATAGAACAGCATGGTAATTTTCTTTGGCTATAAAATTAGTCCTAATGTGATGAACATCCAAGTTGGGTATAATAAAAACTATCATATAAAGTGCATCGAATGCTATGAGAAGTTTGATTCTTTATGATTGTTTTGAGATATGAAGATGGTGATATTAGAGTCATGCTAGTTGAGTAGTTGTGAATTTGAGAAATACTTGTTCTAAAGTTTGTGATTCTCGTAGCATGCACGTATGGTGAACCGTTATGTGATGAAGTCGGAGCATGATTTATTTATTGATTGTCTTCCTTATGAGTGGCGGTCGGGGACGAGCGATGGTATTTTCCTACCAATCTATCCCCCTAGGAGCATGCACGTAGTACTTCATTTTGATAACTAATAGATTTTTGCAATAAGTATGTGAGTTCTTTATGACTAATGTTGAGTCCATGGATTATACGCACTCTCACCCTTCCACCATTGCTAGCCTCTCTAATACCGCGCACCTTTCGCCGGTATCATACACCCACCATATACCTTCCTCAAAACAGCCACCATACCTACCTATTATGGCGTTTCCTTAGCCATTCCGAGATATATTGCCATGCAACTTACCAATGTTCTGTTTGTTGTGACACGTTACACCATTGTCATATTGCTTTGCATGATCATGTAGTTGACATCGTATTTGTGGCAAAGCCACCTTTATAATTCTTTCATACATGTCACTCTTGATTCATTGCATATCCCGGTACACCGCTGGAGGCATTCACATAGAGTCATATTTTGTTCTAGTATCGAATTGTAATTTTTGAGTTGTAAGTAAATAAAAGTGTGATGATCATCATTATTAGAGCATTATCCCAAGTGAGGAAAGAATGATGGAGACTATGATTCCCCCACAAGTCGGGATGCGACTCCAGACAAAAAGAAAAAAAAAGAGAAAAGAAAAAAGGCCATAAAAAGGAAAAGGCCCAAAAAAAGAGAAATGGGAGCAAAAGAGAGAAGGGACAATGTTACTATCCTTTTACCACACTTGTGCTTCAAAGTAGCACTATGATCTTCATGATAGAGAGTCTCCAATGTTGTCACTTTCATATGATAGTGGGAATTTTACATTATAGAACTTGGCTTGTATATTCCAATGATGGGCTTCCTCAAAATGCCCTAGGTCTTCGTGAACAAGCGAGTTGGATGCACACCCACTTAGTTTTTTTGTTGAGCTTTCATACACTTATATCTCTAGTGCATCCGTTGCATGGCAATCCCTACTCACTCACATTGATATCTATTGATGGGCATCTCCATAGCCCGTTGATACGCCTAGTTGATGTGAGACTATCTTATCCTTTTTTGTCTTCTCCACAACCACCATTCTATTCCACATATAGTGCTATGTCCATGGCTCATGCTCATATATTGCGTGAAGATTGAAAAAGTTTGAGAACATCAAAAGTATGAAACAATTGCTTGGCTTGTCATCGGGGTTGTGCATGATTAAATACTTTGTGTGATGAAGATAGAGCATAGCTAGACTATATGATTTTGTAGGGATAACTTTCTTTGGCCATGTTATTTTGAGAAGACATGATTGATTTGTTAGTATGCTTGAAGTACTATTATTTTTATGTCAATATTAAACTTTTGTCTTGAATCTTTCAGATCTGAACATTCATGCCACAATAAAGAAAATTACATTGAGAATTATGCTAGGTAGCATTCCACATCAAAATTTTTGTTTTTATCATTTACCTACTCGAGGACGAGCAGGAATTAAGCTTGGGGATCCTTGATACGTCTCCAACGTATCTATAATTTTTGATTGTTCCATGCTATTATATTATCTGTTTTGGATGTTTAATGGGCTTTGTTATGCACTTTTATATTATTTTTGGGACTAACCTACTAACCAAAGGCCTAGTGCAAATTGCTGTTTTTTTGCCTATTTTAGTGTTTCGCAGAAAAGGAATACCAAATGGAATCCAAATGGAATGAAACCTTCGAGAGAGTTATTTTTGGAACAAACGCAATCCAGGAGACTTGGAGTGGACGTCAAGGAAGCAACAAGGTGGACACGAGGTAGGAGGGCGCGCCCAGGGGGTAGGCGCGTCCCCACCCTTGTGGGCCCCGCGTGGCTCCACCAACCTACTTCTTTCACCTATATATACTCATATACCCCGAAAACATCCGAGAGCACCACAAAACCCTATTTCCACCGCCGCAACCTTCTGTACCCGTGAGATCCCATCTTGGGGCCTTTTCTGGCACTCCGCTGGAGGGGGAATCGATCACGGAGTACTTCTACATCAACACCATAGCCTCTCCTATGATGTGTGAGTAGTTTACCACAGACCTTCAGGTCCATAGTTATTAGCTAGATGTCTTCTTCTCTCTCTTTGGATCTCAATACAAAGTTCTCCTCGATTCTCTTGGAGATTTATTCGATGTAATTCTTTTTGCGGTGTGTTTGTCGAGATCCGATGAATTGTGTGTTTATGATCAAGATTATCTATGAACAATATTTGATTCTTCTCCGAATTCTTTTATGCATGATTTAATATCTTTGCATGTCTCTTCGAATTATCAGTTTGGTTTGGCCTACTAGATTAATCTTTCATGCAATGGGAGAAGTGCTTAGCTTTGGGTTCAATCTTGCAGTGTCCTTTCCCAGTGACAGCAGGGGCAGCAAGGCACATATTGTATTGTTGCCATCAAGGATAAAAAGATGGGGTTTATATCATATTGCTTGAGTTTATCCCTCTACATCATGTCATCTTGCCTAATGTGTTGCTCTATTCTTATGAACTTAATACTCTAGATGCATGCTGGATAGCGGTCGATGTGTGGAGTAATAGTAGTAGATGCAGAATCGTTTCGGTCTACTTGTCGCGGACGTGATGCCTATATACATGATCATGCCTAGATATTCTCATAACTATGCGCTTTTCTATCAATTGCTCAACAGTAATTTGTTCACCCACCGTAGAATTTGCTATCTTGAGAGAAGCCACTAGTGAAACCTATGGCCCCCGGGTCTATCTTCCATCATACTATTTTCCTATCTATTTGCTATTCTGCCGCCTTTTATTTTGCAATCTTTATTTTCCAATCTATACAACGAAAATACCAAAAATATTTATCTTATTATCTTTATCAGATATCACTTTTGCAAGTGGTCGTGAAGGGATTGACAACCCCTTATCGCGTTGGTTGCAAGGTTCTTATTTGTTTGTGCAGGTACGAGGGACTTGCGTGTAGTCCCCTACTGGATTGATACCTTGGTTCTCAAAAACTGAGGGAAATACTTACGCTACTTTGCCGCATCACCCTTTCCTCTTCAAGGGAAAACCAACGCATGCTCAAGAGGTAGCACTCGCCAACTATTGCTTCCACGACTATCGCTACCGCTTAGTGATAAATTAAAGCAATTACATGGCAATTGCAATTCATACAATAAAGCGACAACCATATGGCTCCTGCCAGTTGCCGATAGTTGTGTTACAAAACATGATCATCTCATACAACAATTTATATAATCATGTCTTGACCATATCACATCACAACATGCCCTGCAAAAACAAGTTTGACGTCCTCTACTTTGATGTTGCAAGTTTTACGTGGCTACTACGGGCTTAGCAAGAACCATTCTTACCTACGTATCAAAACCACAATGTGGTATAGTGATTGCTTTTTGATCTTCAGAAATAATCCTGTTCATTGAATCCGATTCAACTAAAGTTGGAGAAACAGACACCCGCCAGCCACCTGTGTGCAAAGCACGTTAGTAGACCCAGTCTCATGAACGCGGTCACGTAATGTCGGTACAGGCCGCTTCATCCAACAATACCGCTGAATCAAGAAACAACTAGTGACGGCAAGCAATATGTATATACCCACGCCCACAACTCCTTTGTGTTCTACTCATGCATATAACATCTACGCATAGACTTGGCTCGGATGCCACTATTGGGGAACGTAGTATTTCAAAAAAATTCCTATGATCAGGCAAGATCTATCTAGGAGATGCATAACAACGAGAGGGGAGAGTGTGTTTATTCGTACCCTCATAGACCGAAAGCGGAAGCGTTAAGTAACACGGTTGATGTAGTCGAATGTCCTCGCGATCCAACCGATCAAGTACAGAATGCACGACACCACCGCGATATGCACACGTTCAGATCAGTAACGTCCCTCGAACTCTAGATCCAGCTGAGGCCGAGGGAGAGTTTCTTTAGCATGACGGTGTGTTGACGGTGATGATGAAGTTACCGACGCAGGGCTTCGCCTAAGCACTACGACAATATGACTGAGGTGGAAATCTGTGGAGGGGGGCACCGAACACGGCTAAGAAATCAACTT
Source organism: Triticum dicoccoides (assembly GCF_002162155.2). NCBI lineage: Eukaryota > Viridiplantae > Streptophyta > Magnoliopsida > Poales > Poaceae > Triticum > Triticum dicoccoides. The sequence continues at coordinate 164,253,377 of NC_041384.1, read as the reverse complement.
GTGTGTCTACGGGGTGCCCCCTCCCCCGTATATAAAGGAGTGGAGGAGGGGGTCGGTCGGCCTCAAGGGGTGCGACCAAGGGGGTAATCCTACTCCTACTAGGAGTAGGTTCCCCCCTTTCCTAGTCCAACTAGGAGGGGGAGCAAAGAGGAAGAAGGATAGAAGGAAAGGGGGCCCGGCCCCCTCCCCAATTTGGATTGGGCTTGGGGGGCGCGCCCCTCCACTTGGCCGCCTCATCCTCTCTTCCACTAAAGCCCATGAAGGCCCATTAACCCTTTGGGGGGTTCTGGTAACCTCCCCGTACTCCGGAAAATGCCCGAACCTATACGAAACCTTTCTGGTGTCCAAACATAACCTTCCAATATATCAGTCTTTATGTCTCGACCATTTTGAGACTCCTCGTCATGTTCGTGATCACTTCCAGGACTCCGAACAACCTTCAATACATGAAATCACATAACTCACAATACATATCGTCATCGAATATTACGCGTGCGGACCCTACCGGTTCGAGAACTATGTAGACATGGCCGAGACTCATCTTAGTCAATAACCAATAGAGGAACCTGGATGCTCGTATTGGTTCCTACATATTGTACGAAGATCTTTATCGGTCAAACCACATAGCAACTTACGTTGTTCCCTTTGTCATCTGTATGTTACTTGCCCGAGATTCGATCATCGGTATCATCATACCTAGTTCAATCTCGTCACCGGCAAGTCTCTTTACTCGTTCTGTAATGCATCATCCCGTAACTAACTCATTAGTCAAATTGCTTGCAAGGCTCATAGCGATGTGTATTACCGAGAGGGCCCAGAGATACCTCTCCGACAACCGGAGTGACAAATCCTAATCTCGATCTATGCCAACTCAACAAACACCATCGGAGACACCTGTAGAGCATCTTTATAATCACCCAGTTACGTTGTGACGTTTGATAGCACACTAAGTGTTCCTCTGGTATTCGGGAGTTGCATAATCTCATAGTCATAGGAACATGTATAAGTAATGGAGAAAGCAATAGCAATAAACTAAACGATCATAGTGCTAAGCTAACGGATGGGTCTAGTCCATCACATCATTCTCTAATGATGTGATCCGATTCATCAAATGACAACACATGTCTATGGCTATGAAACTTAACCATCTTTGATTAACGAGCTAGTCCAGTAGAGGCATACTAGGGACACTCTGTTTGTCTATGTATTCACACATGTACTAAGTTTCCGGTTAATACAATTCTAGCATGAATAATAAACATTTATCATGATATAAGGAATGATAAATAACAACTTTATTATTTCCTCTAGGGCATATTTCCTTCAAACCAAAGCATGGAAAAAATGTATGGACAATCGTACGGAGCTACTTGGAACCAACATTGTGCGAAGCACAAGAATTGGAGACATGATAGTCTCCATTCTCCATAATGGAGAGTCAGGCCCTATCTTGTTTTATGCCATTTTACCTTAGAGAGGGTAGTAGGTCCTATGAGATAGGAGTAGGTCCTAGGTACAATGTGTTATTATGTGCTACAATGTGTTAGAGTTGATGATGAGGAGGAGGACGAGTTGTGATTATGACTAGTGACCAAGTTGTTATATGATGTCTCATGGATGAAAATGATGATCGAGGAGTTGTTATGTCACAATGATGTATTATGATGATAAGTTATTAATGATATGATGATGATGATGAGTTATTATATCATTGGGTGAAAGAACCGCAGATTAGTTTCAAGTGGATGGATCCTAAGTGATCGGTCACTTAGGATCCATCCACTTGAAACTAATCCACAGTTCTTTTACCCAGTGATTCAATAACTCATTATGATGTAAAAACAATCTCTAAATTGCTACTGCATGAAAACTTGTATAATGATGTATAAATATGACATAAAATAAAAAGAAATAGAATACGGAATAATAGTAGTAGCGCGGGCAGAGAGACGCGCTACTAGTAATTACCAGTAGCGCCTTTTTCAAGAAGCGCTACTACTAAGTAGCTATAGCAGTAGCGCGGGTAAACCAACGCTACTGCTAACCTATAGCCGTAGCGCCATAGCAGTAGCGCGGTCACCCGCGCTACTGCTAGGCCAAAAACCAGCGATACTGCTAGGCTTTTCCCTAATAGTGATATGCTTGAGGAGGAAATATTAACGGTGTTGTATCCCAGGTGGCATGACTTTTTTTGTAAAGGACAGAGTGAGTTTCTTTTTTCTTTTTTCCCCAATGAGCATGTTGATCCTTGTGGACAACTGGACATGGCATATCTCCTTGCCTTTTCATTATGTACAAGTTCATTTAAGCTTATATTATTTTTGTACTCATGTTACTTATGATGATATTAAGGATATGGTAATGCGCATTTTAACCCACTGGCATATATATGCTTCTAGACACATTGATTTAATCAAAAGGATCGATGTGTTTTATGTTACATTGTTCCATCAATGGGACTTAGAGAGAGAAAAAGGTGTAAAGGTATGTATACGTAGCTCATTGGTATTCATAAGTTTGAAGAACGACCAACTACAACTCAAAGAGAATGAAGCTGTGAATTTAAATTCCCTGACTTTGTACATAAATACTTAGGTACATCACAAAGTAATTTTTCTTAATTATACTAGATTTTTTGAAACTTAACTTGAATTGCAAATTCGTTGGTAATAATTTTGGCTACTACGATTGATTTTTTTTCTACATACGTGAATTTTCACATGCAAGCTTACTAGTTCTATTATGTTCTACTTATATCCAATAGATAGTCTCCATAAGTCATTTTTATTTTGAATTTTGGTTCAGGTGTTATTAATCTAAATATTTATATTTCACACAATCAAATCTCATGGAAATACATTGCAACTGATTTCTGCGGCAACGTGTAGGGTATCATCTAGTTAACTAAAAAATGGTGAACATAAAGTTGCATGGTACATGGTACACTAAAAATATAGAACAAAACAAATATATTTTAACATGTCATGGTTGTATAATTTAAGTCACTGTGACGACAAAAAAATTGTTGCCATGGCAACAAGTTCTAGGTTTTATGAGAATGATTCAAACTTAAAATGTTAAAAAGCAAAAGAAAATTACCATGGTCAAAATAATAAAATTTGCATGACATTAAAAATAAAAATGCCATGCTCTTAAAAATAAAATGTCCATGCTCTATATTTTTTATCATAACATGCAATCACACATGAAAAATTGCCATGCCATTTTTATTTTTTGAACATGGTACAATCATAGATATCCACATACACAACATACACTCATCTTTTTGAACCCACGTACGCACACTCTAGCCGTATGAGCACCTTCGAAATACTAAGCCGGTATCTGAAATAAATGCAGGAATATGCGAGCACCTATGCCAACTCTAGGACTTGAACCCTGGCGAGCGGGTTCCATGACAAGAATCTAACCATCTGAGCGTACATTTTCCTGATATCGGTAAAAATTGCCATGCTTTATATACAAGAAATCGATTGTCAAAAAAAGGTTGCAAAGCTATGAAATTTAGAAAGGTTATTTCCAAGAGTAATGGCAACTGGATAAAAAACCCAACTCAAATTACTATTATGCCATGACAACTATATAAAAACACATCTAAAATTACTATTATGCCATGGTAACTAGGCAAATAAACACAACTAAAATTATTATTGTGCCATGGCAACTACATACAATATATATATATATATATTACCATGGAAGTTTTAAATTGCCAGCCTAGAAAAAATTGACACCAACAAACTAACCATGGAGCAAAAACATCTTAATCTGCCATCCTAGTGACACAAAACTAAAATTGCCATGGCAACTTTTGCATTGGCACAAAAAATGCCATCAGCGAAATTAACCACGGACCAAAACATCTTAATTTGCCGTCCTAGTGAGACAAAACTAAATTTGGCATGGCTATTTTAGTGACACCAAAGATGTCCTTCAAAAAATTTAACATGGCCAATGCATCTTATTTTGCCATTATAGCGGCACAAATTTTATTTTATTTTGCCATGGCAACTTTTTCAATGACAGAAGTTGCCATCCGCGTTTTTAACCATGGATCAAAAACACCTTAATTTGCTATCCCACTGTCACAAAACTAATCGTGCACAAAAAACATAAATTGAGAGGCTGATAAGAAAAAAGAAAATCATGGGCAAGTGCTACCTCTTGAGCTTGCGTTGGATTTCCCCGAAGAGGAAGGGATGATGCAGTAGAGTAGCGTAAGTATTTCCCTCAGTTTTTGAGAACCAAGGTATCAACCCAGTAGGAGGCCACGCTCAAGTCCCTCGTACCTACACAAAACGATAGCTACTCACAACCAATGCGATTAGGGGTTGTCAATCCCTTCACGGTCACTTACGAGAATGAGATCTGATAGATATAATATTCTTGGTATAGAGATGCAAAGTGAAAAGAAAAAGGCAAAGTAAAAAAGCAAAGCAAGATTAAAGTGATGGAGATTGATATGATGAGAATAGACCCGGGGGCCATAGGTTTCACTAGTGGCTTCTCTCAAGAGCATAAGTATTCTACGGTGGGTGAACAAATTACTGTTGAGCAATTAGCAGAATTGAGCATAATTATGAGAATATCTAGGCATGATCATGTATATAGGCATCACGTCCGTGACAAGTAGACCGAAAGGATTCTGCATCTACTACTATTACTCCACTCATCGACTGCTATCCAGCATGCATCTAGAGTATTAAGTTGAAAACAGAGTAACACTTTAAGCAAGATGACATGATGTAGAGATATAAATTCATGCAATATGAAATAAACCCCATCTTGTTATCCTCGATGGCAACGATGCAATACGTGCCTTGCTGCCCCTTCTATCACTGGGAAAGGACACCGCAAGATCGAACCCAAAGCTAAGCACTTCTCCCATGGCAAGAACTACCAATCTAGTTGGCCAAACCAAACGGATAATTCGAAGAGACTTGCAAAGATAACCAATCATACATAAAAGAATTCAGAGAAGATTCAAATATTATTCATAGATAGACTTGATCATAAACCCACAATTCATCAGTCTCAACAAACACACCGCAAAAAGAAGATTACATCGAATAGATCTCCACAAGAGAGGGGGAGAACTTTGTATTGAGATCCAAAAAGAGAGAAGAAGCCATCTAGCTACTAACTATGGACCCGAAGGTCTGAGGTAAACTACTCACACTTCATCGGAGAGGCTATGATGATGTAGAAGCCCTCCGTGATGACGGCCCTCTCCGGCGGAGCTCCGGAACAGGCCCCAAGATGGGATCACGTGGATACAGAAAGTTGCGGCGGTGGAATTAGGTTTTTGGCTCCTGTTCTGATCGTTTGGGGGTACGTAGGTATATATAGGAGGAAGGAGTACGTCGGTGGAGCACCGAGGGGCCCACGAGGCAGCGGGGCGCGCCTTAGGGGGGCGCCCCCACCCTCATGACCGCCTCTTTGACTCCTTGGAGTAGGGTCCAAGTCTCCTGGACCACGTTCGGTGAGAAAATCATGTTCCCGAAGGTTTTATTCCATTTGGACTCCGTTTGATATTCTGTTTCTCTGAAATACTGAAATAGGCAAAAAACAACAATTCTGGGCTGGGCCTCCGGTTAATAGGTTAGTCCCAAAAATAATATAAAAGTGGAAAATAAAGACCAATATAGTCCAAAACAGTAGATAATATAGCATGGAGCAATCAAAAATTATAGATATGTTGGAGACGTATCAGGCATCCCCAAGCTTAATTCCTGCTCGTCCTTGAGTAGGTAAATGATAAAAAGAGAATTTTTGATGCGGAGTGCTACTTGGCATAATTTCAATGCAAATCTTCTTAATTGTGATATGAATATTCAGATTTGAAATATTCAAGATTGTGATATGAATATTCAGATTCGAAAGATTCAAGACAAAAGTTTATATTGATATAAAAATAATAATACTTCAAGCATACTAACAAAGAAATTATGTCTTCTCAAAATAACATGGCCAAAGAAAGTTATCCCTACAAAATCATATATTCTGGCTATGCTCTATCTTCACCACACAAAGTATTTAAATCATGCACAACCCCGATGACAAGCCAAGCAATTGTTTCATACTCTAACCTTTTCAAAACTTTTTCAATCTTCACGCAATACATGAGCGTGAGCCATGGATATAGCACTATAGGTGGAATAGAATGGTGGTTGTGGAGAAGACAAAAAGGAGAAGATAGTCTCACATCAACTAGGCGTATCAACAGGCTATGGAGATGCCCATCAATAGATATCAATGTGAGTGAGTAGGGATTGCCATGCAACGGATGCACTAGAGCTATAAGTATATGAAAGCTCAAAAAAGAAACTAAGTGGGTGTGCATCCAACTTGCTTGCTCACGAAGACCTAGGTCATTTTGAGGAAGCCCATCATTGGAATATACAAGCCAAGTTTTATAATGTAAAATTCCCACTAGTATATGTAAGTGATAACATGAGAGACTCTCTACTATGAAGATCATGGTGCTACTTTGAAGCACAAGTGTGGTAAAAGGATAGTAACATTGTCCCTTCTCTCTTTTTCTCTCATTTTTTTATTTGGGCCTTTTCTCTTTTTTTGGCCTCTTTTCTTTCTTTCTCTCGCTCTCTCTCTCTCTCTCTCTCTCTCTCTCTCTTTTGGGCTTCTTTGGCCTCTTTTATTTATTTTTGTCCGGAGTCTCATCCCGACTTGTGGGGGAATCATAGTCTCCATCATCCTTTGCTCACTGGGACAATGCTCTAATAATGATGATCATCACACTTTTATTTTTCTTACAACTCAACAATTACAACTCGATACTTAGAACAAAATATGAATCTATATGAATGCCTCCGGTGGTGTACCGGGATATGCAATATGACAATGATGGAGTGCGTCATAATAAACGGAACGGTGGAAAGTTGCATGGCAATATATCTCGGAATGGCTATGGAAATGCCATAATAGGTAGGTATGGTGGCTGTTTTGAGGAAGGTATATGGTGGGTGTATGATACCGGCGAAAGGTGCGCGGTATTAGAGAGGCTAGCAAAGGTGGAAGGGTGAGAGTGCGTATAATCCATGGACTCAACATTAGTCATAAAGAACTCATATACTTATTGCAAAAATCTAGAAGTTATCAAAGCAAAGTATTATGCGCATGCTCCTAAGGGGATAGATTGGTAGGAAAAGACCATCGCTCGTCCCCGACAACCACTCATAAGGAAGACAATCAATAAATAAATCATGCTCCGACTTCATCACATAACGGTTCACCATACGTGCATGCTACGGGAATCACAAACTTTAACACAAGTATTCTTTAAATTCACAACTACTCAACTAGCATGACTCTAATATTATCACCTCCATATCTCAAAACAATTATCATGCTTCAATCTTTTCTTAGTATTCAACACACTCAAAAGAAAGTTTCACAAATCTTGAATACCAAGCATATTATTATTAAGAAAATTACCATGCTATTAAGAGACTCTCAAAATAATTTAAGTGAAGCATGAGAGATCAATAGTTTCTTTAAAATGAATCCACCACCGTGCTCTAAAATATCTAAGTGAAGCACGTAGAGCAAAATTATAACGCTCAAAAGATATAAGTGAAGCACATAGAGCAAAACTACATAGCTCAAAAGATATAAGTGAAGCACATAGAGTATTCTATCAAATTTTAATTCATGTATGGCTCTCTCAAAAGGTGTGTACAGCAAGGATGATTGTGGCATACTAAAACACAAAGACACAAATAATATAAGACGCTCCAAGCAAAACACATATCATGTTGGTGAATAAAAATATAGCTCCAAGTAAATTACCGATGGAAGTGGACGAAAGAGGGGATGCCTTCCGGGGCATCCCCAAGCTTTGACTTTTTGGTGTCCTTGGATTATCTTGGGGGTGCCATGGGCATCCCCAAGCTTATGCTCTTTCCACTCCTTGTTCCATAATCCATCAAAAGAATTCACCCAAAACATGAAAACTTCACAACACAAAACTTAAAGTAGAAAACTCGTGAGCTCCGTTAGCGAAAGAAAACAAAATACCACTTCAAGGTACTGTAATTAAATCATTATTTATTTATATTGGTTTTAAACCTAATGTATTCCAACTTCTCTATGGATTATAAACTATTTTACTAGCCATAGATTCATCAAAATAAGCAAACAACACACGAAAAACAGAATCTGTCAAAAACAGAACAGTCTGTAGTAATCTGTAGCTAGAACAAGATATGGAACCCGAAAAATTCTAAAATAAATTTTTGGACGTGAGGAATTTATCTATTAATCATATGCAAAAAGAATTAACTAAATATCACTCTCCAAATAAAAATGACAGTAGTTCTCGTGAGCCCTAAAGTTTCTGTTTTTACAGCGAGTTCAACAAGACTTTCCCCAAGTCTTCCCAATGGTTCTACTTGGCACAAAAACTAATTAAACACAAAAAACACAACCAAAACAGAGGCTAAATAATTTATTTATTACTAAACAGGAGCAAAAAGCAAGGAATAAAAATAAAATTGGGTTGCCTCCCAACAAGCGCTATCGTTTAACGCCCCTAGCCAGGCATAAAAGCGAGGATAGATCTAGGTATTGCCATCTTTGGTAGGCAATCCATAAGTGACTCTCATGATAGTTCCATATGGAAATTTTATTTTCTTTATTGGAAAGTGTTCCATGCCCTTTTTAATGGAAATTGAAATCTAATATTCCCTTCCTTCATATCAATATTCGCACCAACCGTTCTAAGGAAAGGTCTACCAAGAATAATAGGGCAAGAAGGATTGCAATCTATATCAAGAACAATGAAATCTACGGGCACATAATTCCTATTTGCAACAATAAGAACATCATTAATCCTTCCCATAGGTTTCTTAATAGTAGAATCCGCAAGATGCAAGTTTAGAGAGCAATCATCAAAATTACGGAAATCTAGCAAATCACACAAAGTCTTGGGAATAGTAGAGACACTAGCACCCAAATCACACAAGACATAAAACTCATGATCTTTAATTTTAATTTTAATAGTTGGTTCCCACTCATCATAGAGTTTTCTAGGGATAGAAACTTTCAACTCAAGTTTTTCTTCATAAGATTGCATCAAGGCATCAACAATATGTTCGGTGAAGGCTTTCTTTTGACTATAAGCATGTGGAGAATTTAGCACGGATTGCAACAAGGAAATACAATCAATTGAAGAGCAACTTTCATAATTAAATTCCTTGAAATCCAATATAGTGGGTTTAGCAACATCTAGATTTTTATTTCTTTCAATCCCACTTTCATCAATTTCATCATAAAGATCTAAATACTCCGAATATTTAGAACGCCCTATAGGTAAAGGAAGATCATATTCAGTTTAATCAAGATTCATATTGCAAAACAAAGATTTAATAGGAGACATATCAATAACTTTTAGATCTTCATCTTGATTTTCATAGGAATTTGAAGAACACACTCTAATAAAGGCATCTTTGGAAGCACGCATCCTAGCGGTTCTTTCCTTGCACTCATCAATGGAAATTCTCATGGCTTTGAGAGACTCATTGATATCATGCTTAGGAGGAATAGATCTAAGCTTTAAAGAATCAATCTCAAGAGAAATTCTATCAACGTTCCTAGCCAAATCATCAACTTTAAGCAATTTCTCTTCAAGCAAAGCATTAAAATTCTTTTGTGAACTCATAAACTCTTTAACACTATTCTCAAATTTAGAGGGCATCTTATTATAATTTCCATAAGAGTTGCTGTAGGAAGTCCCATAATTATTAGAAGGATTACTAGGATATGGCCTAGGATTAAAATTCCCTCTATAAGCGTTGTTACCAAAATTATTCCTACCAACAAAATTCACATCCATAGATTCATTGTTATTCTCAATCAAAGTAGACAAAGGCATATCATTAGGATCAGAAGAAACACTTTTGTAGCAAATAATTTCGTAAGTTCATCCATCTTTCCACTCAAAACATTGATTTCTTCTATCACATGCACTTTTTTATTAGAAGATCTTTTAGTATGCCATTGAGAATAATTAACCATAATATTATCCAAGAGTTTAGTAGCATCTCCTAAAGTGATTTCCATAAAAGTGCCTCCCGTGGCCGAATCCAAAAGATTTCTAGAAGCAAAATTCAATCCGGCATAAAAAATTTGTATAATGATCCACAAATTCAAACCATGAGTAGGGCAATTACGTATCATTAATTTCATTCTCTCCCAAGCTTGTGCAACATGTTCATGATCAAGTTGTTTAAAGATCATAATATCGTTTCTAAGAGAGATGATCTTAGCAGGAGGGAAATACTTAGAGATAAAAGCATCTTTGCACTTGTTCCAAGAATCAATACTATTTTTAGGCAAAGACAAAAACCAAGCTTTAGCACGATCTCTAAGAGAAAAAGGAAATAGCTTCAATTTAACAACATCATTATCGACATCTTTTTTCTTTTGCATATCACATAAATCAACGAAGCTATTCAGATGAGTGGCGGCATCTTCACTAGGAAGGCCGGCGAATTGATCTTTCATAACAAGATTCAACAAAGCAGTATTGATTTCACAAGATTCGGTATTGGCAAGAGGAGCAATCAGAGTGCTAAGGAAATCATTATTACTGGTATTGGTGAAGTCACACAATTTGGTAGTATCTTGAGCCATCGCGACAAACAAGCAAACTAGCACACGAGCAAACAAGAGCAAACGGGCAAAAGAGGCAAAGAGAGAGGGAGGAGAAGGAGGATAGAGAGAGAGAGAGGGCGAATAAAATGGCAAGGGTGAAGTGGGGGAGAGGAAAACGAGAGGCAAATGGCAAATAATGTAATGCGAGAGATAGGGATTGTGATGGGTACTTGGTATGTTGACCTTTGCGTAGACTCCCCGGCAACGGCGCCAGAAATTCTTCTTGCTACCTCTTGAGCTTGCATTGGATTTCCCCGAAGAGGAAGGGATGATGCAGCAGAGTGGCGTAAGTATTTCCCTCAGTTTTTGAGAACCAAGGTATCAATCCAGTAGGAGGCCACGCTCAAGTCCCTCGTACCTGCACAAAACGATAGCTACTCGCAACCAACGCGATTAGGGGTTGTCAATCCCTTCACGGTCACTTATGAGAATGAGATCTGATAGATATAATATTTTTGGTATTTTTGGTATAGAGATGCAAAGTGAAAAGAAAAAGGCAAAGTAAAAAAGCAAAGCAAGATTAAAGTGATGGAGATTGATATGATGAGAATAGACCCGGGGGCCATAGGTTTCACTAGTGGCTTCTCTCAAGAGCATAAGTATTCTACGGTGGGTGAAAAATTACTATTGAGCAATTCAGCATAGTTATGAGAATATCTAGGAATGATCATGTATATAGGCATCACGCCCGTGACAAGTAGACCGAAATGATTCTGCATCTACTACCATTACTCCACTCACCGACCGCTATCCAGCATGCATCTAGAGTATTAAGTTAAAAACAGAGTAACGCTTTAAGCAAGACGACATGATGTAGAGAGATAAATTCATGCAATATGAAATAAACCCCATCTTGTTATCCTCGATGGAAACGATGCAATACGTGCCTTGCTGCCCCTTCTATCACTGGGAAAGGACACCGCAAGATCGAACCCAAAGCTAAGAACTTCTCCCATGGCAAGAACTACCAATCTAGTTGGCCAAACCAAACGGATAATTTGAAGAGACTTGCAAAGATAACCAATCATACATAAAAGAATTCAGAGAAGATTCAAATATTATTCATAGATAGACTTGATCATAAACCCACAATTCATCGATCTCAACAAACACACCGCAAAAAGAAGATTACATCGAATAGATCTCCACAAGAGAGGGGGAGAAGTTTGTATTGAGATCCAAAAAGAGAGAAGAAGCCATCTAGCTACTAACTATGGACCCGAAGGTCTGAGGTAAACTACTCACACTTCATCGGAGAGGCTATGATGATGTAGAAGCCCTCCGTGATGACGGCCCTCTCCGGCGGAGCTCCGGAATAGGCCCCAAGATGGGATCTCGTGGATACAGAAAGTTGCGGCGATGGAATGTGGTTTTTGGCTCATGTTCTGATCGTTTGGGGGTACGTAGGTAGATATAGGAGGAAGGAGTACGTCGGTGGAGCACCGAGGGGCCCACGAGGCAGCGGGGCGCGCCTTAGGGGGGCACCCCCACCCTCATGACCGCCTCTTTGACTCCTTGGAGTAGGGTCCAAGTCTCCTGGATCACGTTCGGTGAGAAAATCAAGCGCCTAGAGTTTCGTCTCGAAACCCTCTATCCGTTTAACCAACTCAAACAAGATTTTGCTATTGTAAAATTTGCCCTAGATCCAGATTAGTAGAACAAAGTTGTTTTCTTTCGCCGTTTGACTTTCGTTGTTTCGTTCGATTTGATTCTTTTTGCCAACCGGAGTTCTTAAGTTGAACCTTCTGGTTAGATCTCTTATTTGAGTTTTACCTGTGCATTAGATGAGTACTTATTGTATGCTTGTTTGTTTGTCTGCGATAGAATACCCGGAGTGCGCCGCTTGTTACTTCGAATCTCTAGGTTTCGTGGATCATCAGCAAGGCAAGTAACACTTTGATCATACCTTTTTTACTACCCAGTTTTATTGCATTAGATCAACCCTCACACATTGCATGAATAGGATCTAATTAAATTGTGGGATGGGAAGTAGTTGAGGTAGTACCTATTACCTGATTATTATCAAACCTTTGGGGAGTTACTTCTATGTTTGCTTATTATGCCATGCTATGCTAGTAGACGTGGATTGGGTGAGTGATATCCATGACAGATGTGAGTTTTGTTAATTAATGGTTTATCTAAGGTGGCAACTTAAACACACATCTGGGTGGACTGAGGCACCTGGATATTCCAGGACTTGCCTGTTTTCTTTTGGACCGCCACCCAGGCTCAAAGGGATCATGAGACTATTCATACTAGAAACTTCTGTGTGCAGCCACAAGCTATTATGGGCTCTAGCATAGTGGACTAAGTCGTGCGAACTCTTACATTGGTAGACTAGCAGATGTAGGGGATGTAGGTGGTACGGTCTACCCGATCGTAAGGTGCTAGCACTTCTGAAAGACTATGTCTCGGTCATCCGTCTTCTCAAACACCATGTAGTGCGAGAAACCAAACGGAGGCGATCGAGTCTTGTGGGGAAAAGTGCGCAAACCTCTGCAGAGTGTAATAAACTAATCATGGTTAGCCATGTCCCCAGTTATGGACATCTTGAGTATCTAGTACCTGGATTATCATGTGAATCTCAACATGTTACTCTAAATTAACTTTGTTGGGTTTTGTTTAATAATGCTTAATTGGGATTGAGAATGGTGTCAACCATTCTCAATGTTTAACAACCACCTTGATAGTTAAATAAATTTATTCCTTTGAAGTAGGGAAAAATTGGCTTTACGCAAAACTGTAACCATAGAGCTTTCCACCAGCCAAATATGCATATAGTAATAGCTGTTTCGTTCCATTACTCTCTATGTGTTACATTGCCAGCATATTCCATGTGCTGACCCGTTTCGGGCTGCAACGTTAATGTTGCAGACTTTTCAGACGACGATTAAGGAGTTTTTAGGTCGTGGTTCTATACTCAGTGATGCCGTTGGAGTTGATGGACTCACTTATCTTCCAAGCCTTCCGTTGTTATCGTTATTAGATGGCCTTAAGCCATATTTATTGTAATAAGTTCTCTTTTGAGACACTCAATGTAATAAGTGTGTGATTGCTACTCTGCTATAAATCCTCCGAGTACCGTGTGGTGTCAGCATTACTGATCCAGGGATGACACCGGAGCACAAAGATCAGACTGTTTGAGGTCTGGTCGCTACAGAGATGGTATCAGAGCACATGCTGACTGTAGGACACAACCACTAAGCTAAAAGACCTAGATCACTATTCACTCTCTTCTCTTTTGACCTCTCATCTTTTCTACTCTTTAGGATGGATGCAAGGAACAAGTTCACACAACTGGATGAAGATACACCCTTTGGACGTCACTTGATGGAAGTCACTAGATACCTAAACATAGGAGTACCAAGCTTCACCGGAACCTACAACGCCACTTTACCTGAAGAAGAGCGCTGGATGATTCAAGTTCAAGTTCCAGGAAGGACGTTCATGCCAGTCACTGAGCCCATAGAGTTTTCTTTTGATGCACCAACTTGGAGTCTAGGACAGAGCATGGCAGCTCACATCGCCATGGGACGCATTGGAGAAGTCTACTGCAATGATCTCAAGGATACTATCTACCAGATTTGTGGGCGCCGAGATGAGCACTGGGAGATGATCGGCACCAGGAAGGATAGATCAATTGCAGCTTTTATCCAAGAGCTAAACCAGCACATTCTACGATAGGAGAACCAGATGTGCGCCGACATGATAGATCTGAAGAAGGCTAAGACTAGAATTAAGGAACTGGAGGAAGAACTCAAGGCTACACGTGAAGGTTATGAAGAGGAAATTGAAGTATTGGTGGAAAAGAATGACGACCTGATCAAGAAGATTGGAATATTTATGGGAGCCCCTACGCCAGTAGAGGAAGACGAAGAACCCAAGGAGATTAGCCCGGAAGACTACATCATCATCGACGGCACCGACTCGGAACAAGATAGTAGCGATGATGACTATGTTGATGAAGCTGGAGCAGATATCATGGAGTCTGCAACCGAAGAATATTTCTAGTAGACCACCTCATCAGTAGTAGTAGTCCACCATGTAAATATAGTAGTCCGAGCACTTTTGCGATAGATAGATCGATTGTATGCCCTTGTTTGATTGAATGAAGTGAATTGTTTGATTTTGCCTCATGTGCATATGGGTAGCGTTTTCTCTTTAGACCCCCTCTATTCTTACATCTCATCTTTTCTAAACCCTCAGATGCCTCTGAGACGTGACCCCGGATTTGCCTTTCCACCAAAGCTCACCCAGTTGATCCAGCAGCAGAACACATTGATGCAGTTGCTAGTCCAGAATCAGAATCAAGGGAACAACAACAACAACCCACCACCACCACCACCTGTTGACCACTTAGCCCATTTTCTTAGGCTAAATCCGCCGGTGTTTTCCAGTAGCACCGAGCCGATAGTAGCAGATGATTGGCTCCGCAAGACAGCTAGGGAGTTGACCACAACAGGATGCACAGATACGGAGAAGGTGAAGTTTGCCGCACATCAGTTAGAAGGACCCGCGGCATCATGGTGGGAGAATTTCACAGCCACTTTCCCAGTCGACAATGTCACATGGGACCAATTTCAGTAGGCTTTTCAAACTGCACATGTTTCAGCAGGAGCTATGGCCATGAAGAAGCGTGAGTTTCGCAACTTACGCCAAGGAGGACGGACAATTGGCCAGTATGTGGAGGACTTTAGTAAGTTAGCACGTTACGCCCCAGATGACGTTGCTACGGATGCAGCTAAGCAGGAGAAGTTTCTGGAAGGACTGAATGATGAGTTGAGCATGCAGTTGATGGTAGCAACCTTCAACAACTACCAGGAGTTGGTAGATCGTGCTCTTATGATTGAAGGGAAGCAGAAGCAAATTGAGAATCGCAAGAGGAAGTATGGACAAGGGAAGTACAATTCAGGAGCTTAGCAGAAGCCATGTTTTACCCCTAGACCGAGAGGACATTTTCAGCATACCCATGGAGGAGGTAGCTCGCATAATCACAATGGCACCAAGAATGGTAATGGGAATGGAGGAAGCAACGGCCAGAATCGCACCAACCCATCAACCCCAGCCAAGAAGGACCTGAGCCAGTCACTTGCTTTAAGTGTTCGAAGACCGGACATTATGCAAATGAATGTCCTGAAGGCCAAAATGGCAATGGAAGTTCTGGGAAGAAGCCGAACCCTTTCAACAGGGGACAGGTGAACCACGTTAGCGTGGAGGAGGTTGAAGCTCAGCCTGATGCAGTAATAGGTAAGCTTTTGGTTAATTCATTTACCGCACTCGTTCTTTTTGATACTGGTGCATCACATTCATACATCTCAAGGGGATTTGTGGATAAGTACAACCTATCAACCCAAGCCCTTAGGTCACCCATGTTAGTAACCTCGCCTGGAGCAGAGTATGTGGCTAGTCTATGGTGTGATCGGTTACCATTAAGGATTGGTAACTATGTTTTTCCCTCAGACCTAATAGTATTGGAATCTCAAGGATTGGATGTGATATTAGGCATGGATTGGTTATCAAAGTATGAAGGGAATATTGAATGTGCTAGTAAGTCAATTTTGCTTACCACACCAGAAGGGAGAAGGATCAAGTATGTATCCCGACATGTGCCGAGGAGGACTCAAGTAAATTGCTTAACAGGAGTTGTGCAAGAGGAAGTACCAGTGGTAAGGGATTTCCCTGAAGTATTTCCAAAGGAGTTGCCAGGCATGCCACCGGATAGAGATATTGAGTTTTTGATTGAGCTATTTCCAGGCACAGGACCAATATCAAAGAGACCATATAGGATGCCAGCAAAGGATTTGGTGGAAATTAAGAAGCAGATTAAGGAGTTACTGGATAAGGGATATATTCCCCCAAGTTCTTCGCCTTGGGGATCGCCAGTACTTCTAGTGGAGAAGAAGGATGGATCGTTAAGGATGGTTGTTGATTATCGAGGATTGAACGAAGTAACGATCAAGAACAAGTACCCACTACCAATGATTAATGATCTGTTTGATCGATTGCAAGGAGCTAAGGTATTTTCCAAGATCGATCTGCGATCAGGATACCACCAGTTGAAGATTCGAGAACATGATATTCCGAAGACAGCTTTTACCACCAGGTATGGGCTGTACGAGTATACCGTTATGTCATTTGGTCTGACTAACGCACCTGCCTATTTTATGAACATGATGAACAAAGTCTTTATGGAGTTTTTGGATAAGTTCGTCGTAGTGTTCATTGATGATATCCTGGTTTATTCGAAGAATCAAGAGGAGCATAAGGAGCATTTGCGTTTGGTACTTGGAAAGCTCAGAGAACATCAATTATATGCCAAGTTCAGCAAATGTGAGTTTTGGTTGAAGGAAGTAGGATTTCTCGGACACGTTATATCCGGAGAAGGAATAGCAGTAGATCCCGCTAAAGTTGATACCGTGACTAAATGGGAAGCACCGACCACAGTTGGAGAGATCCGGAGTTTTCTTGGACTCGCAGGATACTACCGGAGATTTATTGAGAATTTCTCAAAGATTGCGAAGTCTATGACCGAGTTGTTGAAGAAAGACACCAAGTTCATATGGACGGAGGAATGTGAGGCTAGTTTCTAGGAGTTGAAGAAACGTTTGGTTACCTCACAGTGTTGATTTTGCCAGACCAAATCAAAGATTATGAGGTGTATTGCGACGCTTCACGTCGAGGACTTGGAGCAGTGCTTATGCAGGAAGGGAGAGTTGTTTCATATGCCTCAATACAACTGAAGCCCCATGAGTTGAATTATGCCACGCATGATTTGGAGTTAGCAGCCGTAGTGCATGCATTGAAAACATGGAGACATTTCCTCGTTGGAAATCATTGTGAGGTGTACACGGATCATAAGAGTTTGAAGTACATTTTCACACAGAAGGAGTTGAATCTCAGACAAAGGAGATGGTTGGAGCTTATCAAGGATTATGATATGAAATTGCATTATCACCCCGGAAAGGCTAACGTAGTAGCTAACGCATTAAGCCGTAAGAGCCATGTCAATACGTTAATGACGGGAGAAATACCCAAGGAGTTAGCAGATAATCTTCGTGAACTATGTTTGGAAATAGTTCCGAGAGGTTATGTAGCAGCATTGGAGATTCAGTCAACTTTGATGGATAAAATCAGAGAAGCTCAAAAGACCGACAAAGAGATTGCCGCTATTAAGGAGAAATTGAGCAAAGGAAAAGCTAAGGGATTTCGTGAGGATGAACATGATACCCTATGGTTTGAAGACCGCGTTTACGTGCCCAATGACCCGGAGATCAGGAAGTTGATTTTGCAAGAGGCACACGACTCACCGTATTCGATTCACCCAGGAAATACCAAGATGTATTTGGATTTGAAGGATATTTTCTGGTGGACCGGAATGAAGAAGGATATAGCGGAGTATGTAGCAGTTTGTGATGTATGTCAGAGAGTAAAGGCAGAGCATCAGAAGCCAGTAGGATTGTTACAACCATTGCCGATACCCGAATGGAAGTGGGATAAGCTAGGCATGGATTTTATCACGGGATTGCCCAGGACTCATTCAGGCTATGACTCGATTTGGGTTGTAGTTGATCGATTGACAAAAGTAGCTCATTTCATCCTAGTAAAGACCACTTACACCAATGCTAAGTTGGCAAAGATATACATGACCAGGATCGTATGTCTGCATGGAGTTCCAAGGAGTATCGTATCAGATAGAGGAACCCAGTTTACCTCAAAGTTCTAGAGGCAGTTGCACGAAACTTTGGGTACCAGGCTAGAATTCAGTACAACTTTTCATCCACAGACAGATGGACAGACCGAGAGAGTCAATCAGATTTTGGAGGATATGCTGAGAGCTTGTGCGCTAGATTATGGATCTAGTTGGGACGATAATTTGCCATATGCAGAGTTCTCTTACAACAACAGTTGTCAAACCAGTTTAAAGATGGCCCCCTTTCGAAGCCTTGTACGGAAGGAGGTGCAGGACACCGTTGTCATGGGACGAAGTTGGAGACCGCCAGTTGTTTGGACCTGACTTGATTAAAGAGTCCGAACAGAAGGTGAAGTTGATTCGTGATAGGCTCAAGGTAGCCCAGTCCAGACAGAAAAGTTATGCAGATTCTAAATGCAAGGGGACAGTTTACGAAGTCGGAGATGGAGCTTATCTTCGAGTATCTCCACTTCAGGGAACAAAGCGTTTTGGAGTTAAAGGGAAGTTAGCGCCACGATTTGTAGGACCATATCGAGTTTTGGAGCGTATGGGAGAAGTAGCCTACCAGTTGAAATTGCCTGAAGGATTGTCAGGAGTTCATGATGTGTTCCATGTTTCTCAGTTAAAGAAATGTCACGCGGAGATGGCTGACATACCATTGAGAGATACAGTGCCTTTGGAAACTATTCAGTTGGATAATGATTTGACCTACGAGGAGAAACCAATTAAGATTCTCGAGTTTGCCAGTCGAGTCACTCGCAGCAAGGTTATCAAGTTTTGCAAAGTTCAGTGGAGCCACCACACGGAGGATGAAGCCACCTGGGAACGAGAGGAAGATTTACTCAAGGACCACCCTCACCTATTTTCTAGCCAACCCGAATCTCGAGGGCGAGATTCATCTTAAGGGGGGTAGGTTTGTAACATCCCAAATTTTCAATTTGGAATGTTATACATTAGATCATCATTGCATATCAAATTTTATTTGCTTTTGGTTTTGATCCTAGAAATTCTATGCAACTCAAGGACCCACAGAGAGAGTTGGGGATTTCGTTATTTTCATATTTGAGTTCTCTCAAATTTTGAGAATAGGATCATTTGATTTTATTTATTTTATCATCAGTTATTTCTATTACAAAAATATGAGAGAGGGAATAAAATAACTTTCCCAAAATAAACAAATATTGAGGATTTAATAATAAAATCAAATAAGATTTTATTTCGAAGTTTTTCGGTGTTTTATTTGAAATTAGGAAAATGTGCGTTTTTCAAAATTGCATTTAGGTCCCAAATAAATGTTCACCTTGTGAGGCTTGATTTTAGAAGCCCGTGAAAATTTATTTCAGAATTTTTAGAGCCCGTTTAGTATTTCTTTTTACTTTTCTTCCGAGTGTAATTATTTTAAAAAAATCCGAACCGACCTACGGGCCGTGTCCGGATAGGACTCCGGCCCGAGGTGGCTTTATAAGCCGGACCACCTGGGAACCCTAGCCCCAGCCTCCCGCCCTAGCCGCCCGACCCCGCCGCCACCCGCGCCGCCGCCGCCGCCTGCCGCCGCCGCCCGCGTCCGCGCCGCCACGCCGTCTCGCCGCCGCCGCCTCGCGCTCGCCGAGGTTCGCGCGCCTCGATTTCCGTGCCACCGTTTTTTTTAGAAAAACCGATTGGTTTTTCGTCGGTTTTTTTTTGTTTCGTTTTTTTAAATAGATCGGTTTTTCCGGTTTATTTAAATAGCGAGCGTTCGACGTTTTTCTTTTTCTCAGATTAAATCCGCGATTTTTCTGATCGCGATTCCTGATCCGATTTTCTTTTTAGTATAACTTTTCGCTCATTTATAGGAACCAGGCGATTCAAGCGCCTAGAGTTTCGTCTCGAAACCCTCTATCCATTTAACCAACTCAAACAAGATTTTGCTACCGTAAAATTTGCCCTAGATCCAGATTAGTAGAACAAAGTTGTTTTCTTTCGCCGTTTGACTTTCGTTGTTTCGTTCGATTTGATTCTTTTTGCCAACCGGAGTTCTTAAGTTGAACCTTCTGGTTAGATCTCTTATTTGAGTTTTATCTGTGCATTAGATGAGTACTTATTGTATGCTTGTTTGTTTGTCTGCGATAGAATACCCGGAGTGCGCCGCTTGTTACTTCGAATCTCTAGGTTTCACGGATCATCAGCAAGGCAAGTAACACTTTGATCATACCTTTTTTACTACCCAGTTTTATTGCATTAGATCAACCCTCACACATTGCATGAATAGGATCTAATTAAATTGTGGGATGGGAAGTAGTTGAGGTAGTACCTATTACCTGATTATTATCAAACCTTTGGGGAGTTACTTCTACGTTTGCTTATTATGCCATGCGATGCTAGTAGATGTGGATTGGGTGAGCGATATCCATGACAGATGTGAGTTTTGTTAATTAATGGTTTATCTAAGGTGGCAACTTAAACACACATCTAGGTGGATTGAGGCACTTGGATATTTCAGGACTTGCCTGTTTTCTTTTGGACCGCCACCCAGGCTCAAAGGGATCATGAGACTATTCATACTAGAAACTTCCGTGTGCAGCCACAAGCTATTATGGGCTCTAGCATAGTTGACTAAGTCGTGCGAACTCTTACATTGGTAGACTAGCAGATGTAGGGGATGTAGGTGGTACGGTCTACCTGATCGTAAGGTGCTAGCACTTCTGAAAGACTATGTCTCGGTCATCCGTCTTCTCAAACACCATGTAGTGCGAGAAACCAAACGGAGGCGATCGAGTCTTGTGGGGAAAAGTGCGCAAACCTCTGCAGAGTGTAATAAACTAATCATGGTTAGCCGTGTCCCCGGTTATGGACATCTTGAGTATCTAGTACCTGGATTATCATGTGAACCTCAACATGTTACTCTAAATTAACTTTGTTGCGTTTTGTTTAATGATGCTTAATTGGGATTGAGAATGCTGTCAACCATTCTCAATGTTTAACAACCACCTTGATAGTTAAATAAATTTATTCCTTTGAAGTAGGGAAAAATTGGCTTTACGCAAAACTGTAACCATAGAGCTTTCCACCAGCCAAATATGCATATAGTAATAGCTGTTTCGTTCCATTACTCTCTATGTGTTACATTGCCAGCATATTCCATGTGCTGACCCGTTTCGGGCTGCAACGTTAATGTTGCAGACTTTTCAGACGATGATTAAGGAGTTTTTAGGTCGTGGTTCTATACTCAGTGAAACCATTGGAGTTGATGGACTCACTTATCTTCCAAGCCTTCCGCTGTTATCGTTATTAGATGGCCTTAAGCCATATTTATTGTAATAAGTTCTCTTTTGAGACACTCGATGTAATAAGTGTGTGATTGCTACTCTGTTATAAATCCTCCGAGTACTGTGTGGTGTCAGCATTACTGATCCAGGGATGACACCGGAGCACAGAGATCAAACTGTTTGAGGCCTGGTCGCTACATGTCGTACGTTTGGTACTTGATTGGTTGGATCGCGAAGATGTTCGACTACATCAACCGCGTTAACCTAACGCTTCCGCTTTCGGTCTACGAGGGTACGTGGACACACTCTCCTGTCTCATTGCTATGCTTCTCCTAGATAGATATTGCGTGATCGTAGGATTTTTTTTGAATTACTACATTCCCCAGCTGTGGCATTAGAGCCAGGTGTCACATCCCTAGTCCTGGCCTGACCTATGTTTGCTTCCATGTGTGCATCATGTTTAAATTTTTGAAACTTGAACTGAGGAATTTTGGAAGCCTCAAAAACTTAAATAAAAGAGGGGCAAAGAACCCTGGAAAATGCATTCAATGTTTCCAAAATGGCCTTAAATAATGTTGGTTATATTTTGGCAAGGGTTTTGCACCAAACCAAAAATAATGAACATTTTGAGGAATATTTTGAGCATTGAATTTAAATCATTATTGTATTTGAATGTGGAATTATATTCATAATATATGGGATATATTTTCAAATAACTCTGAAATGCTTTATGTGCTGTTGGAAAAGTCCATCTAGCAACATAAATTATTCAGAGGATATCTGGCACTGTTTTGGATTTGTTTTAATTTGAAAAAAACAGTGGCAAAGTATAACACAGAAACAGAAAAACAATAAAAGAACAGAAACTTACCTGGACTTACCTGGCGCTCACCAAAGCCCACCTGGACGGCCCAACACTTCCGGCCCAGCCCATCTTCACCCCTCCCCTGTCGTCTTCCTCCCTGCCAGGAGGACGGGCACGCGCCCGGCGCGCGCGGCCACGCGCCCCGGCCACCTCCTCCCTCCCAGCCTGCTTGGCTCCTCCTCGACGCCCCGGTGACGCCACGTGGCCCCCTCGACCCTCTCCTACTCTCCCCGTGCCCCTCTCCTCTCTCTCCCCGGAACACTCTCCCCCTCCTCTATTCTCCTCACCGAACGCGCCCGCCGCCGCCGACGAGAACCACCATGGCCACCGGCCACCCCACGCCTCACCGACGCCCCAGGAAGCTCCGCCCCGACCCCCTCTTCCTCCCCACCGATCCACGGCCCTCCGGAAGCCCTGCAGCGTCGCCCTCAAGCTCGCCCCCAACCTTCGGCCGCCGGTGAACTTTCGAGGATTCGCGAGCTCCAGCCCCTCCCCGGCCTCGCCGTTGCCTCCACCAGATCCGCTGTGAGCTACTCTTCCATTCCCCCTCCTCCTCACAATCGTTCCCGTACTCTAGCCGCCCTTTTCACCGGAGCCGATTGCTCCTCGCCGCCGGCCATGGCGTGGCCGTGGCCACAGCCACCGAAGCTCGCTCCCGAGCCCACCGGCGTGCTCATCGCAACCTTAGGAACCCAAAGCACCTAACCACTCGTCCTCCCGTGCACCGCAGCGCCGGTCCCGCGAACCCCCGAGCTCCGGCCGCCGCCTCGGGCTCCACTCCGCGAACCCCGGCCACCCCCGCACCTCCCCTTGGTTCCCCTAGATGCGCACGGGCACGGGCTACCTCCTGGTGCCCTTGGCGCGTCGATCCGTCGTCTCTGGCGCAACTCCGGCGAGCCACCGCCGCTCTGGGTCGTTGCCGTCGTCCAACCGCCGGCGAATCCGACGTGGCCGGTCATTAGGGCCTAACCACCCCCGCTAACCCAGGCCTAGGGCCACTGACCGGTGGGCCCTACCGTTTAATTAACCGGCTAACAATTTAGTTAAGTTAGTTAAACTCTGTTAAATCACTGTGCAGCTGACATGTGGGTCCCGAACGTCAGGTTTGACCCGGACCAGCCCCTGTTGACCTGCTGACATCACACTGACGTCAGGCTAACGCATTAATGAATTACTGGAATTATTAATATTTAGGAAATTTCAGAAAATGCCCTAAACTTCAATAAATCATAGAAATTCAACCGTAACTCCAAATTAAATAATTTATATATGAAAAATTATCAGAAAAATTCAGGGAATCCATCTATACCATTTTCATGCATGTTAGAACAACTTATAGCTGCTGTTTAGCACAAATCAAATAAATGGCATTTAAACTCTCACATATGGAGTTTGAATTTGAATCTTGTATTCAAACCAACCCCATTTAACTTGTTTCTAGATGCATTAGCCCAAAACACATTCATATTGCCATGTCATAGCATGCATCATATTGTGCATTGCATTGATCGTGTTTCTTCTGTGTTTGCCGGTGTTGTTCTCCCTCGGTAGACATTGTACCGACGATGTGATCGTTGACACTGATGAAGACTCAATGTTATCTTCAGAAGTGCCAGGCAAGCAAAACCCCCTTGTTCATTCTGATACAATCCTACTCTCTCGCTCCTGCTCTCTTTTACTACATTAGGACAACAACGATTCATCTGTTACTTGCTGCGGTAGCTGAACCCCTTTATCCTTTGCATGACCTGTCATTCCACAGTAAATAGATGAAACCCACTAGCATGAGTAGGAGTTGTTTGAGCCCTATTGTGCCTACTCATTCATGTTTGTTTGTCATGCCTGCTATTGCTTAGAGTTGTGTCAGGTCTGATTCATCCGGGATGAATCAGAGGTGTATGAACATGTCCTACTGTGTGTGAGCTAAGTGTGTGAATACGATTTGGTAAAGGTAGCGGTGAGAGGCCATGTAGGAGTACATGGTGGGTTGTCTCATTGCAGCCGTCCTCAGGAACTGAGTTCTGTGTTTGTGATCCATGATTCAGCTACTACCACGCATTGGGCCCAAAACCAATGGACCCTCTCGGCTTCTTAATCACCCTTGTCCTCCATCCAGGAGTTGCAAGTAGTTTCTGGTGTTTGTAGTATGCTGGAGGCCGTGCGCAGCGCTGACCGTAGGGGTGGGCTGTGATGCGGTAGGCATGTGGCACGGTGTACCGGGCGCCCGTTTGGTGTCTCGGGAACCCTGTTCACATCGTTTGGGGCTGTGAGCGAAACTCCGGCCGGATCTCCTCATGGATGGAACCCGAATAGGCGATAAACCTGGACTAGAGACTCGAGTGTTTAGGCAGGCCGTGGCCGACACCCACGTTGGGCTTCCGCTTGAAGGTTGCCGAGTACATGTCGTGTAAACGGCGGTAAGTGGTGAGAGCGTGTGTGAAGAAGTACACCCCTGCAGGGTTAACATCATCTATTCGAATAGCCGTGTCCGTGGAAAAGGACTTCTGGGTTGCTTATATCAGTTCATAGACAAGTGAAAGTGGATACTTTAAAATGCGCAAGATAAGCGTGAGTGCTATGGATGGCGTTCTCGTAGGGAGACGGGAGCGGATCCATAGTGGTGTATTGGTTGGTGAATATGTGGACTCATGTGCACCACCTCAAAAGAGTTACTTGCAGTCGTAGTTCAGGATAGCCACCGAGTCAAAGCTGGCTTGCTGCAGTTAAACCCCCACCATCCCTTTGTTTATAATGGTGCATATGTAGTTAGTTCTGATGTAAGTCTTGCTGGGTACATTTGTACTCACGTTTGCCTATTTTATGTTTTTGCAGAGAGACTTCGGTCTCGCTAGTAGTTCCACGTGGACTTCGACGTTTAGCTTGTTACCTCAGCTACGATCTTGTGCCCTCGGCAGGATCTGATAGATAGTCAGGCTTCTCAGCCTTTTTTCATTTATAGATGTCTGTACTCAGACATGATAGCTTCCGCTTGTGCTTTGATTTGTATGCTCTGAATGTTGGGTCGTGAGACCCCTGTTTGTAATATCTCGCTCCTCGGAGCCTAATGAATAAATTACTTGAGTCGTAGAGTCATGTTGTGATGCCATGTTGTATTTGCACATATCGAGCATATTGTGTTATGTTATTGAAATGCTTGGTATGTGTGGGATCTGACCATCTAGTTGTTTATCTTTAGTAGCCTCTCTTACCGGGAAATGTCTCCTAGTGTTTCCACCGAGCCATGGTAGCTTGCTACTGCTCCGGAACACTTAGGATGGCCGGCATGTGTCCTTCTTCGTTCCTGTGTCTGTCCCTTCGGGGAAATGTCACGCGATGAATACCAGAGTCCTGTTAGCCCGCTACAGCCCGGTTCACCGGAGTCCTGCTAGCCCAGTGCTACAGCCTGGATTCACTCGCTGATGACCGACACGTTCGATGCTGGGTCATGGATGTCTGTCCCTGTAAGTCTGTGCCACTTTGGGTTTACGACTAGCCATGTCAGCCCGGGTTCTTTGTCATATGGATGCTAGCGACACTATCATATACGTGAGCCAAAAGGCGCAAACGGTCCTGGGCCAGGTAAGGTGGCACCCGTGGGAATACCGTGCGTGAGGCCGCAAAGTGATATGATGTGTTACATGCTAGATCGGTGTGACTTAGGATCGGGGTCCTGACAGCGTTGGTATCAGAGCTTGACTGCCTGTAGGATTACCAAGCCAAACTGGTCGAAGTTGAGTCTAGAAATTCTTTAGTTATATAAGGGAATTGATTGTGGGATGGAACGTAAGGCTCTTTTTACTCCTTATACCTCATGGCCTTCTGATCTGAGTCATCATGTTCTCTTCTACGGGGATTAAGAACTAGGCTATCTCTTCTTTCCATCAGGATCACGTGTTACTAATCCGTAGACTTATAGAATTGTTGGACTTAAGCCTCTGTTCAGTTCCTACTACTTCTGTATGTTACTGACGATCTCGAAACCTTGGTATTGTGCTTCTGAGTGGCTATGCCACCATTTTTGTAGCATGTCTCAAATCTTTTGAGCATTTATAGCCGTTATGCTGTCCGAGTCATCCCAGGTCTCTAAACAGTCTGATGCATTTGCAAATCCCTTCTTCCCGTTCCCGATGTCCTTTTGGTCAGATTAATCACACAAATTAGTGAGTTGAGGTACCTTATTGCCTCGACATATATGTTGGAGTTAATAATTATGACCCTAAGTGCTTAGGGGGTCATCTAGTGGTCTAGCCATGATCTATGTTTCCAGTGTGATGATTCTGGCCGTCATTATCGAAAGCATCCCGTGATGCCATTTAGTTAGTAGGTATTTCATTCCTGGGTTCTTGAACCCGAGATTCACCCCATTTACCTCATGTTGATAGTGTTGCTAGTTCCTTTAGGATATTAGTAACCTTTGCGATAGTCCTCGAGGTTCGTGGTACATCCTTCTTCCAATTACCATGAACCATTCTTGGCAGGAGTTCTTCTGAACCAAAAGATGACAACAAGAGTGCTCTCGTTTAGTTCTCCATGCTATATTGTGACTCTGCCAGCTCAACCTTTCTGCATGGGTTATCCGGAAGAATTATGTTGAACTTGGTTCGACATACTAATCTATGCATCCACAACTCAGAAAGTTATATGTTCCTTTGAGTTGTCCCCTTTTAGTTGTCTACTGACCTTCGTCTATCAATTGATAGTCAAGAGTATGCGTGCGTTCGTTTATCGATGCCTATTATTCTTGTGGTCCGTCAAGCCATTCTATCCGGAATGACTAGGAGAAACAAACTCCAGTACCTCTTCCATGTCCAGGACTGGGTCAAAGTAGTTGTATCTCGCAGATCAAAATGCCAATCCAGCCTTTGCTCTGTTCTACCTTGGAGTATTACCATCTTTATATCGGGGTTGTTATAGGAATTGCACACCATCCTATGAACTCTTGGTACAGTGATACTTCTTGCCATCATTGTTCATTCCTCGGTTCCTGTGTTATTGTAACCGGGATGCCGACAAGTGAGTCGTGGTGTGTGAAATCAATACTGCTAGCAACTCCGTTGCTTGGTAGTTAAATGTACAATAATCTCATTCTTAACGTGTTGGTTCTTGAATCATCATTCTAAGATTGATCGTGCTACCTTGTCCATCTTCCTGGTGCACATTTCGATTGATGGGTTAGGATTTTGTCAAGTCCTCGCTCATTTGATCATATCGTCTTGCCCTGAAAAGCAAGATTGTTCTCGATCTTAGTAACATATCGGTGGTTCGTGATTTCCCGAATATCCTCTCGAAAGTATCACCAGGTTGTCACCTGACTGTTATGTTGAGCTCGTGATCAAGTTGGTTTATCCTGTAAACCACCCTTTCTCCAAGAATCGGTGTTAGATATCCCTGAGCTAGTTGGTTAAGCTAGACAACAACTTGGAGAGTTGGAAGATAAAAGCTTGTCTGACCTAGTTCGTTCCAAAGGGATATTCTTGTGTAGTGTGTGTTGAAGAAAGATGATATCTTTATTGGTTGATCCTCGTGATCAATTGTTGGATCTATTATCTTACCCAAACCTTTGATTTGAGTATGGGCTATCGTCAAATCAAATCAGAACCAACGATATTCGTAATGTTGTCTTACTCGTGGTTGTTCCTCGAGCATACATCATTATATCTTATGGGTCTGACCAATGCTATCACCTGTTCACATAATTAGGGAATTCCATCTTCATGGAAATCTCGATGAATTGTTGTTGAGCCCATCAACATCATTTTATCTTCTCCAAGATCTTGTTGGACAATAAGCTAGTGTTGGAAACTTTTGAAGCATTTTCTTCATGCCAGCTCATGAAGTATTTGTTTGATGAAAGGAGTGACTTCCTCTTATACACGTGCATTTGGTGAAAGTTGCCGCCATGAATTTGAGAAAGTCAGTTTTGCTTCCTCTGGAATCATCGCAAGTCAGTCATGCACACGTGCGAAGTATTCTGTGGTCTGGAGACTTGCAACCTTCATTCCATATGTGTCCCGAGCACACCAAGCCACTGATCGATTTGTTCAAGGAGAAGAAGTTCCCTCATAAGAGCTAATCCATGGACTTGCGTAAAGACTTCAATATCCTCGATGATGGTTCCCCACCGGAACTCGGTAGTGTTTTATTGTAAGACTACCATGTGATCATGCTCGTCTGGGACAACGTGTTCACATGTTTGTAGCAGAACCAGCTCATGTTTTGGAGCTTACTATCGTAGTTCATTCCTCGAGAATCTCGCAACATCATCTCGTCGACTTGTGTTGCAAACTTTCATTTTTCTTTCTAGACTTGATGGGTCTGGAATATTCTGACACCAACCAGATCTGAATCTCAGGCAGATGTGATGGTTGGAACATTTCCCAAGAACTATAATATTGGTCTTGCGATAACTGGTAAAGTGGATGTCGTGGCCAACACACCCAGCCGGAAGACCTCCTGTTGTAGTATCTTGATTTGAGGAAGTTGGCCACCTCCCCATAGGGATTTCGTAGGATTTACTCCCTAGTTGCCCCTATGGATTTCTGTGTTCCGAAGTCCGACCTTTTTACTTGATGTTCTAGATATCAAACCATATCTATGAATGGGTTACACTAGCACATCAAGGAGAACATTAGAAGCAGAGTGCTAAATGTCTCTCGGTCGATCATCCAGATTTTATTTCCTTGGCCCCGCCAAGGGTGAAATCTAAGAAAGTGTTATCCTCCTTTGCATCTGCATCATCCATCATCATTCATCGTGGTAGCAAGTTGTGTTGCCAGGATCCTTGACACGGATATTGGTAAAACCTTGATGATTATGGAAATGCTCAAGTTCTTGAGAGCACGCACAAGCGCTAGGTGTTATCATCGACACTAACTGGGATTGCTCTCAGTTCCCTCGATTATGCTATAACTTTCAAACAGTGAATTCACTCTCTATTGTTGGGTTCTTCCCCAGTTACCAGAATCATTCCCAGCATTTGCATTTTGTTCCCAGCTTGCACCGCCAATGTGCCATTCTACCATGGGTCTCTTCCATTTCCGGTGATAAGCAAAATCATCCATTACGTTGTCTTCAACAAGGTAATCCACATCATCCAAGTTCGGGTATGCCATTCTACCGAACCCCTCTAAATGATCGATTATGATTTGCCTTAAGCTGGTATAAAGAGTTTCAAGGATCTTTGAATCAAAGGTAATTCTTTTTGCCACTTAAGGGGATATTTCTACGAGTCACCTTCCCTAAGGTGCATCGTTATGGTATCATGGCAACTCAAACTCCTCGCTACATTGACAATCATTTACCACCTTCTTAAGCGTGAAATTGTTGTCTACCTAGTGAACCTTTGTCATTTGCTTCACTCCATTCCTATGGATGTGTGCTTCGTCTCTCAGCTCGAGAGATGTTGCTATGTCTCAATCCGTGGGTTAATCCTGAGTTGTTCGACCTTCGAGAAGAACAATTCTTTTAGGGTCTTCCCTTTCCTCTCGCTGACATGATAGTTGGAGTTCTCAGAGGAAGACTTCGAGACAAAGATGGTGTTTGAATCAACGTTCATTTGAAGTGCAACCTGGATCGTGAAGATTGTGCTAGTTGCGTTCCCCCTTCACCTTACCCTACGCTTAAATCTCGGGACGAGATTTTTGTTTAGTGGGGGTGAGTTGTCACATCCCTAGTCCTGGCCTGACCTATGTTTGCTTCCATGTGTGCATCATGTTTAAATTTTTGAAACTTGAACTGAGGAATTTTGGAAGCCTCAAAAACTTAAATAAAAGAGGGGCAAAGAACCCTGGAAAATGCATTCAATGTTTCCAAAATGGCCTTAAATAATGTTGGTTATATTTTGGCAAGGGTTTTGCACCAAACCAAAAATAATGAACATTTCGAGGAATATTTTGAGCACTGAATTTAAATCATTATTGTATTTGAATTTGGAATTATATTCATAATATATGGGATATATTTTCAAATAACTCTGAAATGCTTTATGTGCTGTTGGAAAAGTCCATCTAGCAACATAAATTATTCAGAGGATATCTGGCACTGTTTTGGATTTGTTTTAATTTGAAAAAAACAGTGGCAAAGTATAACACAGAAACAGAAAAACAATAAAAGAACAGAAACTTACCTGGACTTACCTGGCGCTCACCGAAGCCCACCTGGACGGCCCAACACTTCCGGCCCAGCCCATCTCCACCCCTCCCCTGTCGTCTTCCTCCCTGCCAGGAGGATGGGCACGCGCCCGGCGCGCGCGGCCACGCGCCCCGGCCACCTCCTCCCTCCCAGCCTGCTTGGCTCCTCCTCGACGCCCCGGTGACGCCACACGGCCCCCTCGACCCTCTCCTACTCTCCCCGTGCCCCTCTCCTCTCTCTCCCCGGAACACTCTCCCCCTCCTCTGTTCTCCTCACCGAACGCGCCCGCCGCCGCCGACGAGAACCACCGTGGCCACCGGCCACCCCACGCCTCACCGACGCCCCAGGAAGCTCCGCCCCGACCCCCTCTTCCTCCCCACCGATCCACGGCCCTCCGGAAGCCCTGCAGTGTCGCCCTCAAGCTCGCCCCCAACCTTCGGCCGCCGGCGAACTTTCGAGGATTTGCGAGCTCCAGCCCCTCCCCGGCCTCGCCATTGCCTCCACCAGATCCGCTGTGAGCTACTCTTCCATTCCCCATCCTCCTCGCGCTCGTTCCCGTACTCTAGCCGCCCTTTTCACCGGAGCCGATTGCTCCTTGCTGCCGGCCATGGCGTGGCCGTGGCCATAGCCACCGCAGCTCGCTCCCGAGCCCACCGGCGTGCTCACCGCAACCTTAGGAACCCAAAGCACCTAACCACTCGTCCTCCCGTGCACCGCAGCGCCGGTCCCGCGAACCCCCGAGCGCCGGCCGCCGCCTCGGGCTCCACTCCGGCGAACCCCGGCCACCCCCGCACCTCCCGTTGGTTCCCCTAGATGCGCACGGGCACGGGCTACCTCCTGGTGCCCTTGGCGCGTCGATCCGTCGTCTCTGGCGCAACTCTGGCGAGCCACCGCCGCTCTGGGTCGTCGCCGTCGTCCAACCGCCGGCGAATCCGACGTGGCCGGTCATTAGGGCCTAACTACCCCCGCTAACCCAGGCCTAGGGCCACTGACCGGTGGGCCCTACCGTTTAATTAACCGGCTAACAATTTAGTTAAGTTAATTAAACTCTGTTAAATCACTGTGCAGCTGACATGTGGGTCCCGAACATCAGGTTTGACCCGGACCAGCCCCTGTTGACCTGCTGACGTCACACTGACGTCAGGCTGACGCATTAATGAATTACTGGAATTATTAATATTTAGGAAATTTCAGAAAATGCCCTAAACTTCAATAAATCATAGAAATTCAACCGTAACTCCAAATTAAATCATTTATATATGAAAAATTATCAGAAAAATTCAGGGAATCCATCTGTACCATTTTCATGCATGTTAGAACAACTTATAGCTGCTGTTTAGCACAAATCAAATAAATGGCATTTAAACTCTCACATATGGAGTTTGAATTTGAATCTTGTATTCAAACCAACCCCATTTAACTTGTTGCTAGATGCATTAGCCCAAAACACATTCATATTGCCATGTCATAGCATGCATCATATTGTGCATTGCATTGATCGTGTTTCTTCTGTGTTTGCCGGTGTTGTTCTCCCTCGGTAGACGTTGTACCGACGATGTGATCGTTGACACTGATGAAGACTCAATGTTATCTTCAGAAGTGCCAGGCAAGCAAAACCCCCTTGTTCATTCCGATACAATCCTACTCTCTCGCTCCTGCTCTCTTTTACTACATTAGGACAACAACGATTCATCTGTTACTTGCTGCGGTAGCTGAACCCCTTTATCCTTTGCATGACCTGTCATTCCAGAGTAAATAGATGAAACCCACTAGCATGAGTAGGAGTTGTTTGAGCCCTGTTGTGCCTACTCATTCATGTTTGTTTGTCATGCCTGCTATTGCTTAGAGTTGTGTCAGGTCTGATTCACCCGGGATGAATCAGAGGTGTATGAACATGTCCTACTGTGTGTGAGCTAAGTGTGTGAATACGATTTGGTAAAGGTAGCGGTGAGAGGCCATGTAGGAGTACATGGTGGGTTGTCTCATTGCAGCCGTCCTCAGGAACTGAGTTCTGTGTTTGTGATCCATGATTCAGCTACTACCACGCATTGGGCCCGAAACCAATGGACCCTCTCGGCTTCTTAATCACCCTTGTCCTCCGTCCAGGAGTTGCAAGTAGTTTCTGGTGTTTGTAGTATGCTGGAGGCCGTGCGCAGCGCTGACCGTAGGGGTGGGCTGTGATGCGGTAGGCACGTGGCACGGTGTACCGGGCGCCCGTTTGGTGTCTCGGGAACCCTGTTCACATCGTTTGGGGCTGTGAGCGAAACTCCGGCCGGATCTCCTCATGGATGGAACCCGAATAGGCGATAAACCTGGACTAGAGACTCGAGTGTTTAGGCAGGACGTGGCGGACACCCACGTTGGGCTTCCGCTTGAAGGTTGCCGAGTACATGTCGTGTAAACGGCGGTAAGTGGTGAGAGCGTGTGTGAAGAAGTACACCCCTGCAGGGTTAACATCATCTATTCGAATAGCCGTGTCCGCGGAAAAGGACTTCTGGGTTGCTTATATCAGTTCATAGACAAGTGAAAGTGGATACTTTAAAATGCGCAAGATAAGCGTGAGTGCTATGGATGGCGTTCTCGTAGGGAGACGGGAGCGGATCCATAGTGGTGTATTGGTTGGTGAATATGTGGACTCGTGTGCGCCACCTCAAAAGAGTTACTTGCAGTCGTAGTTCAGGATAGCCACCGAGTCAAAGCTGGCTTGCTGCAGTTAAACCCCCACCATCCCTTTGTTGATAATGGTGCATATGTAGTTAGTTCTGATGTAAGTCTTGCTGGGTACATTTGTACTCACGTTTGCCTATTTTATGTTTTTGCAGAGAGACTTCGGTCTCGCTAGTAGTTCCACGTGGACTTCGACGTTTAGCTTGTTACCTCAGCTACGATCTTGTGCCCTCGGCAGGATCTGATAGATAGTCAGGCTTCTCAGCCTTTTTTCATTTATAGCTGTCTGTACTCAGACATGATAGCTTCCGCTTGTGCTTTGATTTGTATGCTCTGAATGTTGGGTCGTGAGACCCCTGTTTGTAATATCTTGCTCCTCGGAGCCTAATGAATAAATTACTTGAGTCGTAGAGTCATGTTGTGATGCCATGTTGTATTTGCACATATCGAGCATATTGTGTGTATGTTATTGAAATGCTTGGTATGTGTGGGATCTGACCATCTAGTTGTTTATCTTTAGTAGCCTCTCTTACCGGGAAATGTCTCCAAGTGTTTCCATCGAGCCATGGTAGCTTGCTACTGCTCCGGAACACTTAGGCTGGCCGGCATGTGTCCTTCTTCGTTCCTGTGTCTGTCCCTTCGGGGAAATGTCACGCGATGAATACCGGAGTCCTGTTAGCCCGCTACAGCCCGGTTCACCGGAGTCCTGCTAGCCCAGTGCTACAGCCTGGATTCACTCGCTGATGACCGACACGTTCAATGCTGGGTCATGGATGCCTGTCCCTATAAGTCTGTGCCACTTTGGGTTTACGACTAGCCATGTCAGCCCGGGTTCTTTGTCATATGGATGCTAGCGACACTATCATATACGTGAGCCAAAAGGCGCAAACGGTCCCGGGCCAGGTAAGGTGGCACCCGTGGGAATACCGTGCGTGAGGCCGCAAAGTGATATGATGTGTTACATGCTAGATCGGTGTGACTTAGGATCGGGGTCCTAACACCAGGTCTATGCGTAGATGATATATGCATGAGTAGAACACAAAGAATTGTGGGCGATAATAAGCATACTACTTACCACCAACGTATTACTTTGATTCGGTGGTATTGTTGGATGAAGCGGCCCGGACCGACATTACATGACCACGTTCATGAGACTGGTTCTACTGACGTGCTTCACACACAGGTGGCTGGCGGGTGTCTGTTTCTCCAACTTTAGTTGAATCGAGTTTGACTATGGCCGGTCCTTGTTGAAGGTTAAGACAACACACTTGACGAAAAATCGTTGTGGTTTTGTTGTGTAGGTAAGAACGATTCTTGCTAGAAGCCCGTAGCAGCCACGTAAAACTTGCAACAACAAAGTAGATGACGTCTAACTTGTTTTTGCAGGGCATGTTGTGATGTGATATGGTCAAGACGTGATGAGATATAAATTGTTGTATGAGATGATCATGTTTTGTTAAAGTTATCGGCAACTGGCAGGAGCCTTATGGTTGTCTCTTTATTGCATAAGATGCA
Source organism: Triticum dicoccoides (assembly GCF_002162155.2). NCBI lineage: Eukaryota > Viridiplantae > Streptophyta > Magnoliopsida > Poales > Poaceae > Triticum > Triticum dicoccoides. Next base: position 164,218,570 of record NC_041384.1, on the reverse strand, counting down.
AACGCCATATAATTGCTTTACTTTATCGCTATGCGATAGCAATAGTTGCAGAAGCAATAGTTGGCGAGATGACCATGTGACGACACGTTGATAGTGATCAAGATGATGGAGATCATGGTGTCATGCCGGTGACGATGTAAATCATGACGGTACTTTAGAGATGGAGATCAAAGGCACAAGATGATGATGGCCATATCATGTCACATATTTTGATTGCATGTGATGTTTATCTTTTATGCATCTTATTTTGCTTAGTACGACGGTTGCATTATGAGATGATCCCTTACTAAAATTTCAAGGTATAAGTGTTCTCCCTGAGTATGCACCATTGCGACAGTTCTTCGTGCTGAGACACCACATGATGATCAGGTGTGATAAGCTCTACATTCACATACAATGAGTGCAAGCCAGTTTTGCACGTGCAGAATACTCGGGTTAAACTTGATGAGCCTAGCATATGCAGATATGGCCTCAGAACACTGAGACCAAAAGGTCCAACGTGAATCACATAGTAGATATGATCAACATAGTAATGTTCACCATTGAAAACTACTCCATCTCACGTGATGATCAGACATGGTTTAGTTGATATGGATCACGTGATCATTTAGATGACTAGAGGGATGTCTATCTAAGTGGGAATTCTTAAAGTAATATGATTAATTGAACTTAAATTTATCATGAACTTAGTCCTGATAGTATTTACATATCTATGTTCTAGATCAATAGCTCGCGTATAGCTCCCCTGTTTTATTTTTGATATGTTCCTAGAGAAAACTAAGTTGAAAGATGATAGTAGCAATGATGCGGACTGGGTCCATGATCTGAGGATTATCCTCATTGCTGCACAGAAGAATTATGTCCTTAATGCAATGCTAGGTGACAGACCTATTGCAGGAGCAGGTACAGACGTTATGAACGTTTGGCGAGCTCGATATGATGACTTCTTGATAGTTTAGTGCACCATGCTTTATTGCTTAAAACCCGGACTTCAAAAACATTTTGAATGCCATGGAGGATATGAGATGTTCCAAGAGTTGAAATTAGTATTTCAGACTCATGCCCATGTCAAGAGGTGTGAGACCTTTGACAGTAATTTTCCTACAAGATGGAGGAGCATAGCTCAACCAATGAGCATGTGCTTAGATTGTCTGGGTACTACAATTTCTTGAATCAAGTGGGAGTTAATCTTCCAGATAAGATAGTGATTGACAAAGTCCTCTAGTCACTATCACCAAGTTACTAGAACTTCGTGATGAACTATAATATGCAAGGGATGAACAAGACAATTCCCGAGCTCTTCGCAATGCTAAAGGCTGCAAAGGTAGAAATCAAGAAAGAGCATCAAGTGTTGATGGTTAACGAGACCACTAGTTTCAAGAAAAAGGGCAAAGGGGAGAAGGGGAACTTCAGGAAGAATAGCAAGCAAGTTGCTGATCCCGGGAAGAAGCCCAAGTCTGGACCTAAGCCTGAAACTGAGTGCTTCTACTACAAAGGAAATGGTCACTGGAAGAGAAACTGCCCAAAACATTTGGCGGATAAGAAGGATGGCAAAGTGAACAAAAGTATATTTGATATACAGATTATTGATGTGTACTTTACTAGTGTTCATAGTAACCTCTAGGTATTTGATACCGGTTCAGTTGCTAAGATTAGTAACTCGAAAAAGGAATTACAAAATGAACAGAGACTAGTTGAGGGCAAAATGACAATGTGTGTTGGAAGAGATTCCAAGGTTGATAAGATCACCATCACATACTCCCTCTACCTTCGGGATTAGTGTTGAACCTAAATAAATGTTATTTAGTATTTGCTTTGAGCATGAATATGATTGGATCATGTTTATTGCAACATTTAAGTCAGATTTGTTCTATTTACATGAATAATACCTTCTATGGTCATACACCCAATATAAATGGTTTATTGAATCTCGATCGTAGTGATACACATATTCATAATATTGAATCCAAAAGATGCAAAGTTAATAATGATTGTGCAACTTATTTGTGGCACTATCGTTTAGGTCATATTGGTGTAAAGCGCATGAAGAAACTCCATGCTAATGGGCTTTTGGAATCACTTGATTATGACTCACTTGATACTTGCGAACCATGCCTCATGGGCAAGATGACTAAAACTCCGTTCTTTGGAACAATGGAGCGAGCCACTAACTTATTGTAAATAATACATACTGATGTATGCGGTCCTATGAGTGTTGAGGCTCGCGACGGGTATCGTTATTTTCTGACCTTCAAATGATCTGAGCAGATATCAGTATATTACTTAATGAAAAATAAGTCTGAAATATTTGAAAAGTTCAAAGAATTTCAGAGTGAAGTGGAAAATCGTCATAACAAGAAAATAAAGTTTCTACGATCTGATCATGGAGGAGAATATTTGATTTATGATTTTGGTCTTCATTTGAAACAATGTGGAATAGTTTCGCAACTCATGCCACCTGGAACACCACAGCGTAATGGTGTGTCCGAACTTCGTAACTGTAACTTATTAGATATGGTGCGATCTATGATGTCTCTTACCGATTTACCACTATTTTTTTGGGGTTATGCATTAGAGACAGATGCATTCACGTTTAATAGGGCACCGTCTAAATCCATTGAGACGACACCGTATGAACTATGGTTTGGCAAGAAACCAAAGCTGTCGTTTCTTAAAGTTTGGGGTTGCGATGCTTATGTGAAAAGGTTTCAGCCTGATAAGCTTGAACCCAAATCGGAGAAGTGCGTCTTGATAGGATACCCAAAAGAAACTGTTGGGTATACCTTCTATCACAGATCCGAAGGCAAGATCTTTGTTGCTAAGAATGGATCTTTTCTAGAGAAGGAGTTTCTCTTGAAAGAAGTGAGTGGGAGGAAAAGTAGAACTTGGTAAGATAATTGTACCTTCTCCCTTATAAGAAAGTAGGTCATCATAGCAATCAATTCCAGTGATTCCTACACCAATTAGTGAGGAAGTTAATGATGATGATCATGAAATTTCAGATCAAGTTACTACCGAACCTCGTAGGTCAACCAGAGTACGTTCCGCACCAGAGTGCACTACAAAAAAAATACACTTCCGTGATGATACGTGTTTGTCACAGTAGGTCGCGTTTTCTGTCATGCATGTACATTCATGACGATTTTATGATAGAATCAAGATAGTCATACCTGTGCTGTCGTAGAAGTGTTCCATGACATTACCAAAATTATCATCACGGAAGTGTCCACTTCCATGACGATAAATCACGCGTCACAGAAGTGCTTTCGTCAAGGGTGACCGACACGTGGAATCCACCGTAACGGAACACCGTTAAGTTATCGGGTCGGGTTTTGGATCCGATAACCCGTTAACAGCCCCGACCAATGGGGATTTTCCACATGTAAAATCATCATTGGCTGGAGGAAACACGTGTCGGCTCATCGTTGGGACAAATGTCATCCACTCATTGGACAAAAGGCGCCTATGATACGTCGACACGTGGCATGGCCCAACAGAGACCCATTCCTGTGAAAAGGCCGGCCCATTTGACTTGGTCAAAAGGTGGCGGGCCGGCCCATGGAAAGCCTGTTAATGGCCTGTTCGCATATAGCCCATTTACAGCCCGCTAACCCAAGGCCCGTTACGCCCTATTCGAATTAGGCCCAGTAGTGTCATCTAGGCCATCCAATATGATTCTAGCCCATTTTCACTTCTGGCCCATGTATGGCCCATGACGTGTTTCGGCCCATATAAGGCCCTATGTAACTCTTGGCCTATTAACGGCCCGTGGTGAAACTGGCCCATAATGAACAGTGTATCGCTTTACACCCATTAACGGCCCATGGTGAAACTGGCCCGTAAAGAACAGTGTATCACTTTATACCCATTAACAACCCGTTATTCTGTTGGGCCGTTTCCAGCCCATGTTATCCTTCGACATTCTCAGAGACCATTTATTCTTGGGCTATTTTCCAGCATTCTTTTACTTACGGCCCGTTACTGTCATTTTCTACTTGTGGGCCAAATTCGGCCCGTGGTTACAGTCGGCCCATTTGTGGTCCGTTAATACGTTGGGCCGTTTTCATAGCGTCATCAAATACGGCCTATTAACGATGGCCTGTTATGGTCGGCCCATGAACGGACGATTCCAACTCTAGCCCGTTTACGGCCAGAATGCGGTCTGTTTGGCCCATGTTTGGCCAATCGATCATACGGCCCGTATAAGGCCCATTGATGATACGGCCCGTAGAAGGCCCATTGTTTCTACGGCCCATAGAAGGCCCATTGTTTCTACGCCCCGTAGAAGGCCCACTATTTCTACGGCCCGTAGAAGGCCCACTGTTTATACGGCCCGTAGAAGGCCCATTGTTTCTACGGCCCGTAGGAGGCCCAATGTCACTATAGTAAATATTAGCCCATGGTTATTGTGGCCTAGTTTTTTAAAATAGGTTATTGCAGCCACTAGCAAACTGCAGAAAAAGAACTGCACTGACTACAAGCAAACAAATAAACAAGACAACATGGAAATAAATAAGCAAGCAACTTACACTAGGCTATCACGGCTATTACACATATTACATCCACTGGGCATCAAAGTTCGCCACCAGTGCAAATATAGGGAACACAGCAGCATATAAACGCCGCAGCAAACCAAGTCCATAACTGAAACCACTTTAGAAGAGATCAAGAAACAATATCCTGGGTACCCATAATGCTGGCAAGATGCTTAGCAAGCTTATTAACTTTCTCTTGTTTGGTGCTTAAGTCCTCCAGCGCTTGCTGTTGCACCAGAAAGTATGCATCTGAATTCTGCAGGGACTTCCTCAGTCCTTCGGCTTCCTGTCGCATAACACCTAATCGATGTCTTTCAACTTGAAGTTGAGACTCAAGAAGCTGAACCAATTCAGGCAACGAGTTCGAAGAGCTGGTGCCAGCAGTGGCAGCCAGTAACTCGAACACTACATCAAGACAGGACTTTGGGTTGTCTCAGTGTATTCAATATAGTTTTTATCAGCTTTCTTGGAGACCAACAGGGATGTCTCACTATCTTGAACCTTATCTGCATTACTTCCTTTACCATTGCATAACAGGGTACTCTTCTCCAATATTTTATCCGCGTTCTAAAAGAGAAACAAACAAACAAACACATCTCAGGTTTACAATGTAGTATATGAAACTCATTTTGGTAAACCAGTTCAGTAGTAAGGTGGATAGGATAACAGCATGAAACAAACATATATCTATGTAGTATGGTCATTGTATGGTCTATATCATTCTAGTTTATGTTGCCAAATCAAGATAGATACAGTTCGAATCATATCTATTTAAGACAAAGCAGCATAGACAGAATATAAGTGTGGGAAACTACACAGCAATAACAACACATGTAATGTGAATGGCATGAGAACATAACTGTTTATTCAATTGAAACTAAAATCAACATAGAGCAAGTTACAACAGCAAACATCCAAACACATTGAAGAAACAGGTTTAAAACATACTTGTTGCACCATTGGAGTTTCAATTGCATCCTTCAAATTTGAAATTAGTTGGTATCAGTAAATACAGTGATGCAAGAGCAAAGTAGTATGAACCATAGCTACGGAACCTAACCTGAGAACAATTCTTCTTCTGCTTTAAGCGTTGACTTTGGGTTCAGAGTGCTGGTCCTCGTGATTTGGGAACTTCAATTGTGTTGGGGATATAGCTATCAGTTATGACCCGCCCGGGAGGGGCCGGGTCAGCCCAATGGCGGGTTACACAAGAAGCCCAGTAAACATTCAAGATGATAGTTTATTAAATATTATAGAAGGCCCAAAGGCCTGGAGGCGGCTTAAGGCCCGGTATTATAAACCGCCGTATGTAAGGAAAGACTTGTAAGGAAAGGCATGCAATGGATAGTAGGGAAGAAAATAGGGCATGAAATAATTCACATTTATGTTGTCTAAGCAAACAGAATAGCAGGACATAATTTCACATATATGATGGCTAATTAAACAGGATAGCATGCCACAATTTCACATGTATAATGGCTAACTAAACATGATAGAATGACATACTTCAAAATATGATGAATATGTAAACAGGGTGACATGATATAACTATATGATGTGTCTATTAAAGTGGTTGGCATGCCATAAATCACAAACATGTCGTCGATGGAAACATGATGAAATGATATAATTCACGGATAGAATGACATAATTTAAAATATGATGACTATGTAAACAGGATGAGATGATATAACTATATTATGTCTTTAGAAAATGGGTTGGCATGCCATAATTCAGATACATGATGTCTATGTAAACATCATGGCATGACATAATTCAAATATATGATTTATATACTAAGGAAGTGAGAAGAGGGCAATCGCATATATGATGTGTCAACTAAGGAGATGGCATTCAATATTGTGTATATGATGTAAAAACTAAGCATTGCAATACAACATATGCATTATATGAGTAATATAACCCTGCCAAGTTTGAGCATACACCTCAGGGGGATAATAGGACTGGTCATCTGCCTCTGAATTCTCCTCTGAAGAGCTATCTGTAACTAGCAAGATATCTGCTTCAGCAGGTAGCATTGTCTGCTCTGAAGACCTTGTTTTCACTCCAGATTTCTCCATCACCAATTCAAATGGCTGATGCACAGGAAGAGCAGTTGAATATACAAACATTGTCGACAAAAGCAATGAGAAATACAAAAAAAGGACAACATGATATAATTCACATATATGACGCTTGGCTAAAGAGCATGGCATTGCATAATTCACATATATAATGCCTTGCAACAAGATAACATTGCATAATTCACATATATAATGTCTTGCAACAAGATGGCATTGCATAATTCACATATATGGTAATTAGACACTAAACAGGTGGCATTCACACAAAGCATGTCTAAACTAAGCAAATGACATAGCAATGCAAGATACCATACGCACGATATGAGCAACATAACCCTGCCAAGTTAGGGCATGCACCTCGGGGGGGGGGATATGACTAGTCATCTGTCTCTGAATCCTCCTCCGAGGAGCTATTGGTAACCAGCAAGACATGCACTTTGTCAGATAGCATTGTCTGCTCTAAACACCTTGTTTCCACTCCAGATTTTTCCATGACCGTGCCGAATGGCTGATGCACAGGAAGAGTAATTGAATGTACTAAAATTGTTGACAAATTTAACACATAATAAAAAATGATGGCATGATATAATTCACATATAAGATGACTGGCTAACCAGGGTGGCATTGCAAAATTCACATATATGATGCCTGTCTAGACAAGATGGCATTGCATGATTCACATATACGATAAAGAAACTAAAAAGATGGCATTGACACAAAGCATGTCTAAACTAAGCAAATGACATCTTTAATGTATACAGTAAGCAATGCAAGGCACCATATGCATGATATTACCAACATCAGCATGCCAAGTTAGAGTGAAGACCTCATGGGGTAAATAGGAGTGGTCTTCTCCTTCTGAATCCCCCTCAGAACAGTTATCTTCCTCTTGATTACGATCCGAAATGGGTGGAGGGGGCTGCCTTTGCGCCCACCATGGAACGACGTCTGCATGAAATTTTATTGCCACGCAAGGCTCGTCTCTTTTGCTCTACATGATCAGTTCCATTGTGTACAATAACTGGCATGCATAGGAATAAAACATAGTGAGATTATGTAAGGAGTGCATGCACAAATCCAGAGTGATGGTAGCAAACTGTGGATAGACCCAAACCCAATGATAGCAGGCAGATAATAGCTTTAGTTAAAAAATACAGATAATGGCTCCTTTAATGTTTGTTTGCACCCAACATGAAACTCATAGTAGACACCGGAGATTAACCAGATAGTAGATAGATAGTACTGATTGCTGCCCCAATATGTACCCCACAACCATTTAAAAACTCAAGTTTCAGCATTAGTTTGGACCTGACTCGGAGTCTTATAGGTGAACATGACGATAATGTAGCATGTCATCATATTAAGCGACGCATAACGTAAGCAGACACGGAAGAGTGCGACCTCTCTTGCGGACCCGTGTAGTCCTCAAGGTCATCTGCTCAGTTGATGATGGTAATGTTGTTGCCGTGGCTACCAGCGGCGGGGAAGAAGATCTGACGCGGCGAAAGATAGTCTGGAGAGCGAATCTCTACTGTGGTGAACCCTTCCATCGTTGGAGCAGCTGAGCTAGGGTGGAACACAGCGCCGTAGGAGCAGGACAAACCACACAAGGTTTTATTTGACACATATCTGTAACAGAAGTAATTGAGTAAGGGTTTGTTTGAATTTGAGGATTGTAACAATGCAGGGATAGGAAATAGACAGGAATAGGATAGGAATGCACGTGCAAAACAGAGAATTTAAAAACACAGGATTTCTGCCAATCTGCGTGTTTGATTCACAACAATTGGAAGATCACAGGATGCAAAAAAGCATGGTGAGATTAAGTCAAACCACAAGAAAATGTACGGTTATAATGCTATTATGTTACTATCTCTTAGTCTTGTGCTTGATGAATATGAATATGAAAAGGAGGAGAAGTGGAAATTAGAATTCCTACGGTTTTTCTTTCAAGGAGACACTAAAGTAACAAATCCTACAGTTTTCCTTTGCTCCATTCCTTTGCACCAAATTCATGAAAAGTAGTACCATAGGAAACTTTCCAATTCCGATGTTTTTCATTCACTTTTCCTTTCAAGCACTGGCGATTCTAGTAGGCAAGCTTGAGCAAGGAAAATCCTACACTAAAAAATGTTTTTGTGCTACTTCTATTACTTTTGACCCAGGCCATTGCCATACTAGCTCAACTCCCCGACCCATCGACAAATGCACAACTCAAACACGTAGAGATAAATAATGATGGCATTCAAGAGAGTCCACCACGGATAGCTAAGTTGTCTGGTACCTCACTGCTTGTCATATAGTAGGATAAAATAATCATATTTCCCGTTACTACGAGTGCTCAGTGGACAATATATATAACATGTAGAGTAAAAATAGATGCAACAAGTGTACAACCTCTTTGGCGAAGCCATGTCGATCTCAGTGTGATTGGGTTAGCCGGTGAGGATGCTTCGGCTGACTTGGCTGTCTGAGGAGGGGAAGAAAATCTTAGGCGTCTAGAGATGGAGCCCGAGGTACTGCTCCGTTGTGATGGAGGGTTTCGTCGTTGGAGCAGCTCCGGTGAGTTGTACGACGCCAAGGCTGAAGCAGGATAAGAGAGACAACGAACAACGTTAACCTGAGTGGAATTTTAATAGCATCTCCAATACATGACGTAAAATACATAACCACAAAGTGATAGATGTAAAATACATCAGCCGCCCATCTCTGAACTTAACTGTCTAAACTGAATTTAACTGTCGAAACTGAACTTAACTGTCGAAACTGAACTAAACTGTCGAAACTGAATTTTGCTGTCGAAACTGAATTTTGCTGTCGAAACTGAACGCACTAGAAAGGTGAGGCTACACGTCGGTCGACTAACTTTTTCATCTCTGGTCAGTCGATTTTGCAGTCGTTGGATACGAAATCAAGGGCCTGCGGTTCATCTTCAACCTCCACCCCCCCTGAGCCGCCAGCCACCACTGGCCAAACAGCAGCCCCCCGCCGCCCGCGGGCGGCGGTCCGTCGCCCCGCCCGCCCCGAAAACACTCC
>NC_041384.1:164190087-164208651 GCF_002162155.2 Triticum dicoccoides | reverse complement strand
GATTCAGTCGACTAAAGTGTAGCTAAATCAGAGTAGCATCGCAAGCAAGAGCGAGAGCAACAGCGCGAGCAAGAGCAATAGCAAGAGCAGACCAGGCAGGGGACCGAGAGCAAGAGCAGAGCAGCAGCGCGAGCGAGAGCTGAAGCAGCAGCAACTCCTACTGATGTGGACGTCGCCGCCGAGGGAGCGACGCCGTGGAGGAAGTGGCCGGCAACGCTGCCGTGGATGGAGCCATGCCGTGTCGGCTCGGGACCGAGCGCCGGCAGCACCGTGAGATCGAATCAAGAAGAAAATGCAGCGATTAGTGTACAACCTCTTTGGTAGCGCCGATTAGGCCGCAGCTTCATCCGAGGAAACGGTGATGATGATGCTCTTCCGGTGGTGCAGGTGAAGACGGCGGTGTGGGAATGGAGGTGGCGCGAAAGACGAGGGGAACATCGGGGCAGCTCCTTGGAGGTGGAGGACGGGGTGGCTGAACCAGCGGGACGATGAGATCGACGATGGATCCTCATCCGGTATGGTGGATGAGGGACGTCGAGGTGTTGCTGTGGACAACGTCGTCGGGGAAGAGGCTCCGGCTGGGTGGCGGACGGAGCAGGGTGTGGGGTTTCGTCGCGGGTTTTCGCAGCCTCGATGTACGAATGGGTGGGCGGATGGGATGGCAATGGGGAACCATGGCTTAGAGACGCGCTTGTCCAAAATGTGGGGTAAGTTACAAAAATACCCCCACTGATTTGAGGCGGTTCTTTTGGTTCAGGGGTACCACGGGCATTTCGCGTGTCGGGATTTCATAGGAGGTGGGAGTTTTCGCGCGTTGTAATTCTGGAATAGCAAGGCGTGGGTTGAGATGGAGGGAGTTGTCAGAGCACAACGAGACAAAGATATATCTTAAATATTTCGGGCTAACAAGGCGCGGGTTGAAGAGGCGGGAGTTTCGCAGCACGATAGACAGAGACGCTAGCTTGAATTTTCGGCATAACAAGGCGCGTCTTGAAATTTCGAAAGAACAAGATTAACCTGTTCCAAAAAAAAAGACAATTTGCACCTCAACATGCACAACACACACACACACACAAACACCATTTAGACTAGAGTAAGGTACACGTGCATTGCACGCATGAGATTTGGCAATCAAATTATGAATAAATACCACATTATAGCATGCAAGCTTTGAGTCATATATGCATGATGTAGATGTTCGTTTAATTCTTATAGTTCATTTCATTCAGAATCATCTAGTTTTTATAAGAAAGCTAATCTATTTTAAGATTCATGGAATTGTGCGTCGTAAGACATAAAGTAAAAACAAATAATGGCAAATCATGTAGAAAAACATTTGGGCAATTCTGATAAGGAAGATTCTAGAACAAATAAGAAGTGCTTGTGTTTTGATGTATGTGCATTGTGCTTTAAGTTCAACCATGGAGTCTTCTAGATTATACATGTGGCGAAATCTGGTGGAATCTAGATGATATCCAACGGCCAGTAGTGCTCAAATTTGCCATCTTTGGACCATCAGATTCGCCTCATCCAACGACCATCTTTCAAAGTTAAAGTTACCCGCACACAATATAAAAAAATATAAAATATAATATATATATAGGGGTATAGATATAGATATGTGATGCGAAAGCCGCCCATCATCTCCAATTAGAATAGTGTGTCCATGCACGGATGCGACGTGGCCAAATGATGTCTGCCATCGGTATCTCAAATTCAAATCAGTCTGACCTTGTTCAATGTGTATACATTACAACATGCTCGTTTCCAAACCACGCCGCGTAGATCTCCGTTATATTCATGCATGCATGGGTTTCAAACATCAGGATCTCTTATTCAAATATTTGAATTCAACTTTACATTGATTATGACCTCACCTATTCTTTTACACCCACAGAGTAGTCTTCTCTTTATAATTGTACCACTAACTTTCTCTCGTGCATGCATGCACACACACTACCAGTCGGCATTATCCATCGCACACATGCAATGTTTTTCTTCAGGTCGGTCTCCCATGAAGGCACACACCCACACACACCCCCCTCTCCATCATATCGGGTATTCTTTATCTCTCACGCGTGCATGCGCAACAATCGATGTTCCTCTATGTATGTGTGTATATAGCTAGGTCTTTCATAGTTTTCCACACAAACCGATCAATCGATATATCCAGTGAGGTCTCACCCTCTTTCCCACGTCCACATTGATCAATCTATACCTCTCTATATAGGATTAACATATATAGCTAATACACCCACATTAATTATATATCCAACGTCCCCCTCTCATCATCCATGCCTTCCACTTCATCTCTCAGACACGTGCACAATGGCGAAGATAGGGGCAGTAAGGGCCCTGCCCCCTCCCCCCTAACATCAATATATATTGAGGCTAATATGAATGTGATCATTAGACAATTGCTGCTAAAAATGGTTTAAGTTCATGAATTGACCCTCCTCGTAAAGGATTAGAAATTCTTGGCCCCCTAGCTCATTTATTTTTCATGGCTCCGCCACTGCGCGCAACAGCGCACGTGTTCGCCCCCTCTCTCTAAATATCGATCTTGCACTTGTGCATTCCTTCATAGTCTCCCTCCACTTGGCCCCTCTGAAAGGATCGAGAAGAGGTGTCTAGAGGGGGGGTGATTAGACACTAAGTGCCAAAAGTTGCAGTTTTTAATATTCTTAAGTTCAAGTGGAGTTTAAGCACAAGTTTAACGAACACAATACATATCAAGCAAGCATCCAATGAGTATATGAGCAGCGGAAAGTAAAGCATGCAACTTGCAAGAATGTAAAGGGAAGGGTTTGAAGTATTCAAACGCAATTGGAGACATGGAGGTTCTTGTCGTGGTTCCGATAGGTGGTGCTATCGTACATCCACGTTGATGGAGACTTCAACCCACGGAGGGTAACGGTTGCGCGAGTCCACGGAGGGCTCCACCCACGAAGGGTCCATGAATAAGCAACCTTGTCTATTCCATCACGGCCGTCGCCCACGAAGGACTTGCCTCACTAGCGGTAGATCTTCATGAAGTAGGCGATCTCCTTGCCCTTACAAACTCCTTGGTTCAACTCCACAATCTTGTTGGAGGCTCCCAAGTGACACCTAGCCAATCTAGGAGACACCACTCTCCAAGAAGTAACAAATGGTGTGTTGATGATGAACTCCTTGCTCTTGTGCTTCAAATGATAGTCTCCCCAACACTCAACTCTCTCTCTCATAGGATTTGGATTTGGTGGAAAGAAGATTTGAGTGGAAAGCAACTTGGGGAAGGCTAGAGATCAAGATTCATATGGTTGGAATGGAATATCTTGACCTCAACACAAGTGTAGGTGGTTCTCTCTCAGAAAATGTGTATTGGAAGTGTAGGTATGTTCTGATGGCTCTCTCCACGAATGAAGAGTGGGTGGAGGGGTATATATAGCCTCCACACAAAATCTAACCGTTACACACAATTTGCCAAACTCGGTGGGACCGAATGGTTAAACTCGGTCGGACCGATTCAGCAAACCTAGTGACCGTTAGGATTTTCGGTGGGACTGAGATGCAACTCGGTAGGACCGATATGGTTAGGGTTAGGACATAATGTTATCTCGGTGTGACCGATTACACAAACTCGGTGGAACCGATTTTGGTAATAAGCTAACCAGAGAGTTGGCCAAGCAAACTCGGTGAGATCGATTACACAAACTCGGTGGGACCGATTTTGGTAATAAGCTAACCAGAGGGTTTGCATTGTAATCTCGGTAGTACCGATTGCTCAAACTCGGTGAGACCGATTTTGGTAATGGACATACACAGAGAGATTACAATCCCATCTCGGTGAGACCGAGATCCCTATAGGTGAAACCGATTTGCTAGGGTTTGTGGCAGTGGCTATGACATCTGAAACTCGGTGGCGCCGGATAGATAGAATCGGTGGGGCCGAGTTTGACTTTTGGTTTAGGTCATATCTGGATGTGGGAAGGTAGTTGAGGGTTTTGGAGCATATCACTAAGCACTTTGAGCAAGCAAGCCATTAAGCAACACCTCATCCCCTCTTGATAGTATTAGCTTTTCCTATAGACTCAATGTGATCTTGGATCACTAAAATAGAAAATGTAGAGTCTTGATCTTGAAGCTTGAGCCAATCCTTTGTCCTTAGCATCTTGAAGGGGTTCCACATCCTCTAGTCAATGCCACTCCATTGTTGAGCTTATCTGAAACATACTAGGTAAAAGTGTTAGTCCAACAAGAGATATGTTGACATTAATTACCAAAACCACCTAGGGAGCACTTGTGCTTTCAATCTCCTCCTTTTTGGTAATTGATGACAACATACATCAAAGCTTTAGATAAAGGTATAGAGAATAGCAAGTAAAGCTTTGGAAAGACATGTAACATGCATAGGCTCCCCCTACATGTATGCAATCATGTGAATATTGAATATAGGAGCATGTGAATGCGTAAACATGACAGAGTAAGCAATGTGTTACATATATCTTGGCTATATGCATCAGAGCAAATGATGTGAATGTGAGAAATGTACCTTCATGCTCATGAGTCCTTCTTGCAAACAGTATGTACATCAGCAAGAACTTCTCATTCACATGACTGTGATGCATATACTTACCTTGTGGTCTTGAGTTGGCTTAGGATGCGATGAACTTGCGCAAACAAGGTTAAATAACACAGATACACCTACTGACTAGAGCAAGCAAGAGAAACCACAAGAGAACCAAGACTGGGATGACATGTACAGTGAGTACTAAGTACCACATTGGATATGGACATGTCCCCAAAGGTAAAGATATGCAATAAAATCAGAGATTTCCTTCCCTTAGATGTCTTGCTCCCCCTGAATCTGCATGGGATATTGGGAGAAGATAGGGAACAGAAAATCAGAGCAACAAAAAAAAAACAATAGAGCTTGAGCTAAAGCAAGCAACCAAACATGTCTTTCCCCTCTTAAGGACATGTGACATCTCTCCTCTTGAACACCAAGCATCTGGGGTCTTTGATGATACTACTTTCTCCCCCTGAGTATTCTCTCTTTCTCCCCCTATAGGAAGGATTAAGCTTTTATGTGATATCTCTCTCCCCCTTTGGCATCAATTTCCAAGAAGGGCTCTTCTGGACATGTGATACAAATGGGTTGGTCCTCGAGTCATAGAGCAAAGCAGCATGTCTAATCTGATGCTGGTAGAGGACAAGAATCATTGAGTGGAGCTGGAGGAAATAGAAATCAGGAATAAGTGGCAAGTTGGTTTTCCTGTGATGGAATCGGTGACTCCGAGTTGTGTGCTTCAATTGCACCAAAAGATTTCGGTTGGGCCGAAGAGAAAAACCGGTGTGACCGAGTTCATCAGAGTGAAACCACTTGTCACCTCAGCTCACTAGGCAAGTAAGATCTCACAAGGATATGCAAGGAATTAACTGAAAGATTTGCAATGAATTGGATGAAGAAAATGCAGAACAAAAAGGAAAGAGAAGAAACTAAAATTTCTAGATGAAGTTTTTTTGAAAGGGAAAACAAATATGCAAATGCAAAAGCACGGAGAAACACTAGAGAACTTCATCTAGAAATGGTCGGTGACAAAGTCACCTATGTTAGAGTATGTTGACTTAGGAGTCAAGTGAGAGCACTTGATCATAGGTCATACTCATCGTTTAAGCTCAAAATGGGGTTACCATTTTTCGTTTAAGCATCTTGATGTATTCACATCTTGTCGAGTTGCTTTGACTCATGACTTGGAGTAAAGCTTCTCTAAGATGGAATAACATACCTTGGGTGGTGGTGTTGTAGTTGAACTTGTGTGGGTTGCTCAAGGTTGATGTAGTTCATCAAGGGTTGGGAGCACCGCTTGGAGTTTGAGTTCATCTACCTACATGGGTTAGCTTTGCAAGGAAGAGCACTTGTGTATCCAAAATGACAATCATGAGACTCAACATAGAATTTGCCAAAGGATATGTTTGAATGGTTTTGTGCTTCCTTGTATTCAACCACCATAGTGTAGAGACTTGGTGATGTAGAGATTGCTTAAGATGTGAGTGAGTTGCAATCTCATAGATTTAGATTCAACCAAGTACCTACACGGGTTAGATAACATGCAAGGTACAAATATATCCAAGACATATGAATAGCATCATAAGAGAAATATCAAGGATTAGTCATAGGCTCATGCCCCGCATGTATCAAATGGAGTTCCTACTCCAAGTTTGAAGCATCAACGATGTTCAATTCACCTCTCAACCTGCAAAACACTTTCTCATCAAGTGGTTTAGTGAATATATCTGCTAATTGCTTATCGGTGCGAACATGCTTAAGGTTAATGTCCCCTTTGGCAACATGATCTCGAATGAAATGATGACGAACTTCAATATGCTTAGTTTGAGAATGTTGCACGGGATTGTGAGCAATCTTAATAGCACTTTCATTGTCACACAGCAATGGAACATGTTTCACATATATCCCATAATCTTTAAGAGTTTGGGTCATCCAAAGTAATTGAGCGCAACATGAACCAGCGGCAATGTATTCCGCTTCGGCGGTGGATAAGGATACCGAGTTTTGTTTCTTGGAAGACCAAGACACAAGAGATCTACCAAGGAATTGAAAAGTACCCGAAGTGGATTTTCTATCAACCTTGTCTCCGGCATAGTCTGAATCGGAGTAGCCAACAAGATCAAAAGAGGACCTCTTAGGATACCAAATGCCAAAATTTGGTGTATGGATTAGGTATCTCACTATCCTTTTCACAGCCTTAAGATGACACTCTTTAGGAGCAGCTTGATATCGTGCACACATGCACACACTTAGCATAATATCGAGACAAGAGGCACATAGATATAACAATGAACCAATCATAGAGCAATAAACCTTTTGATCAACCGGTTCACCATCTTTGGTCAAATCAAGATGTCCACTAGTAGGCATGGGTGTAGTCATACCTTTGCATTCTTGCATATTGAACTTCTTGAATAAGTCCTTGGTGTACTTCATTTGAGAGACAAAGGTACCTTCCTTAGTTTGCTTGATTTGCAAACTGAGAAAGAATTTGAGTTCAGTCATCATAGACATCTCAAACTTCTCCGACATTAGCTTTCCAAACTTCTCACTAAATGAGGGTTAGTTGAACCAAATATGATATCATCAACATAAATTTGGCACACAAATAGTTCTTCATTAACCCTTTTAGTAAAAAGAGTAGAATCAATTTTACCAATTTCAAAGCCTTTTTCAATAAGGAACTTGGTCAAGCATTTATACCATGCTCTAGGAGCTTGTTTAAGACCATAAAGGGCTTTGTGAAGTTTGTAAACATGATTAGTTTTCTTAGGATTGACGAAGCCGGGAGGTTGCTTAACATAAACTTCCTCCTCGATTTTGCCATTTAGAAAAGCACTTTTAATGTACATTTGGTACAAGGTGATATTATGGTGATTAGCATAAGCAAGTAAAATGCGAATGGACTCAAGTCTAGCAACGGGAGCATATGTCTCACCATAGTCCATACCTTCAACTTGTGTGTAGCCTTGGGCGACGAGACGTGCTTTGTTGTGAACCACTTGTCCATCTTCATCTTGCTTGTTGCGAAACACCCATTTGGTACCAATGATGTTGTGGTTGTTGTCGGGCTTCTCGACCAATGTCCACACTTGATTTCTCTCAAAGTTGTGTAGCTCTTCATGCATAGCGTTTATCCAATCCGGATCCTCCAATGCTTCTTCAACCTTCATAGGTTCAATTCTAGAGATGAATGAGTAATGTTCACAAAAGTTAGCGAAACGAGTTTTAGAGCGAGTGATTCTCCCGGTTTGGATATCATTGTAGATTTGCTCGACGGGATGATCCTTAGCAATTCTTGCTCGAACTCGTGAAAGCTTTTGCTTGGGTCGGGGTGGAACATCCTCTTCATCTTGTGCTTCTTCTTGGCCTTCTTCATTGTTGACGTTGTCGTTCTCTTGTCGTGGTGGAGAAGGAGGTTGTTGATGTTCATCTTGGTGCGCTTCCTCGTTTTCTTCATCTTCGCGTGTCCCACTTGTGGATGCTTCCGTATCAACTCTTGGTTCACCTTGTCGTGAGGTAGAGGCTTCCACTTGGACGGACGAGGTACTCTCCTTCACTTCCGTTGGACGAATCTTGCCAATGGAAAAGTCTTGAATTGCTTCCGAAGGGTCTTTGTCTCCTACATCAATTGGCAATTGCTCTACTTGCGAGCCGTTCGATTCATCAAACTTCACATCTACCGTCTCTTCAACCTTTCGGGTGAAATTGTTGTAGATACGATAAGTGTGAGAGTTTGAGCCATAACCAAGTAGGAAACCTTCATGAGATTTAGGAGCAAATTTAGAATGACGATGCTTATCAAGAATGTAGCACTTTGAGCCAAATACTCGAAAGTATCCAACTTGGGGTTTGTTACCGGTGAGGAGCTCGTATGCCGTCTTGCCGAGTAGCTTGTGAAGATACAAGCGATTTGTTGCATGACAAGCTGTCTCAACCGCTTCTGCCCAAAAGTGCTTTGGCGTTTTGTACTCATCAAGCATCGTTCTTGCCATCTCGATAAGAGTCCGGTTCTTCCTCTCAACAACTCCATTTTGTTGAGGTGTGTACGTAGCCGAGAACTCGTGTGAAATCCCTTCTTCGTCAAGAAAGGTGTCCACATTTGCGTTCTTGAACTCCGTTCCGTTGTCGCTCCGAACCTTCTTGATCTTCACGTCAAACTGATTTTGGGCCTTCCTAGCGAAGTTTTTGAAGATCTTTTGGACCTGCGATTTGTCATCAAGAAAGAACACCCACGTAAATCTTGAAAAATCATCAACTATGACTAGACCAAATGAGTTACCACCGAGACTCTTGTAGGCATTTGGACCAAAGAGATCCATGTGAAGTAGCTCGAGTGGTCTCCTTGTGGTCATGATGTTCTTCGCGCGTGACTTCCTCCAACTTGTTTCCCTGCTTGACAAGCACTACAAAGTCTATCCTTGTCAAATATGACATCGTTAATGCCAAGGATATGATTACCTTTAATAAGCTTATCAAGATTTCGCATACCAACATGACCTAGTCTTCTATGCCACAACCAGCCTTTAGAAGATTTGGTAATTAAGCAAGTTCTAGGTTGAGCCTTTTTAGTGAAATCAACAATGTAAAGATCTCCTCTACGTATACCGGTAAAGACCATTTTATGATTGTCTCTACGAAACACTTGGCAATCTACTTCAGTGAATAAGACATTGAAACCGAAATCCGCCAGTCTAGAAACTGAAAATAAATTGTATCCAAGGGATTCAACGAGCATGACATTTTGTATGGAGATATCATGTGAGATGGCCACCTTACCAAGGCCAACCACCTTACCCTTTGAATTATCACCAAAAGTGACATATTTTGGAGGGCCGTCGTTTTCAGCAAGCTCACGGAACATATCTTTATCTCCGGTCATATGATCAGTACATCCACTATCAAGGACCCATTCCTTTCCTCCAGCCATGTAGCCGTGAAGATTTGCCATAAGACCAAAATGCCTCATTGCATCATCAAGATCATAGTCACTATCATCATCTTCATCATAGTATCCATGTTCAACATCATCTTGTGATTGATCAATTCCTAGAGATGCTAATTCATTAGATAAGTGATCATTTCTATAGTTATCTTTATTAATTCTTATAGCTCTGGAAATGATATTGCCAATGATTCCAACATCTCCTTTGGCACTCGTAAGATTAGTAAGCTCAAATAAGCAGTCGCCAAATTTGGGATCATTGGAACTCATCTTAATCAAAGCAATAGATTTATGGAGGATTTCATATAGATCTTTCAAGGAGTAATTAGGAAAGAGTTCCTCAAGAAATTTCCATATGGTGTAGTCACACTTGAGAGTAGGCAAACATCTAATCAAGTTTATAGGCAAGCCTCTAATGATGAGCTCAACAGTTCTAAGATTGCGAATCATGTCAATATCTTCATCTAGGGTAGGGTGCAAAGGATCAACATGAGGTGCACAAGGGCTAGTAATGTACTTGTTCAAATGATATTCATTGAAAATCTCAAGCATTTCATTTTTCCACTCATGAAAATACTCTCCATCAAGAATAGGCACTCTATGTCTAAGACTCCCCAAAGTAGACACATCCATCTTCCTCCAATGGTGTTTAAACCAAGGCAATGGAGACCAAAGCTCTGATACCAATTGAAAGGATCGAGAAGAGGTGTCTAGAGGGGGGGGGTGATTAGACACTAAGTACCAAAAGTTGAAGTTTTTAATATTCTTAAGTTCAAGTGGAGTTTAAGCACAAGTTTAACGAACACAATACATATAAAGCAAGCATGCAATGAGTATATGAGCAGCGGAAAGTAAAGCATGCAACTTGCAAGAATGTGAAGGGAAGGGTTTGGAGTATTCAAACGCAATTGGAGACACGGAGGTTTTTGTCGTGGTTCCGATAGGTGGTGCTATCGTACATCCACGTTGATGGAGACTTCAACCCACGGAGGGTAACGGTTGCGCGAGTCCACGGAGGGCTCCACCCACGAAGGGTCCACGAAGAAGCAACCTTGTCTATTCCATCACGGCCGTCGCCCACGAAGGACTTGCCTCACTAGCGGTAGATCTTCACGAAGTAGGCGATCTCCTTGCCCTTACAAACTCCTTGGTTCAACTCCACAATCTTGTTGGAGGCTCCCAAGTGACACCTAGCCAATCTAGGAGACACCACTCTCCAAGAAGTAACAAATGGTGTGTTGATGATGAACTCCTTGCTCTTGTGCTTCAAATGATAGTCTCCCCAACACTCAACTCTCTCTCTCATAGGATTTGGATTTGGTGGAAAGAAGATTTGAGTGGAAAGCAACTTGGGGAAGGCTAGAGATCAAGATTCATATGGTTGGAATGGAATATCTTGACCTCAACACAAGTGTAGGTGGTTCTCTCTCAGAAAATGTGTATTGGAAGTGTAGGTATGTTCTGATGGCTCTCTCCACGAATGAAGAGTCGGTGGAGGGGTATATATAGCCTCCACACAAAATCTAACCGTTACACACAATTTGCCAAACTCGGTGGGACCGAATGGTTAAACTCGGTCGGACCGATTCAACAAACCTAGTGACCGTTAGGATTTTCGGTGGGACTGAGATGCAACTCGGTAGGACCGATATGGTTAGGGTTAGGACATAATGTAATCTCGGTGTGACCGATTACACAAACTCGGTGGGACCGATTTTGGTAATAAGCTAACCAGAGAGTTGGTCAGGCAAACTCGGTGAGACCGATTACACAAACTCGGTGGGACCGATTTTGGTAATAAGCTAACCAGAGGGTTTGCATTGTAATCTCGGTAGTACCGATTGCTCAAACTCGGTGAGACCGATTTTGGTAATGGACATACACATAGAGATTACAATCCCATCTCGGTGAGACCGAGATCCCTATAGGTGAAACCGATTTGCTAGGGTTTGTGGCAGTGGCTATGACATCTAAAACTCGGTGGCGCCGGATAGATAGAATCGGTGGGGCCGAGTTTGACTTTTGGTTTAGGTCATATCTGGATGTGGGAAGGTAGTTGAGGGTTTTGGAGCATATCACTAAGCACTTTGAGCAAGCAAGCCATTAAGCAACACCTCATCCCCTCTTGATAGTATTGGCTTTTCCTATAGACTCAATGTGATCTTGGATCACTAAAATAGAAAATGTAGAGTCTTGATCTTGAAGCTTGAGCCAATCCTTTGTCCTTAGCATCTTGAAGGGGTTCCACATCCTCTAGTCAATGCCACTCCATTGTTGAACTTATCTGAAACATACTAGGTAAAAGTGTTAGTCCAACAAGAGATATGTTGACATTAATTACCAAAACCACCTAGGGAGCACTTGTGCTTTCAATCTCCTCCTTTTTGGTAATTGATGACAACATACATCAAAGCTTTAGATAAAGGTATAGAGAATAGCAAGTAAAGCTTTGGAAAGACATGTAACATGCATAGGCTCCCCCTACATGTATGCAATCATGTGAATATTGAATATAGGAGCATGTGAATGCGTAAACATGACAGAGTAAGCAATGTGTTACATATATCTTGGCTATATGCATCAGAGCAAATGATGTGAATGTGAGAAATGTACCTTCATGCTCATGAGTCCTTCTTGCAAACAGTATGTACATCAGCAAGAACTTCTCATTCACATGATTGTGATGCATATACTTACCTTGTGGTCTTGCGTTGGCTTAGGATGCGATGAACTTGCGCAAACAAGGTTAAATAACACAGATACACCTACTGACTAGAGCAAGCAAGAGAAACCACAAGAGAACCAAGACTGGGATGACATGTACAGTGAGTACTAAGTACCACATTGGATATGGACATGTCCCCAAAGGTAAAGATATGCAATAAAATCAGAGATTTCCTTCCCTTAGATGTCTTGCTCCCCCTGAATCTGCATGGGATATTGGGAGAAGATAGGGAACAGAAAATCAGAGCAACAAAAAAAACAATAGAGCTTGAGCTAAAGCAAGCAACCAAACATGTCTTTCCCCTCTTAAGGACATGTGACATCTCTCCTCTTGAACACCAAGCATCTGGGGTCTTTGATGATACTACTTTCTCCCCCTGAGTATTCTCTCTTTCTCCCCCTATAGGAAGGATTAAGCTTTGATGTGATATCTCTCTCCCCCTTTGGCATCAATTTCCAAGAAGGGCTCTTCTGGACATGTGATACAAATGGGTTGGTCCTCGAGTCATAGAGCAAAGCAGCATGTCTAATCTGATGCTGGTAGAGGACAAGAATCATTGAGTGGAGCTGGAGCAAATAGAAATCAGGAATAAGTGGCAAGTTGGTTTTCCTGTGATGGAATCGGTGACTCCGAGTTGTGTGCTTCAGTTGCACCGAAAGATTTCGGTTGGGCCGAAGAGAAAAACCGGTGTGACCGAGTTCATCAGAGTGAAACCACTTGTCACCTCAGCTCACTAGGCAAGTAAGATCTCACAAGGATATGCAAGGAATTAACTGAAAGATTTGCAATGAATTGGATGAAGAAAATGCAGAACAAAAAGGAAAGAGAAGAAACTAAAAGTTCTAGATGAAGTTTTTTTTGAAAGGGGAAACAAATATGCAAATGCAAAAGCACGGAGAAACACTAGAGAACTTCATCTAGAAATGGTCGGTGACAAAGTCACCTATGTTAGAGTATGTTGACTTAGGAGTCAAGTGAGAGCACTTGATCATAGGTCATACTCATCGTTTAAGCTCAAAATGGGGTTACCATTTTTCATTTAAGCATCTTGATGTATTCACATCTTGTCGAGTTGCTTTGACTCATGACTTGGAGTAAAGCTTCTCTAAGATGGAATAACATACCTTGGGTGGTGGTGTTGTAGTTGAACTTGTGTGGGTTGCTCAAGGTTGATGTAGTTCATCAAGGGTTGGGAGCACCGCTTGGAGTTTGAGTTCATCTACCTACATGGGTTAGCTTTGCAAGGAAGAGCACTTGTGTATCCAAAATGACAATCATGAGACTCAACATAGAATTTGCCAAAGGATATGTTTGAATGGTTTTGTGCTTCCTTGTCTTCAACCACCATAGTGTAGAGACTTGGTGATGTAGAGATTGCTTAAGATGTGAGTGAGTTGCAATCTCATAGATTTAGATTCAACCAAGTACCTACACGGGTTAGATAACATGCAAGGTACAAATATATCCAAGACATATGAATAGCATCATAAGAGAAATATCAAGGATTAGTCATAGGCTCATGCCCCGCATGTATCAAATGGAGTTCCTACTCCAAGTTTGAAGCATAAATGATGTTCAATTCACCTCTCAACCTGCAAAACACTTTCTCATCAAGTGGTTTAGTGAATATATCTGCTAATTGCTTATCGGTGCAAACATGCTTAAGGTTAATGTCCCCTTTGGCAACATGATCTCGAATGAAATGATGACGAACTTCAATATGCTTAGTTTGAGAATGTTGCACGGGATTGTGAGCAATCTTAATAGCACTTTCATTGTCACACAGCAATGGAACATGTTTCACATATATCCCATAATCTTTAAGAGTTTGGGTCATCCAAAGTAATTGAGCGCAACATGAACCAGCGGCAATGTATTCCGCTTCGGCGGTGGATAAGGATACCGAGTTTTGTTTCTTGGAAGACCAAGACACAAGAGATCTACCAAGGAATTGAAAAGTACCCGAAGTGGATTTTCTATCAACCTTGTCTCCGGCATAGTCTGAATCGGAGTAGCCAACAAGATCAAAAGAGGACCTCTTAGGATATGAAAAGAGGATCATTGGAACTCATCTTAATCAAAGAAATATATTTATGGAGGATTTCATATAGATCTTTCAAGGAGTAATTAGGAAAGAGTTCCTCAAGAAATTTCCATATGGTGTAGTCACACTTGAGAGTAGGCAAACATCTAATCAAGTTTATAGGCAAGCCTCTAATGATGAGCTCAACAGTTCTAAGATTGCGAATCATGTCAATATCTTCATCTAGGGTAGGGTGCAAAGGATCAACATGAGGTGCACAAGGGCTAGTAATGTACTTGTTCAAATGATATTCATTGAAAATCTCAAGCATTTCATTTTTCCACTCATGAAAATACTCTCCATCAAGAATAGGCACTCTATGTCTAAGACTCCCCAAAGTAGACACATCCATCTTCCTGCAATGGTGTTTAAACCAAGGCAATGGAGACCAAAGCTCTGATACCAATTGAAAGGATCGAGAAGAGGTGTCTAGAGGGGGGCTGATTAGACACTAAGTACCAAAAGTTGAAGTTTTTAATATTCTTAAGTTCAAGTGGAGTTTAAGCACAAGTTTAACGAACACAATACATATAAAGCAAGCATGCAATGAGTATATGAGCAGCGGAAAGTAAAGCATGCAACTTGCAAGAATGTAAAGGGAAGGGTTTGGAGTATTCAAACGCAATTGGAGACACGGAGGTTTTTGTCGTGGTTCCGATAGGTGGTGCTATCGTACATCCACGTTGATGGAGACTTCAACCCACGGAGGGTAACGGTTGCGCGAGTCCACGGAGGGCTCCACCGACGAAGGGTCCACGAAGAAGCAACCTTGTCTATTTCATCACGGCCATCGCCCACGAAGGACTTGCCTCACTAGCGGTAGATCTTCACGAAGTAGGCGATCTCCTTGCCCTTACAAACTCCTTGGTTCAACTCCACAATCTTGTTGGAGGCTCCCAAGTGACACCTAGCCAATCTAGGAGACACCACTCTCCAAGAAGTAACAAATGGTGTGTTGATGATGAACTCCTTGCTCTTGTGCTTCAAATGATAGTCTCCCCAACACTCAACTCTCTCTCATAGGATTTGGATTTGGTGGAAAGAAGATTTGAGTGGAAATCAACTTGGGGAAGGCTAGAGATCAAGATTCATATGATTGGAATGGAATATCTTGACCTCAACACAAGTGTAGGTGGTTCTCTCTCAAAAAATGTGTATTGGAAGTGTTGGTATGTTCTGATGGCTCTCTCCATGAATGAATAGTGGGTGGAGGGGTATATATAGCCTCCACACAAAATCTAACCGTTACACACAATTTGCCAAACTCGATGGGACCGAATGGTTAAACTCGGCCGGACCAATTCAGCAAACCTTGTGACCGTTAGGATTTTCGGTGGGACTGAGATGCAACTCGGTAGGATCGATATGGTTAGGGTTAGGGCATAATGTAATCTCGGTGTGACCGATTACACAAACTCGGTGGGACCGATTTTGGTAATAAGCTAACCAGAGAGTTGGTCAGGCAAACTCGGTGAGACCGATTACACAAACTCGGTGGGACCGATTTTGGTAATAAGCTAACCAGAGGGTTTGCATTGTAATCTCGGTAGTACCGATTGCTCAAACTCCGTGAGACCGATTTTGGTAATGGACTTACACAGAGAGATTACAATCCCATCTCGGTGAGACCGAGATCCCTATCGGTGAAACCGATTTGCTAGGGTTTGTGGCAGTGGCTATGACATCTGAAACTCGGTGGCGACGGATAGATAGAATCGGTGGGGCCGAGTTTGACTTTTGGTTTAGGTCATATGTGGATGTGGGAAGGTAGTTGAGGGTTTTGGAGCATATCACTAAGCACTTTGAGCAAGCAAGCCATTAAGCAACACCTCATCCCCTCTTGATAGTATTAGCTTTTCCTATAGACTCAATGTGATCTTGGATCACTAAAATAGAAAATGTAGAGTCTTGATCTTGAAGCTTGAGCCAATCCTTTGTCCTTAGCATCTTGAAGGTGTTCCACATCCTCTAGTTAATGCCACTCCATTATTGAACTTATCTGAAACATACTAGGTAAAAGTGTTAGTCCAACAAGAGATATGTTGACATTAATTACCAAAACCACCCAGGGAGCAATTGTGCTTTCACCCTCGCACCATCTTCTAGCTCCCCACTGGATTTTGCCACATGTACAATCTAGCAGACTCCATGGTTGAACTTAAGCATAATGCACAAACCTCAAAACAACAGTGGTTCTCTTTTGTTCTAGAATCTTCCATATCATAACTGCCCAAACTTTTTTTCTAGTTGAATTGCATTATTTGTTTTTACTTTATGCTTTACAACGCACAATTCCATGAATCATAAAATAGATTAAGGTCTTCTTTGATTCAAAGGATTCTCAAAGGAATTTTGGAGGATTCTAATCATTAGGAATTTTTCCTATCTTGGTTGTTTGATTTGTAGGATTGTAAACCATAGGAATTTTTCCATATGATTCATTTGCACTAGATTTCATAGGAAACATCCCATCCACTCGAACCTATTTGAAAGAATTCTGCGTTTTTTCTATGCACAATCAAACACTCGTACAATCTTGTAGGATTCAAGACGACATTCCACTATAATCCCATGTTTTTCCTATTCCCGCATTCTTAGCTTTTTTATAAAAACTAATTGATTTTGAATGAGATGAACTATAAGAATTAAACAAAGGGCTACATCAGGCATATATGACTCAGAGCTTACATGCTATTGTGTGGTATTTATTCATAATTTGGTTGCAAAATCTGATGCGTGCAATGCACGTGTACCTTACTAGTACTTCGAGTATGTGCAAAACACGTAAATTAGAATACCAATGACACGCTACACAGTGTCTCTCTTACAGTTCATGAAGCCACGTGGCACATGTGGAGGCGTTGTCGCGACCTCCTTGCGTGGATTGATCACAGTGACGTGCTGCTGGTTCCAGAAGAATGTACTCTCCTCCCTGAGCCATACTGGCGGTACATGCATGAAGCAAAGATGTGCACGCACGCCACGCACGCACTCATTCCCTCTCACGCACACGCAGGTACACAGGCGCACGCAATTTTGTACCAAGATCCATCCCATGTGATAATTTGATGCATGTAAAGTCGTTCACTTCATTGATGGTCAATTAATACAACGCATGCAAATTGAGTGGACGTGAGGGCGGAAGAAAGACATTATTACTCCACTGCGCGCATGCGAGTAGTTAAATCGTGGGTTGCTAGTAGTACTTCCATTGGTCTCCTTCGTATTTTGTGCCAATTTTTGATAGTAACATAATATTTACGCATTTGAGCAGTGTAGTACTCGAAATTTATGTTCCGCTAAACTCATCGGGAGCCGTTTCGGGCCTCGAAACCAAAACCATCAATTAATATTTACCTTGTTCCCATCACATTCGAAAGCCTGCTCACACCTACTAGTACGTACCAAACCTGAACATGTTCCCACTATGCAGGTATTAGTACTAGTGCTAGTACTTAGGTTATAGAAAGGGGAACTACCTAGGCGAAAATTACTCTACCTTTCCTCCTCATAAGTGCTTCTTCTTCGTCTGTCATTGCCATGGTCGGTGAGAAGAGCTCTAGGTCAAGAACTACTCGTAACAAGGGAGCGGCAACCAAGGCTGCGGAAAAAAAGAGGGCTCACCGCCATGCAGAGACCTCGAAAGATTTCTCACGGGCAGGCGATGGCTCCCAGGAGTGCCCTAGCTGCGGAGGTGAACATGCCGAGCCGGCGGAGCTAGAGTCATTATCCCTCGACACTACAAAAAAAAGACACATTCGTGACATTTTGGGCCGAACGATTTTTTTCTGTCATACATATGACACTTCCATGACAATAATTGTGACAAAACCCGGTATCATCATAGATGTGGTGGGCTCCTACTTCTATGACAAAAAATCATGACAGTAAATGGGCTTTTCGTCCTGGGCGGGCCGGAGACACAGCTGCATGACATTCTTTGGGCCGTCAATGACGGAAAAAACCATGGTAGAAGCGAGGGCGAGGAAAATTTCGGGGAGTTCCCGGTTACGGTGGGAGGTCGGGGGCTGAGCGATGCGCGTTTCTCTCGTACATGTACGCGTGTGTGTGCAAGGCGTTGACTCTAACTGAACCCGAGCGAGGCGTTGGGCTCTAACTGAACCCGAGAGATTGCACTGTAGGCTACGCGTTACTGAACCCGAGCGATCGATCGATGGCTGTTAACTGAACCCGATCAAGCGATTCCTTCGCTACTGCTGCTAACTGAAGCCGATCAATGCTGCCTCTCGATGAACAGTGAG
>NC_041384.1:164170455-164189566 GCF_002162155.2 Triticum dicoccoides | reverse complement strand
GAATAGGACCCCGTGGTGTTGCCTCTGGATGAACAGGACCCCGATCGATCGAGCCGGTTGGGGCTGGATGAACAGGACCCCGTGGAGGGCTGGATGAACAGGACCACCCCGTGGAGGGCAGGATGAACAGTAGATGATGGAGGGCAAGATGAACAGTAGCCCGTGGAGGGGTGGTTGAACAGGAGCCCGTGGAGAGGGCTAGTTGAATAGTAGCGGGTGGAGTAGCGCGCAGTGGAGGCTGGATGAACAGGAGTCATAGGTGGAGGCTGGAGGAGGTCGATGGTGGATGAACAGTAGCTCGTGGAGGCTGGAGGGGGTCGACGGTGGAGATGAACAGTATCCTGTGGAGTCCCATTTTGCGGTACGCCACACCCCTCCCGATGAACAGGACCCCCGTTTCAACCGTAGCGCTCCAACACAAGTCTGTTTCGTCTGTTTTGCGGTACGCCACACCCCTCCCGATCAACAAGACCCCCGTTTTGACCGTAGGAGGTCCGTTTCCTCCGTTTTGCGGTACGACAGACCCCTCCCGATCGACAGGACCCCGTTCCGAATGTAGGAGGTTCGTTTCCTCCATTGTGCGGTACGCCAGGCCTCGTTTCCATCGCCTTTTCCGTACAAGCCCTCCTGATGAACACGACCACGCATTCCGTTCCGACCCAGCTGGTTGGCTCCCACGCGTTTTGTTGCCTCCCGATGAACATGAGCATTCCGTTGCCTCCCCGTGAACACGACGCATTTCGTTGCCTCCCCATGAACACGACGCATTCCGTTGCCTCCCCATGAACACGACGACAACGTTGTTTCTTCGTTCTGACCCAGCCATGTACACGAGCCCTCGCCATATGTATGCGCGAGTAGGCGTTCGAGACCCCGCCCGTATGTACACATACGTGGCCGTATTTTCTTTCTTGCACCCTGGCCGTTGTACGTACGTGTACATGCTACGTGTGCGCCTCTACTACGACACGTGCGCACCTCTACTACGACACGTGCGCGCCTCTACATCGACCAGTATGTACATACACGTTCGCGACCAGAATGACAACGCTACGTACGCTTCGACCAGGTGGGTCCCGACTGTCAGGCACTTCCTTGCCTGCGAAGATGTAGCTGGTGGGTCCCAGCAGTTAGGGGGCGAATTGTTTTTTTGCCTGGACGCACTTCCTTGCGTGCGAAGATGTAGCTGGTGGGTCCCAGTAGTCAGGGGGAAACGTTTTTTTCATGAAATACAGTGGCCCGTCTGATGGGTCCTAGCTGTCAGGTGGAGGAATCATTATTTTCCACGTAATAAGGAGGCACTTCCTTGCTGCGGCCGTGGACCCAGCTGTCATCCTCTCCATGTACAGTCCACGTCCGATGGAAGTCGTTCCTTGACCATGTTGACCACGCCGCACCGAGAGCACCAGGGCGGTGGACGACAGCGAGGCCTAGGAAGGGGACGACACCGAGGCAGGGAAGACTCGGCAGTTGTTTCCCACATGGAGGGGAGTACGACTGTATGAGGGTTTACTGGTTCATCTACCGTCGTCAGAGAATAACAGCAGGTGTGGGTGAGTAGAGGGATGGCTAGGCCAGCGATGGGAGTACGGTCGGGCGGTGAGGCCTACGCGGTAGCACAGCCGGCCGCGAGGAGGAGGGACCAGGCAGTCCCGCCGACGCTTGTTTGAGCGGCTGGAGCAGGAAGAGCAGAGATTGAAGAAGCACGACGACCGTTGGATGGACATCCAACAGTCAGTGCTTGTGCGTCAACCTTTTTTTAGGAAAGCCTCAAATCTGTGGAAACATCATACATCCCATCTGCCATTATTTCTAATAATTTACAGCCCATTTGCTAATTCTTAAGGTTTTTTTGGAGCCCATATTCTTTTTGTTAGCTTTATAGCCCATATTGTGGCAACGGTTAAAAAATTATACGAAATTTTGCATATTTCGGTGCGGTCCGAACTGTTTTTAATCCCGAAATTTCGACTCACATTCAAACTGATTTTAAAAATAAATGTATATCAATATAAAATCCAACAAATTCTGCACGCATAAAAATTAATGTAATTTAAAATCTTGAAATGAAAAAAAGATATTTGAAACTAATTGACGGTTTGATGTGTTTTAAAAATGTACATCCCATTTATCATTACTGATGGGCCATTTTCTCGGCCAGCCGAATGAAAGCTCTCCTCGTCTTGAAAGATTTGCAGCCCAACAGGCCTGACAAAGCGACTTACTTGGCAAATCACAAAAAACTGTGTTGTGCCGTGGACCCAGCTGTCAGCCTCTCCACGTACAGTACTCTTCTGATGGAAGTCATTCCTTGACCACGTTGACCATGCCGCGCGGAGAGCACCACGGAGGTGGACGACGGCGAGGCCTAGGAAGGGGACGACACGGCAGTGGAAGCCCGCGCAGAGAGGACTACGAGGGTTCACTGGTTCGGCTATGGTGTGAGGCTGCCGTCGCCGCGGGGCCTGGCCAGCGGTGGGAATAGTAGGGGCGGTGAGGCCTCTGCGGCAGCACAGCCGGCCACGGGAGGCAGGAGCATGCGGCACGACCGGTGCTGCTTTGGGTGGCTGGAGCAAGAAGACCAAAGGTTGAAGAAGCACTACGGCCGTTGGATGGACATCGTACGGTCACTGGAGCTAGAATTGTTCATATTGACTAAGTTGACAAAGCCCTTCGTCCCCGTCAACTTAGTAGGCCCACAAGTTAGCCTCCCAGCAAGGTCGGTCCCAGCTAGCCGGGGGAGTATTCATTTTTTTGTGCGTAATAAGGAGGCACTTCCGGTGGGTCCGAGCTGATAGCGGGGCGCATGTTTTTTCGCAAAATACGGTGGCCCGTCCGGTGGGTCCCAGCAGTCAGGGGGAAACGATTTTTTTTTGCAAAATACTGGTGGCCCGTCCGGTGGGTCCCTGCTGTCAGGTGGAGGAATCATTATTTTTCGCATAATAAGGAGGCACTTCCTTGCTGCCGCCATGGACCCAGCTGTCAGCCTCTCCACGTACAGTCCACGTCCGATGGAATTCGTTCCTTCCACGTTGACCACGCCGCACCGAGAGCACCAGGGCGGTGGACGACGGCGAGGCCTAGGAAGGGGATGACGCGGAGCCGGTGAAGACGTGACAGTGGATGCCCATGCGGAGAGGAGTATGAGGGGTTCACTCGTTCGACTGCGGTGTGAGGCTGCCGTCACCGCAGGGCCTGGCCAGCGGTGGGATTAGTAGGGGGCGGTGAGGCCTCCACGGCAGCAGAGCCGGCCACGGGAGGCAGGAGCAGGCGGCACGACCGGCGCTGCTTTGGGCGGCTGGAGCAAGAAGACCAGAGGTTGAAGAAGCACTACGGCCGTTGGATGGACATCGTACGGTCACTGCAGCTAGAATCGTTTATATTGACTAAGTTGACAAAGCCCTTGGTACGTCAACTTAGTAGGCGCACAGGTCAGCTTCCGAAACGGTGCGCCCCAGATGTCAGGGGGAGGAATCATTTTTTGGGCGGGTGAAGCTAGAATATCCGAGATTGAAGAAGAAGCACGGTATCTGTTGGATGGACATCCAACGGCTACTGCTGCTAGAATCGTGTGTTGACTATAAGTTGACAAAGCCTTGCATACGCGTCAACTCTGTTTTTTTAGGGGACGCGTCAACTTAGAAAGGCCAGAAGTGTGTGGCAGAGAACTTATAGCCCATTTGAGATTTGTAAGAATGTGTAGCCCATTTTTGAATTCTAATGGAATTTACTACAACCCATTTACAGTTTGTTAAAAGTACAGCCCATTTCAACCAACCGTTCAAAACATGATTCAATAACATTTCCCACATTTTGATGGGATCCGAAATATTTTTATCTCGAAATTTCTAGTCAGATTAAATACAATTTCAATATAAATTTATATTACGTAAAAATCCAACGAAACATTGCACTCGCAACAATTAATGAAATTAAAATTTTCAATATCCAAAAATAATATTTTATAAAGTAATCACGTGTTTGGTGCATTTTTTATAGTTACTGCCCAGTTTTTATAATTACATCCCATTTATTATTTCTTAAAGCCCATTTTCTTGTTAAGCCTAATGCATCCCTCCTAGGAAAGATTTGCAGCCCACCGGGGCGGAGAATAACAACTTGACCTTGCCTGGGTATTCCTAAAAAAAGTATAGCTGGGCTAGCCATTTTCAGCTTGAAAAAAATTAATATCTGGGCTGGATATCTGGACTAGGCTAGACGGTCCACAGCTCGCCCAGTTAATACCTGCAGCGATGTTTTCGTTGTTGTTCAGAGGAGAAAAATTAATATCTAGGCTAAACATCGAAAAACTCGGCAGTGCTCAGACATCAAAAACACAAATACTGCTCGAGATGCTTGATCCCAGCTGTCGGCCGCTTCTTGTGCAATTCTCTCGTTTATTGACTAGTACTACATAGGTTGACAATGGTGTGGGACCGTGATGTCAGGAAACTAGGGGGAAGCAAAATAAATAACTCCAGCGAGCGCTTCCACCTCTGCCTCGTTGTCTCCCATGGAAACCCCTTTCCTCCCTTTTTTTTGCTCGGGCAAGGACCAATGGATGCAACACGTCCATGCGGTTATTAGGCAAGAAATAAAAGCGCTTTGCATGCTATGAATTACGATGGCCTGCATGGGTAGCTAATAAGGCATCCTCTTAACTGCTGTGATTAAATGTTGTGTTTAGAAGAGAGAAATATTCTTCTTTTCCACCAATCTGCTTGCACCTAGGTCGTGATGCACCTTCTAATACGACTTATTCACCTAGACGGAGGGAGTATAGTTTTATACACACATATATATATATATATATATATATATAATAAGGAGGCACTTGCGTACGTGAGGCTATGGACCTGGTGGGTCCCCATTGTCATCCTCTCCAAGTAAAGTCATCTCCTCGCCAGCGCCGCCCGCCCCGCTTCCCGGTGCAGGCGATTGCTCCACCTTCAAACGACACAAGTGTCGTTCGTCCGTCCATTTGCCGCCCACATTAATGATACGCGGTTGCTGAGGCAGCTACTCCGGCGCCACACGTTCGTCCCTCCGCCCGCCCTCCATTGCTATATAAACTGCTGCGCCAGCCATAGCCGCAGTCATCCGCATTCGTTCCCTTTCTCCTGTCCACACCACTACTGCCCACCATGGCTTCCTCACGCTCCAGCGCTCTTCGGGACGGGCGGACGACGGACCACAAGGAGATGGCAGCCATTGCTGCCGATCGGCTAGCCGACAGGCAGCCGGAGGACGACGACGTCCCAATGGAGAACATGGTAGTCGACGATCCGGCGCCAACCCCCTCCTCCGCGCCATCCTCGCCGGTGCATTGCACCATGACCATCGGCGAGGCCCGTGCCCAATATATGGACAGTGTGAGGCAGATGTGTCAGGAGCAGTTCCGGGAGGCGCAGGCCAACGCCGCCTACAACCACCATCTCCTCCAGGAGCATCTGCAGGCGGAGGAGCAGATCACCGTGGAGCGGGCGGAGCAGGAGGCGCTGCTCGACTCGTACCGCTCCGCCCCCAAGGGCCGCCTCGAGCGCTGGCGGGAGTGCATGCGGGTGGAGGAGGCTGCGGCCGCCTAAAAGAGGCTAGCAAAGAGGGCGATGAAGCGGGTGAGGTGTTGTTTGGCGAGATCGAGGACGAGGCAGAGGACAATGCCGGCTCTGACGAGTCCCCGCTCCGCTGGCATCGACGAGGCCCTGCTCCGCCGAGGCCCCGCGGCGCCAACAACGAGGCAGAGGACACCGCTGGCTCCACCGAGGCCCCGCCCCGCCAACAATGTGGCAGAGGACATCACCGGCTCAGCCGAGGCCCCACCCTGCCGGCAATGCGGGGGAGGATTTCCACCGCTCCGCTGAGGCGCCGCCCGCCGGCAACGAGATAGAGGACATCGCCGGCTCCACCGAGGCCCCGCCCCGCTGCCAACGAGGCCGCGCAACACAGAAAACGAGGAAGAGTAGAACATGGTAGGTCGCCGCCGCTCGGGTCCAAGTAAGGCCACCGCTGCTACCCTCCTATTGAAGCCAAGCTAGACGGGTTGACCATTGACGGCCGGTTAGCTTCTTGGCGGCGACGTGGAGTCGGGGAGTTCTGCTGGAGAATAATGCCGCTTCTACTTAACTGCTGGTGCAGTTGGCTGACTGACACGTGGGCCCAACAGGCCACATGTCAGTTATGCAACTGCACCTGCAGTTAAGTCACTGAAGCTTCTGTTCGGCTCAGCGGGACACAGGTGGGTAGCTTCGGTTAATTAATTACACCTCCAGCGCACCCCTTTTTAGTTGAAGAATGTATGAAATGTAATGAAATCTGGCATGTTTATATGAAATCCGACCGTGTATGAATGAATTTATTTCGATTAGTTCGAATTCCTGTATCACTGGCATTGGATGAACATGCAAAACAATATGTACTAGCATTATTCCCAGGGTGATCACCTCGTTTGCAGCAGTTTCACATGTACTCCCTCCGGTCCTTTCTAGTCTGCATACAAGTTTTGTCTGCAGTCAAAGTATCTATACTTTGACCAATCTTATACAAAAAAGTAAGCACTTTCACAATGTGCGAATTAAAAAGGAACAGAAGGAGTACAAAGAGTTTGAGCAGGTTTTTAGCGTTTCTGTACTTTGTAATCAAACACACAGGTCTGGCAATTCACAGAGAACATTCAAAACAATTGATGATTATGCATCTCAGCGACTCACATGTCAAAGGCAATATTTACTTCACAACTAAAGAATAAAGAAAAATTGATCGACGCTGCTGACAGCAAGGGCGTCCCATTCGAAAATATCAAACGCATGTCTTGCTAAAATCAATGAGCAAAATTTGACAAGGTTGTCCCATTCCAAAATATCAAATGCCTACGATTGTGGAATGGGAAGGGTTTGCCATCAATTCAGACATTGACATGGCACCTCGTGCTAAATAAACCAGCTGTTCTTTTTGTGCAGTTCCACCAAAATCAACCAAATTCACGCGTAGCTTGTATGATTTCGCCCTTATATGTTGCAACGCCTTGAACTTATCGGCACCTCCTTTCTTGTGGTGGAAATGAATGATTCGATGTATTCATGAACATTTTGTGCAGTTCCCATTGAAATCAAGCTGAGCACCCCTGTTTGCACAAATACAAAAAAGTGATTAGTATAGAGCAAACTGTACTATGAATTGACAGTTTCAACAGGCACATACATGGTCCATATAGAGCACACTTTTAGAAAAATGGAACTCACCAGAAAGAATCATAGAACAACATTGTACTCGCGCATCACAGCAAAAAAATGGAGATTTTGTCAGTCCTTTTGAGCTGAAGTTAGTTTGGTCTTGTGGGGAGTAATGTAACCATCCATCAACTGCTCCTTCTGATGATAAGATAGACTGGGCTTCTTCATCCTGGCATAATCGGAACTAGTCACTTCACGTACTCCATATTCTTCTTCAGAGGAAGATGATCCTGTTGTGCAAAGACAAGAGGACTACTAAATGCTAGCATCACTGTTTGCTCGAAAAAAAGGAAAGGAAATATTTAAAACATCACAAATGAAGCACTTCTCAAGGACAATGCCACTTTTTCATGACAGTATCTAAACAGTAGCACAACACCAATAGAGATGACAAAGCTCAATCATATGGATGAAATCAGTGGGCGAGTACAAACCTTTGTCAGGAGGCTTATTGTGTAGAGCATACAGATGAAGCAATTCTCCGGAACCATCTGTTGCAATCTACGGTGGTGGCCATGCTTACTATATACTCCTCGATTAGTTTAATGTTTCCAACATCTTCTTGTGCAGTTCCACTAAAATATATGGTATCTTCAAAGAAGATCCCTGTTTGCACAAGTAGAGATAATTACATATTACATTAAGAGTGGCATCAAATCAGTGGCAAAACAATTGCTCGTTCCAGCCATAGCAATAAATTAAGATGCAAAACTATATCATTACTTGTGTCATCACAATTCCAGTGCTTCATTACAACACCGGGAGTTGATTTTTGTTTTTCTTCCCCTTGTTCTTCCCCTTAATCACTTGGTTCAATAAAAAACAAGCTTCGCCTTCAATGTAAGATTTGGCATGTCAATTAGGGAGCACAAGTATAGTACTAAACTTAATTTTCTGATGAAAGTGGCAAAATACAGGCCAACAGTTGTGAAATATCCTTATCTTACCTCAATGGGATATTACGGTGCACATACAGATTAGAAATCTTGTCTCCATTTGTGCAGTTCACTAAAATCAAGCAACATTATCGTACAAGTAGCACAACATATGAATGCACACTGCAGAATCATGTGAAAGAAGGCTAGTATTGACCTCTCATGATGCGGAATTCAAACAACTCACAAGAAGAAGATCTGAACCAAATTTGCCTTAACGGATAGGAAGTAAGATCTCCTCTTGTGCAGTTCCACTAAGATCAAGCAATCAAGCAACGTTGTCGATGTGACATTTTGGTTGAACTGCACAAAACACTCTTAAAACAAAAGTGTTTTGTGCAGTGCAACAAAAGGTCACAATGGCAACAAGGTGAAGCAGATAACCCTGTTTACACAGAGGTGCAAAGGAAACAATTAGTGTTCAATAACGGTGGATGACACAGAAGCCAACAAAAAGAAGCATCTACCTTATCTAAATGGGAAAGAAAGCAAGACAGTACCATTTCTCAAACGGTGGCATTGATTAATATTAACATAGAGATTATATTAACAATAAAATTCGTTAAACATGTAATTTGCTTTTAACTGTGGCATTGCATCAATTTTCCAGCGGCATTATTAGAGGGTGTTTGTTTACAGGGACATTTTGGTGTAGGGACTAAAAAACCTTCGTGTCAGTCCCATCTAAACCAAGGAGGAGGGACTTTTAGGGACTAAAAGTGGGCATTTGGGACTAAAGAAAGAAGACCCCGAGGGAGTCTTTTTGGGACTTTTTCCAACAGTTGCCCCTGCCATGCATCGCACCTTGTCTCTATTAGTTCATTACTAGGGGTAACATGGTCTTTTAGCATGTCATTTAATAACCTCTAGTCCATGTTTAGTCCCTGGAACCCAACAGGTAGGGACTAGGGAGTTTTTAACCAAACAAGGCCTTAGATTAACAACAGCTAATGAGTTGCACGGGACAGTGGACGCACCAACACCATTTGCATCTACCGATGTACTGTGGTCATGCACAGTCTGTTGCAACACAGAACAAGCAACCAAGGAGCATATTTGTGTTGGTCCCAGTTTTGTTATCTTTAGACGCCTTTCCCTATGTGAGCGCAGCAAATCTAGTCCTGCTCAAACTCTACAGCCTTGTCCCTTCCTTTCCTTTTTGAACTAGTACTTTCGCCCCTTCATTTCCTCTTTGAACCACGTCCTAGATTTATGCGATACAACTTTCCCCACTACTTTCCCCCATTCCTTTCCTCTTTGAACCACGTCCTAGATTAATGCTATACAACTTTCCCCCTTCATTTCCTCTTTGAACCACGTCCTAGATTCATGCAATATACAACTTTTCCCACTACTTCCCCCCACTCCTTTCCTCTTTAAACCACGTCCTAGATTCATGGTATACATGTAGCTAGAGCAATGCATATGGAGTAAGTAAATTATACCTTAAGGTTCTTGGGGCGTGGTTCGGTGGGCGACGGGACGGCGGCGAAGAAGAAGGGGTCGGAGGCCCTCCCGTGCCGCCGATGGGTGGAAAGTGAACAGCTGCGCTGGTAGTCCCTCATCGACGGCGACAGCGTTAAGCCTCCTTCCCTTCCCGGCGGACGGATCCTGCCGGCTCTTTGAGCAGCAGTGAGGGGAGAAAGAGGCCAACGAAGCCTTGTTTAGATCTGGAGAGGGAGAGAGAGTGTGAAGAGAGCAACTACAAGCGCTGAGGCTCCAGCGAGAGAGGGCGAGAGAGTGAGCGAACAGGCTAACCAGCTACACAACCCTCCCGTTATGTTCAACGAGAGGGAAATAACCTTTTATACATTCCTGCATTCGTGTGACAAGCATGCCATGTTTTTTTGTGTGGGGGGAGTCATTGGGATTTCAATCATAATCGTGCCATGTGGCTTTGGTGGTAAGACTATCCACAGTGGTGCAGAAATAATGCAGCCTTACCTCTCTCCACGGAGTACGTTGGGTCCCACCAGTCAGAGGGTGAAACAAACAAATTAATAAGAAAAATTAAAAGCGCCAGCGGTGTATCTTACCTCACACATCTCGCTACTGCTCGGGAACACTGTCCAATTGATCCCTCTGTTCTCTCACGTACTATTTTAAGTGAATCCTTATTATAACATGCACACAAATTTTGGCCACTTGTATTCGACTTAAGTCAGTGTGCCACCGTATCTCGTATACTTACTACTCCCTCCGTCTAGGTGTAATAAGTCACGTTAGAAGGTGCAACGGGACCAAGGTGCGTGCGTGTGCGTGTGTGTGTGTGTGTGTGTGTGTTTAACACCATGTGTGTGTTAGAGAGAGCGACAGATCGACCTACTCCTACAGAGAGATGTTGTGTAGTGTACGATTTTAGCCGCGAGAGTCGGTGCATCCTCTCATTTCCGGGCATGTCCGGTAGGGACATGCGGACAACTGCCACGCCCGCTCCTGACCAGCCTGGCCCACCCAAAGCCCCTCCATCGCTCGTGCGCGCTTCCCGCCTGAAACATCAGCGTCGCTCCAAAGAATTGGTGCCGCATTCATGCCCGGGCAGAGCGGACGCGACCTCTCACTGGCGCAAGAGTGATGGTTGCTTCGTCCGTCCAACTTAGTGCTGGGTCTATGTGATTTGACGGCTCATTGTTCTTTATTACTGAGGTGGTAGGACTGTTGGATGTCCCACGCTTTCGGCGAAAAGGAGGTATACTACTACTACTAGATTACAATTTTCTCCATTCTTACAGCGGAGGCGTGCAAGAGCAGTGAAAACACGCAGGCTCAGTGATTACATGGCCCACCTCACACTACTATCACCGTGCGACACCTAACTCTTTACATAGTACTCCCTCCGTTCCTAAATATTACTAGATGAGTCCCCGTGCATTGGCGCGGAACAGCGGTATATCTCTCTGCGCAAAATTATTGATTTCATAGAACAAAAAAAACACTATAACCGCATGAAAAATGTGGTAGCCAAACTAAATAAACTCCCATCATCATTTAGATCATCCCACGTAAGGAAAAAAGATCAGCCAACTCCTGAACTCGTATTGCATAATGGGATTATATTTTTCTTTTTGACATGTTAATGGGACTTAAAAGGTCACTTACATGCATGCTACCGGTGCATTCTTGCATGCAGACATGTTGATGTGATTTAAAACCCACTCACATGAATGTGGCATGGTATTTCTGCATGCTTGCATGTGGCTTAGTGCGGAGCCTCTCAACGTCAAGATCAGACGGCTATTATGGACTGATTTACTTCATCTAACAGCTACATCAATTTTGATGACATGGCTCAAGGAGAGGATAGAGAATTCCTAGTAGTGGGGGCTAGCTATTACTAGTAGATATAAGTCTTTGTAGACATTGCACTACATACGGAACAAAATGAATGAATCTACACTTAAAATGCATCTATATACATCCGCATATGGTTCATGGTGAAATCTCTACAAAGACTTATATTTAGGAACGGAGGAAGTACTAGTATAGTACATACTGTAATTTATCAGCGAGATAAATTTGTACAATGCTATGAAGCTTCCAACTTCTGTTACATGTATCTTGCGTCCAAGGTTGCCCGTTGCAACATTTCATCAAATACAAAGGAGACTAACATGCATGCTATTGCATCTCAATGATTGACAGGTCATAGCAAATATGTACTCCCTCCGTTCCAAAATAAGTTTCTCAACTTTGTGCAAACTTTAGTACAAAGTTGTACTACTACTAAAGTTGACACTTATTTTGGAACAGAGGCAGCTAAAGAAAAAAATGATCCAT
Organism: Triticum dicoccoides; assembly: GCF_002162155.2. Lineage (NCBI taxonomy): Eukaryota > Viridiplantae > Streptophyta > Magnoliopsida > Poales > Poaceae > Triticum > Triticum dicoccoides. The sequence goes on along the minus strand of NC_041384.1, from coordinate 164,177,625 downwards.
GCAGTCCCTAGCCCATGAACCGTGAACCCTGACTAGGCTTCAATTTGCTGGCAACGTTCGAGCTTCCTAATAAATGAAGTTTGCAACCTTTTGACCATCGGATCATTTTGTGCAGTTTCACCAAAATCGAGATGAGCATCCCTGTGGCAAAGAAATTGAACAAGCGTGATTAGAATAAGATTACTGGGACTAGTTGATGAGACATAAACTCATCACAAATACAGTACGTAGAAGCCAGTAGAGGTATGTGTGGGGCAAAGAAGTAGAGAAATATCCACAGGGAGTGATGTGGGCAGCTGGAGCAGTGGTGCAAGCCGGCTGTAAAGGGAGTTGTACTTGAGGGACGTAGCTCAACCTTGAGGAGAGCGGTTGGAGGCAGCAACTGCCCACATCGCGGCAGTGAGCAAGGGACGAAGGCAACCTCACCGGCTTTGTGAGAGAGAATGGCGGGGACCCCTGATCGGGACGTGCCGACAGTGGGTTTTCGCCATCGGCGACGGCCACCGCATCTACACTAAGCATCCACCCCTTCCCCAAGCGGACGTGATCCGCCGGGATGTTAGAGATGTGGCCACAGTCGTTTTGTGCGAGAGAGTGTGAAGAGAGCAACCCCAGCAAGCAACCGTGTAGGCTGGCCCGCCCTGACTATGTACTCCTTTTCTCTCCATATGAACCTATCATATTGCGTACGTGCCACTGAAGAAAAAAAACTTTATTTATAAATGACGCGGCACCTACTACTCGTTCTCCTATAACCTTGAGCTTGGCATCTCCAAAATATTGACCTTGCGATTGGCTCTTTGCCTCTTCGGGAAGTCGAGCAATAATGGTAGTGCAGTATATATCGTTCTGGCTATATGAGACCGAATGAATTGCTGCACGTCCACCACATGGGCGAGGGTCGAGGGGCGAGGGAGAGTGCTACATACGGAGCAAAATGAGTGAATCTACACTCTAAAATACTTCTATATACATTAGTGTTTGGAGTATGTACTAGTAGTTCATATTAAAATCTACTAAAGGACATATATATTCCAAACAATATGATATAATCTCTATAACCAAGGTAGTAGGGACGAGGAGTAAACGGAGGGAGTAGTAAATTTTTCGTCCTGCGAGCCACTGCGCGCATGGGCGAGGGAGCGGGCGTAAGGCGTAGTAAGAAAGCTTCACCTCATCCTGCGAGCCACCGCGCCCGTGGGCGGGGGAGATGGCATACTAAGAAAGCTTCTCCTCGTTCTGCGAGTTGACGGGACACATCAAAAGTACTCCGGTGTATAGAGCCTTGCCTCTAAGGTAGGCCCCACATGGTTTGCCTCTTTTTTTAACATAACACGTCAAGTCGCAATTTGTTTGTTCACCCGTGGTAGACGATCCTCCCTCCACCAAGTGGACAACCAGTACACGTGCCAAATTACCATGTGGGCTGCCTTTTTCGTACAAAAATGAGCTCCATCGTGTACCCGCGCGGGTGTGGTTGGGAAAGAGATGGGAGTACATGCGTCGTGCATGCACCTCTTCTCTTCGTGCACGTTCCCCACCTACGTGGGTGTGTGTGAGAGATACAAACCATGTTCATGAGTGTTTTTTGTTTTGGGGTGGGGTGGGTGGGGTGGGGGTTGATTTCGTGAATTATTTGTGGTAGTATGTGTCGATGACATCTCAAACAAAATTTTGCATGCAATGTGTGTGAAATGGAGGCATATCCATATCATACATAGAGGGTCGGGCAATCCACGAGAAGAGAGGGAGGGGTCATAGCTATCGATAGAGTCGAAGAGAGGATCAAGTGGGTGGGTGCGAGATCGATGATGAGAGCCATCGAAATTGTGTGTGTACAAGTCAAAGATATAGGGCGACTGGCCTACCGGAACGTTAGAGGGCACACATCAAGTTTGTGTGTGGCAGGGAGACATGACTAGAGCGCTCGATGTATCGGTGTGTGTGGGGGGAGGGGTGGTGGGAGGGGTAGGCAGAGGCCTAACTATAGAGGTAGAACGACTCGTATATGTGTTGAGAAGGAGAGACCCAGCTATGTCTTGAGGGAGATCGGTCGACGTCCATACATAACTGAAGGACGGGAAATATGATGGGAGAGAGATAGAGGAGAGAGAGAGGGAGGGAGAGGGAGGGAGAGGGGTAGAGTGCTGGATGGGTGATGGAGTTGCTTCTCGAAGATGGTGGGAGAGGCCTACTAGACAAACTGAGGGTGGAACTGCAATGTTATCAATAAGAGTGGGGATGTGTTTCTGTGTGTGCCTGTGCGTGATAGATCTGTCGGGACGCATCCATGGATGATGAAGGGGAACCATGTGTTTGGTAAGCAAACCTAACTAGATCGGTAGATCAATTGTTGTTTGTCGGAGGAAAGGAGAGACACAATTAATGAGGTAGATCGATTGACGTGTGGGTAAAAACGAGTTATAAGGACCTAGCTAGCTATATGTATAGCGAGAGATCGGTCGGTGTACGTCCATTTGTTAGAGGCTAATAAGGCCCAGCGAGACGGATAGACAGAGAGAATGGAGGTAGGAGGTGGTGTGAGAGGCCCAACTACTAGCTAGATAGGGGGAGGAGTGTGCGGTTGTGAGAGAGCGATGAAAAGAGGGGCAAGAGTTTACACATGTGTCTAACCGTATAAGAGACACGAGGCAAGGACACATAAAGGAGGAGATTGAAGGTGTGTTTGTATGTTGTAGGCAGGCATCGCTGGAGAGGTTTATCGATTGGTGTGTGTCGGAAAGGAGTTGTGGAGACTCTGGGAGAACGACCTAAAGAAAAAAATGAATGTGCCCGGTGGATAGAATGCCGAGGGAGGGGGGGCGAGGAGGGTGTGTGCATGCACGAGAGAAAGTTAGTGGTAGCTACAAAGGTTAGAGGATTGTGTGGGTGTAAGAGACTAACAAAGATCATAATTTATATGAAAGCGGATTCATATATTTGAATAGGAGATCATAGTGTTTTAAACATTGCATGCATGAATATAGCGGTAATACATGTGTTGTGCACATGTTATACCATAATGTGATAATGCATGGTGTTTGCAACTCATAGCTAAAAGTCGAACAATCTAAACCATACTATACATCAAACAATCTCACATTTTATTTGAATTTGTGATAATGTGTGGTGTTTGCAGCTTACAACTAAATATCGAACAATCTAAACAATACTATATATCAAACATTCTCACATTTTATTTGAATTTGTGGTAATGTGTGGTGTTTGCAACTCACATCTAAATACTTGTAGGTGTAGGGGGCGGGGCACCATACATAATGTGATAAACACATTATACATATGAGACATGGTTTAGATTATGAGGATCTAGCTAGAGCTAGAAATGTAATGTGATTTGAAATCAAAATAAAGTGGATTCAAAAAATCTAGTTCGAGTTCATATAGTACACATAGTTCATATGTAACTCGAGACTAATCATGTGGTGTGCTGTGAAGATAATACACAAACGATGGTTTAACTTGACAATAATGATGATTGTAGATCTTATTAAAATAGATAAATGAATACAAATGCTTTGACTTCACAACAATCATTACTGTAGATCTTATTCAAATAGAGAAACGAATTCAAATTTAGTTCATATTGAAACGGTAGTATATACATTTGGAATGCACTAAATCGTTCATTTGAGTAGTAGGTTGCATGTATTATACACGTAGTGAAATATTTTAATTGAACATAACATGAATTCAAAGTTTTGAATGACATTTGTAGGGCACATTGATTGGGTACAGTACACATTAGGCTTGTCTGGAAATTTCAACCCGCGCCTTGTTAGCCCGAAATATTTAAGATATATCTTTGTCTCGTTGTGCTCCGACAACTCCCTCCATCTCAACCCGCGCCTTGCTATTCCGAAATTACAACGCGCGCGAAAACTCCCACCTCCTGCGAAATCCCGACACGCAAAATGCCCGTGGTACCCCTGAACCGAAAGAACCGCCTCAAATCGGTGGGGGTACTTTCGTAACTTACCCCACATTTCAGACAAGCGCGTCTCTAAGCCATGGCTCCCCACTGCCATCCCATCCGCCCACCCATTCGTACACCGAGGCCGCAAAAACCCGCGATGAAACCCCACACCCTGCTCCGTCCGCCACCCAGCCGGAGCCACTTCCTCGACGACGTCGTCCATAGCAACACCTTGACGTCCCTCATCCACCGTACCGAATGAGGATCCGTCGTCGAATTCATCGTCCCGCCGGTTCAGCCACCCTGTCCTCCACCTCCAAGGAGCTGCCCCAACGTTCCCCTCATCTTTCACGCCACCTCCATTCCCACACCGCCGTCTTCACCTGCACCACCGGAAGAGCATCATCATCACCGTTTCCTTGGATGAAGTTGTGGCCTAATCGGCGCCACCAAAGAGGTTGTACACTAATCGCCGCATTTTCTTCTTGATTCGATCTCACGGTGCTGCCGGCGCTCAGTCCCGAGCTGACACGGCGCGGCTCCATCCACGGCGGCGTCGCCGGCCACTTCCTTCACGGCGTCGCTCCCTCGGCGGCGACTTCCACATCAGTAGGACCTGCTGCTGCTTTAGCTCTCGCTCGCTCGCGCTGCTGCTCTACTCTTGCTCTCGGTCCCCTGCCTAGTCTGCTCTTGCTATTGCTCTTGCTCGCGCTGCTGCTCTCGCTCTTGCTCTTACTTGCGATGCTGCTTCGATTTAGCTACACTTCACTCCGATGCCGCCGGGGTGAAGGAAGAACCAGCCGCAGCGGGGAGGGGGGCTCGTCGGAGAGGTACCCCACTATCTATCTTAGGGTTCAGGATGGGGGCGGTGGTCGCCGGCGGTGGCGGGGCATTGGCGGGGCGGTGGCGTGGGGATCGCCGGAGAAAAAGCTCGGCACGGGGGGGCTAGAGGGATGGCCGGGGCGGCGGTGGACCGGCGGTGGGGAGTGTTTTCAGGACGGGCGGGGCGGCGCACCGCGGGCGGCGGGGGGCTGCTATTTGGCCGGCTCAGGGGGGTGGAGGTTGAAGATGAACCGCAGGCCCTTGACTTCGTATCCAACGGCTGCAAAACCAACTGATCAGAGATGAAAAAGTTAGTCGACCGGCGTGTAGCCTCACCTTGCTAGCGCGTCCAGTTTCGACAGCAAAATTCAGTTTCGACAGCAAAATTCAGTTTCGACAGTTAAGTTCAGTTTCGACAGTTAAGTTCAGTTTCGACAGTTAAATTCAGTTTTGACAGTTAAGTTTAGAGATGAGCGGCTGATGTATTTTACATCTAGCACTTTGTGGTTATGTATTTTACGTCATGTATTGGAGATGCTATTAGAATTCCACTCAGGTTAACATTGTTCGTTGTCTCTCTTGTCCTGCTTCAGCCTCGGCGTCGTACAACTCACCGGAGCTGCTCCAAAGACGAAACCCTCCATCACAGCGGAGCAGTACCTCGGGCTCCATCTCCAGACGCCTAAGATCTTCTTCCCCTCCTCCGACAGCCAAGTTAGCCGGAGCATCCTCACCGGCCGACCCAATCACGTTAAGATCGACATGGCTTCGCCAAAGAGGTTGTACACTTGTTGCATCTCTTTTTTACTCTACATGTTATATATATTGTCCACTGAGCACACGGATTTGTTCCTTTAGTGTCTCCTTGAAAGAAAAAATGTAGGAATTTTAATTTTCACTTGTCCTCCTTTTCAAATTCCTTTTCATGAAGCACAAGACTAAGATATAGTAGCATAATAGCATTATAACCGTACATTTTCTTGTGGTTTGAATTAATCTCACCATGCTTCTTTGCATCATGTGATCTTCCAATTGTTGTGAATCAAACACCCAGATTGGCAGAAATCATGTGTTTTTAAATTCTCTGTTTTGCACGTGCATTCCTATCCTATTCCTGTCTATTTCCTACCCCTGCATTGTTGGAATCCTCCAATTCAAACGAGCCCTTACAGAATTACTTCTCTTACAGATAGTTGTCAAAGAAAACCTTGTGTGGTTTGTCCCGCTCTTGCTGCGCCGTCGTCCACCCTAGCTCAGCTGCTCCAACGACAGAAGGGTCCAGCACAGTAGGGATCTGGCCTCCAGACTGTCTTTCGCCGCCTCAGATCTTCTTCCCCGCCGCTGGCAGCCATGAAAACTGCACTACCATCATCAACCGAGCAGATGACCTCGAGGACTACACGTGTCCGCAAGAGAGGTCGCACTCTTTCGTGTCTACTTACGTTATGCATCGCTTAATATTACATGCTACTTTATTGTCCTGTTCACCGATTAGACTCTGAGTCAGCTCCAAACTAATGGTCAAACTTGAGTTTTTAAATGGTTGTGGGGTACATATCGGGGCCGCTATCAATAGTATCTATCTACTATCTGGTTAATCTCCGGTGTCTACTATGAGTTTCATGTTGGGTGGGAAACAAACAGTAAAGAAGCCATTATCTATGTTTTTTAACTGAAGCCATTATCTGCCTGCTATTATTGGTTTTGGGTCTATCCACAGGTTGCTACCATCACTCTGGATTTCTGCATGCACTCCTTACATAATCTCACTATGTTTTATTCCTATGCATGACAGTTATTGTAAACAATGGAACTGAACATGTAGAGCAAAAGAGATGAGCCTTGTGTGGCAATAAAATTTCATGCAGACATCGCTCCATGGTAGGCGCAAAGGCAGCCCCCCTCCACGCATTTCGGATTGTAATCGAGAGGAATATATCTGTTTTGAGGGGGATTCAGAAGGAGAAGACAACTCCTATTTACCCCCTGAGGTCTTCGCTCTAACTTGGCATGCTGATGTTGGTTATATCATGCATATGGTGTCTTGCATTGTTTACTTTATACATCAAATATGTCATCTGCTTAGTTTAGACATCCTTTGTGCGAATGCCATCTGTTTAGTTTATTCGTCGTTTATGTGAATTATGCAACGCCATCTTGTTTAGCCATGCATCATATATGTGAATTTTGCAATGCCATCCTGCTTAGCCAGTCATTTTATATGTAAATTATATCAAGCCATCATTTTTTTCGTTACATATTACATTTGTCAACAATGTTATTACATTCAACTGCTCTTCGTGTGCATCAGCCATTTGACACGATGATGGCAAATTCTGGAGTGAAAACAAGGTCTTCAGAGCAGACTATGATATCTGACGAAGTGCATATCTCGCTGGTTACGGATAGCTCCT
>NC_041384.1:164130727-164170301 GCF_002162155.2 Triticum dicoccoides | reverse complement strand
TGCGTATGGTGTCTCACATTGCTATGTCATTTGATTAGTTTAGACATGCTTTGTGTGAATGCCACCTGTTCAGTGTCTAATTACCATATATGTGAATTATGCATTTCCATCTTGTTGCAAGACATTATATATGTGAATTATACAATGCTATCTTGTTGCAAAGGCATTATATATGTGAATTATGCAATGCCATGCTGTTTAGCCAATCATCATGTATGTGAATTATATCATGCTATCATTTTTTTGTATTACGTGTTCCATTTGGCGACAACGTTTTTTATGTTCAACTACTCTTCCTGTGCATCAGCCATTTGAAGCGGTGATGGAAGTATCTGGAGCAAAAACAAGGTATTCAGAGCAGACAATGCTACCTGCTGAAGCAGACATCTTGCTGGTTACAGAGAGCTCCTCAGAGGAGGATTCAGAGACTGATGACTAGTCCTATTTTCCCCCTGAGGTCTATGCTCAAACTTGGCAGGGTTATATTACCCATGTCATGCATGTTGTCTTGCATTGCTTAGTTTTTACATTGTATATGGATTGACATCTGCTTACTTGCTTACTATATAAATCATATATTTGAATTATATCATGCCATCATGTTTACATAGTACATACACATCATCTATCTGAATTATCATGGCAACCCATTTAATAAAGACATCATATAGTTATATCATCTCATCCTGTTTAGTGTTTATAGTCATCATATTTTGAATTATGGCATTCTATCCGTGAATGTATGTGAATTATGGCATGCCAACCTATTTAATAAACACATTATATAGTTATGGCATGTCATCCTATTTACATAGTCTCATATTTTGAACTATGTCTTTCCATCTTTTTTAGTTAGCCATCATAATGTGAAATTGTGTCATGCTATCCTGTTTAGTTAGCCATCATATATGTGAAAATGTGTCATGCTATCCTGTTTGGTTAGACAACATAAATATGAATTATTTCATGCGCTCTTTTATTCCCCACTATCCATTGCACCTGTCTATCATACAATGTCTATACTTTCAATTACTTTTCTTGTTTATCAGCCATTTGAATTGGAGAGCGTGATGGCAGTATCTAAGGGAGTAACAACACGGTCTTCAGAAAAGATAGTGCTACCAGTTGATGCAGATAGAACCACGGTTGTACTTGCCCAAGGACCAGATCCACCACACATAACCCAGATACCCCTACCCAGTTGGACAGAGAACCAGCTACACCCCTTCTAACCCCAACCCCGGCAGATAGTAACCCAGTTCCAGTTGACACATCATCGTCTCCACCACAGAGCACCCAAACACGAGCAATTAGTAAGGGAACTGCAGTGCCCAAAGCACGAGGACCACCACTCTGAATCCCAACTCAATGCTTAAAGGAGAAGAAGATTTGTTCTCAGGTCAGGTTCTGTAGCTATGGTTCATACTCCTTTGCTCTTGCTTGACTGTATTTACTCATACCAACTATTTTCAAATTTGAAGGATGGAATTCAAACTCCAATGGCGCAACAGGTATGTTTTAAACCTGTTTCTTTAACTGGTTTGCTGTTGTAACCTGCTCTATGTTGATTTCAGTTTCAATTGAATAAACAGTTATGTTCTCATGTCATGCACATTACAAGTGTTGTTATTTCTCTATAGTTACCCACACTTATATTCTGTCTATTCTGCTTTGTCTTGAACAAATATTATTTGAACTATGTCTCTATCTTGATTTGGCAACAAAAACTAGAATGGTATATACCATAAAGTGACCATGGTACATAGATATATGTTTGTTTCATGCTGTTATCCTGTCCACTTTACTACTGAACTCATTTACCAAAATGAGTTTCATATACAACATGGTAAACATGCGATGTGTTTGCTTGTTTCTCTTTTAGAATGCGGACAAAATATTCGAGAACAGTACCGCGTTATCCAATGGTAAAGGAAGTAATGCAGATAAGGTTCAAGATAGTGAGACATCCCTGTTGGTCTCCAAGAAAGCTGATAAAAACTATCTTGACGACAGTGAGGGAACCCAAAAGTCCTGTCTTGATGTAGTGTTCGAGTTACTGGACACTACTGCTGGCACAAGCTCTTCGAACTCGCTTCCTGAATCAGTTCGTCTTCTTGAGTCTCAACTTCAAGTTGAAAGACATCGATCAGATGTGCTGCGACAGGAAGCTGAAGGATTGAGGAAGTCCCTGCAGAATTCAGATGCATATTTTCTGGTGCAACAGCAAGCGCTGGAGGATTTAAGCGCCAAATAAGAGAAAGTTAATAAGCTTGCTAAGCATCTTGCCAGCATTATGGGTACCCAGGATATTGTTTCTTGAGATCTTCTGAAGTGGTTTCAGTTCTGGATTTGTTTTGCTACGGTGTTTATTTGCGCTGGTCTCCAACTTTGACAACCAGTGTATATGATATGCTGCTTTGTTCCCTATATTTGCACTGGTGGCGAACTTTGATGCCCAGTGGATGTAATATGTGTAATAGCCGTGATAGCCTAGCGTTAGTTGCTTGCTTATTTATTTCCTTGTTGTCTTGTTTATTTGTTTTCTTGTAGTCATTGCAGTCTTTTTCCGCGGTTAGCTAGTGGCTGCAATAACCTATTTTTTAAAACTAGGCCACAATAACCATGGGCTAATATTTACTGTAGTGACAATAGGCCCCCTACTGGCCGTAGAAACAGTGGGCCTTCTACGGGCCGTAGAAACAATGGGCCTTCTACGGGCCGTAGAAACAATGGGCCTTCCGCGGGCCGTATTATCAATGGGCCTTATATGGGTCGTATAATCGATTGGCCAAACATGGGCCAAACAGACCGCATTATGGCCGTAAACGGGCTAGAGTTGGAATCCTCCGTTCTTGGGCTGACCATAATGGGCCATCGTTAATAGGCCGTATTTGATGACTCTATGAAATCGGCCCAATGTATTAATGGACCACAAACGGGCCGACTGTAACAACGGGTTGAATTTGGCCCACAAGCAGAAGATGACAGTAACGGGCCGTAAGTAAACGAATGCTGGAAATGAGCCCAAGAATAAATGGGCTCTGAGAAGGCCGAAAGATAACATGGGCTGGAAATGGCCCAATGGAATAACGGGCCGTTAATGGGTATAAAGTGATACACTGTTCATTACGGGCCAGTTTCACCACGGGCCGTTAATGGGTGTAAAGTGATACAATGTTCATTACGGCCCAGTTTCACCATGGGCCGTTAGTAGGCCAAGAGTTACATAGGGCCTCATATGGGCCGAAAGACGTCATGGGCCATACATGGGCCAGAAGTGAAAATGGGCTGGAATCATATTGGATGGCCCAGATGATGCTACTGGGCCTAATTCGGATAGGGTGTAACGGGACTTGGGTTAGCGGGCTATAAATGGGCTATATTCGAACAGGCCGTTAACAAGCTTTCCATGGGCCAGCCCGCCAGCTTTTGACCAAGTCAAACAGGCCGGCCTTTTCACAGGAATGGGCCTCTGTTGGGCCGTGCCACGTGTCGACGTATCATAGGCGCCTTCCGTCCAATGAGTGGTTGACATTTGTCCCAACGATGAGCCGACACGTGTTTCCTCCAGCCAATGATGATTTTACACGTGGAAAATCCCCATTGGTCGGGGCTGTTAACAGTTTATCGGATCCAAAACCCGACCCGATAGCTTAACGACGTTCCGTTACGATGGATGCCACGTGTCGGTCACCCTTGACGAAAGCACTTCTGTGACGCGCGATTTATCGTCATGGAAGTGGACACTTCCATGATGATAATTTTGGTAATGTCATGGAACAGTACTACGACAGCACAGGTATGACTATCTTGATTCTGTCATAAATTTGTCATGGATGTACATGCATGACAAAAAAGCGACCTACTGTGACGAACACGTATCATCACCGTCGATGTCAAAACCGGCGGATCTCGGGTAGGGTGTCCCGAACTGTGCGTCTAAGGCAGATGGTAACAGGAGGCAGGGGACACAATGTTTTACCCAGGTTCGGGCCCTCTTGATGGAGGTAAAACCCTACGTCTTGATACATTAATATTGATGATATGGGTAGTACAAGAGTAGATCTACCACGAGATCAAAGAGGCTAAACCCTAGAAGCTAGCCTATGGTATGATTGTATGTTGTAGTTGTTGTGTCCTACGGACTAAAACCCTCCGGTTTATATAGACACCGGAGAGGGTTAGGGTTACACAAGGTCGGTTAGAAAGGAGGAGATATCCATATCCGTATTGCCTAGCTTGCCTTCCACGCCAAGTAGAGTCCCATCCAGACACGAGACGAAGTCTTCAATCTTGTATCTTCATAGTCCAACAATCCGGCCAAAGGATATAATCCGGCTGTCCGGAGACCCCCTAATCTAGGACTCCCTCAGTAGCCCCTGAACCAGGATTCAATGACGATGAGTCCGGCGCGCAGTATTGTCTTCGGCATTGCAAGGCAGGTTCCTCCTCCGAATACATCACAGAAGAATTTGAATACAAGGATAGTGTCCGACCCTTCAAAATAAGTTCCACATACCATCGTAGAGAGAATAATATTTATGCAAATCTAATTTGCTGACTTGTTTTGGCAACACGACATTAGGCCATGGCCCGGTGATCATTCGAACTGTTTCCTTTAACTAGCCCCGCACATAACGCGAGGTAGTTTTTTGACATGTCTTGTCAAAGCAGAGATCGTGTCCCCTTATCACGGGATTCTCATCAATACGGGCGTGGGTAACCCAACCGCGCTATCGATTACGGCGCTTGGGGGATAAGCGAGTTTTACCAGGCTAGTGGGGACGCTTAGTTTCGTCCGCCCATGTAAAGGGATAAGGATTCACCTTTTCATCCACGCCTTCTTCCTCCTTTGCTCATACGTTTTTGCACACTCGAGCTCTAGCGCCCAAGTCTGCACTTCCCACCTCAACCTTCTCCAACCATGTCCGGAGTGGGAGGCAGGTGGATGGTCTCCTCTGTCACGGAGGGAAACATTAAGAAGCTGAGGAGGGCCGGATACCTGCCCGACGACATCGCGCACCGGCTCCCGGATGAGGGGCAGCTCATCCCCACCCCCGGGCCCCATGAGAGGGTACTGTTCCTTACCCATTTCCTCCGCGGACTGGGATTCCCTCTCCACCCATTCGTCCAGGGGCTCATGTTCTACTACGGCCTGGATTTCCACGATCTGGCCCTATGACACTCCAAAATTTTAATTTTGTTTTCATCAAAAACTTTGTTGGATTTTAAAAGAGGGCATTTAAAATTTATTTTCCAGAAAACCTTCCTCTTAAAAACATCCTTTTCTTTGGCAAGGTTTTTATTTTTATTCAAGCTATGGTGTTTGATCTTTTGAAACTTCTTCTCTGTTGGTTCCCTCTCAAATTATTTTGGGAGTTTAATCTTTTTCTTTTAAAAAGAAACTCTATGAAAATTTAGGATTTTCATATCTTGAAAACCACCCATGACTTTGTATTTTGCCCATGTGATAAAACCCCTCCAAAACCTCCCCTCCTCCTTGTAATCAACCTAAGTTCTCTGTCCCAACTAATCCAAGCAAGTTTTGGATTTTATTATAATTATTTTTTCCCCTCAAATCATTTCTGAAAATTATTTGGAGCCTGAGAGTTTTTCAAAGCAAGTACCCTTTTGCATTTGAGTTTTGATCTCAAACCAACCCTCCTGGAAAGTCCTTTGTACCCACAACCCAGAACCATCTTGATCCACTCCTTCTCTTTCAAATTTTTCAAAATTCAGTCTCTGCAAGTTTGGACCAGATTTGCCAAATTTGGTGAAATTCATACCTACACTTCTCCAAAAATTCCACCAAAAATCAGGCAGCCTACTGGAGCAATGAGTAGCCACTCCACCAAGTTTCAGCTCAAGGAAAAATACCCAGAGGCCAAATTCATTCTGTCGAACACCTTGCTTGCGCTGTTGCTGTTCATTTTTAGGAATATTCAGTTTTCAGTGTCGTTTTCGTCCGTCAGTTTCAATCACGCGTAGACAGTGCGCTTGGCACGTTGCACGCGGCTTCTTATCCCTGGCCAGCACCCCCACACGCGCGCTTGGCGTCTTCCCGGCATCGGTGGCGCCCTTGGCCGCCCGCGCCGGCGTGTCTTGCGGCGGCCGAACCCCCGTAGCGGCCGGCAGGGGACGAAACGGCGGCTCAACGCCGTTCGGCGCCGCCCAACGCCCCTCTGCTCTCCGCGTGGCCTCATGCATGCCAGCGCACGCCCGTGGCACCGTCGCCGTGGCCCGGCAAGCACGGAACGTGCTCACTGCCGCCGACGGGCCCGCGCCGCCCCGTTCTGTCGAACTCGCCCATAGCACCAAATCCCAGCCCGATTAGCACCTAAATGGAACCGGTGGACCTCAACAACGACGCACAACTCCCTAATCACCCCCGACCAAGCCCTGCGCCGCCGTAACCTTCACCGGAGATCCCCGTTCACGGCCACCGCCTCGGACCGCCTATAAAAAGGGCCCCCGAGCTCACCCTCGAGCACGCACCACCTCTACACCTCACCAAAGCCCCGCCAGGCCACTAGGAGGACCTCGAGGAGGTCTCCTCCCCAGCTCCGGCCGCCCCGTTCCGCCTCGGCCTCCACCCCGATTCGCTCCAGTGAGGCCGTCTCCGGCGCCCAAACCCCGTCCGTTACCCCCTCTAGCTACCAGAAGAATAACCCCCTCCTCAATTTGGCCTTCGCAGCTCTCTCCGACGAGCTCCATCCACGCCCGAACCACCGTCCGCCGGAGTTGAGACCGCCGTCGACGTGGTGCTCCCCGGCGACCAACACCACCACCCACCGTTGCGGAAGGACACGGTGAGCACATTGGTAACCTCCGATACCCTTACCTCGCCGTGGATCGCCGCCGGCGACCACCGCAGCCCTCGGGCGCCGACGAGCCTCGTCCCTCCCATTTGAAAGTTTAAACATGACAAGTGGGACCCGCTGTCAGCCTCTCAGTCCTTTCTAAACGAAGCGTTTTCTGAAAACGCCTTCTGCCAAATGCGGTTTCCCTTTGGGCTGGCGTTGTTTCTGCCGAAGCGTTTTCTGTTTTTATAAACTAGCCCCTGGAAACTTTCTGTTTCATTACAGATGAGTCCCTGGATTAAAACCCTTATAACTTTTAAACAGAAAAGTATGTTTGATTGATTCTTTTTCTGTTCTCTTTAAAATTTTGTCTAGTTTTTTATCAGATTTATTTGAAAAAAAATTGGAATACTTTTTGTGCACCCCTTGGTATTTACGATAGCGCATATATTTTCTTTATACCTTAGATACCGAAGGAGGTGACGGAGCCGCGAACTTCACCGAGCTAGGCTCCGACTACTCTGAACCAGGCAAGCATGTTTGAACTTTTGATATGATGAGTGTCTTGGCATGTTTTGCATTTAGTTAGTTTCATGGCATGTTGATGAGCATACCGAAGAACGTTATTTTATGCAATGTTGAGGTAAGTGAGTTCGATGATCCATAAGTGTATGGATGTGAGTATGAATGGCCATGTGTTGGCATGAGGATGGGTAAGATGGCAGTGTCGTAGCATGCCAGTCTTATGCCAGACTATATGACTTCAGTGTCAAACCGTATCGGTCCAGTTCCTCTCATTTCCTTCCCTGTACTACCACATGTTTTCCGCAAGGAATATGGTTTAGTAAGTTGCAAACCGCTTTCCTGGTGCACACCAAAAGGAGAGGCCTGGATGATGGTTCCATGGCCCTGGATTAAAGCCAGTCATCCGGTCAGGGAGCATGGGTGTTTCCGGTTGGGACCGAGAGGGGGGCACCCCTTAGAGCGCGCGTATATAAATTTGATTCCATGCTATTCGAGATTGTGATCTCCCCGTCTCAAAAGTTTTTCTTGGACGATGTATAGGGTGAGTCCTGGCATCGAGAGGTAGGATGGGTGTGTACTGGATAGCTGTGTTTTCTTCCGAAAACCGTAAACGGAACTAGTCCTTCGTGACTACAGAAATCCGTTGGCTGTGGGAAATTTTTTGTACAAACTCTGCAGAGTCATACATTCCTTGAATCATCTATTCCATGTGCAAATTCGTATTATCTTGTCCTAACAGTGTCAGTTTGATGACAGAGACTCCGGTGAATCCCATGAGTGCTATGTCCGGTTAAATGTTATTCCTGTGGGTGGACTAACCTGTTTATTATCATGAATTGAATATTTATTATGAGTATTCTTTACTTGTGAATAAAGCCCTTTCTGTGATGTCGCCCTGACGTCCGACTGTGGCATTTCTTTTAAAGCCCTTTCTGTGATGCAGCCCCGACGTCCGACTGTGGCATTTCTTTTAAAGCCCTTTCTGTGATGTCGCCCCGACGTCCGACTGTGGCATTTCTTTTAAAGCCCTTTATGTGGTGTCGCTAAGACGCCCGACTGTGGCATGTTTTTCTCCTTTATTTATTTGTTCACCTTTCGAGGCGTCGCTTCAGACACCCGATCGGTTTCCATTTATATTTCTGTCGGGATTTCAGGTGGACTACCACCGATTCCCTCTTTGCTTACCTTGCCTGCTAATACTTTAAATGTACATTGGTGAATTAACCATGACGCATTCATGCATGCATTTGTTATATCTTACGTCCGAACTGTCTTGCGAGTACTTTCAAAGTACTCACTGGCTTGTTGATTTGGCCAGATGCTGACGAAGGCGATCTCATGGATGAAGAGTTCGATAGCGAGTCCGACGCCTAGAGGAATCCCAGTCAGTCTCGTGCGACCCTGGATTTGGTCACTGTATTATATCTGCTTCCGCAACCCGAATAAATTTATCGAGCCTCACCTCGACGCTCGATGAGATGCCAGTTTGAGAGTCGTGTTATCACACTCCCCACTGTGTTATTCCACCATCACTTTATCCTTGAGTCAGTAGTATGCCACCACACCATTGTGTTATATCCGCCATTATGTATAATTATTGGCGCGCTTGTAATAATTTGTTGAGCAGCCCTAGCTCAACCCTGTAATATATCCTATGCTACTGGCTTATTGTATCAAGAATTTGTCTACCAGTGAGGAGGATTTCTCTCATACTGGACTCAAAAGATTGGTTTCTCAATAAATATTTTTATTGGAAAACCGGTCGTGACAAGCTTGGTACCAGAGCCAGGCTGACTGTAGGAAGCCACTAGGTGCGATCGCTAATTGGTTATTAGCATGATAGAGCTAATTTATATTTTTGCAATTGTAGTCATTTTCTGACTGTCAGCATAAATTTATGATCTGACCATTCAGAATTTTTGCTTACCTTTGTAGATGGCCGACAACAGCTGCGAGTCTCAGACCTTCGCCAACGTGCCCGATGGGTTCGTCAAGCTTCTCTCCTTCATCGTTCAGGTCGCGATGGGGCCGTTTGTGCGCCCAGTCTTCACACTCTACCAGCACAAGGTCAACGACAGTCTGACCATGCACCAGGCCACGGTGCAATTCAGGGGAGGGCGTGGTGAGTTACGCCGCTTCCGGTTCGTGGGAAGAGCCATGCCTACGGAGAGGCATGCTATGCAGATGGCAGCCCGTGAGGCGATAGCTCGCCTCAGGGATGTCCTTCCCGCGATGAAGACTCGTCGCTACCGCTATCTTCCATGCCATGTGCCTTACACCTGTCACTACGCATTCTCCTGCCCCAGAGGAGAACGAGATGAGGCTTTTGAGATGCTTATTGAGTATCTCCGGGCTCTGGAGGCAGCCTTCGACAACCTGGTGGATGACTTCGTAGCTGCCCTCATGGACTCAGTCCATGGCTGTGCCGCCAACAGGAGGGAGCTCCTGCCCACCGCACCGCCACTGACTTTTGTCTCATCATCAGCATCTTATGCACCTACTCGTCGCCTGCCTACCACCGAAGAGTTCAACCAGGCCATTGCGCCCACTCCAGCGCGCACTGCACCACCCATTGTGCCTATTCCTATTCGTGTTGCTCCGCCCCTGGCACCCGCTCCATCTACCCGACGCAGCCCTTCACGTCTGGAGCCTATTAGTGAGGAGGAGGTCGAGTCCCCAGCCTCACTGCGCCTCACCCTTGGCAGGGCCAAGGAGATCGTCAACATTTCCGGCTGAGTGTGCTTGCCCGTCATGCGATGTACCGCTTTGTAAGATATGTATATAGGTTGTGAAGAGTAGCCTGTTTGCGCATCATGTAGGAACTGGAGAAGTGCACTAGCCTAAATAACATGTCAGGATTATGTACGCATATCCTGAGTGATGTATTGTATAATTATTGCCCTCGTGTAAGATATGTAATGAGCAGTCCTTCTCCGTGCGCAATTCGATTTGTTTTCTTAAGTGATCTTGGTCATTTAAATTATTTGCCATCCTTGTGCAATTTTGGATTTGTTTTTGCGACCATCTTCGCTTTTCTTATGAGTTTTACAAAATATATCCCCAGAGTGAAAAATGTCTCGTCCTTGGACTCGCTCCATGCCTACTCCGCCAGAGGGAGATTATGACACTCAACCAGGCAACAATTTCACACAAGGGCAGTCGAGTCAACAGAACAGTGAAACGGCACTTTCCCAAATGTGCCGCCTTTATGAACAGAGTCAGCAACAACATCATGAAATGATGAACCAAGTCATCAACATGGGGAATCACCATGGACAGTATCAGCAGCAATCCAAGTTATCTGAGCTTCAGAAGACACGTCCCCAAACATTTTCTCACACTGACAAACCTCTTGAAGCCGAGGACTGGCTTCGAGATATGGAGAGGAAATTAATTATTGCAAAATGTTCAGACCCCGAAAAGGTATTGTATGCTCCGCACTATCTCACAAGAGCATCCGCATCGTGGTGGGAGAATTTTCTGCACATGCATCCCAACGAAAATGACATAACCTGGGATGATTTCAAGGAAGGTTTCCGTGGTGCACACATTCCTAAGAGTATTATGAAAATCAAGAAGAGAGAGTTCGATGACCTCAAACAAAGGAACATGACAGTGTCAGATTACAGCAGTCAATTTACTCTATTGTCCCGCTACGCCAATGAAGAGCGTATGACTGAAATCAAGAAGATGGAGAAATTCCTTGACGGTCTGGCGCCCGCGCTTAAATGCCAACTGGTCGTGCACACTTTTCCTGATTTTAAAACACTGGTGGACAAAGTCATTACTCTGGAAAATGAGAGACACAGTCTGGAAGATATCCGCAAGCGAAAAAGGGACCGGACTAACCATGCTCGCAATCACCGAAGCAGGACAGATTTTCAAAAGGGTGGGACACACAAATCCTCATCCAATGTCTCACGCCCAATCAAGAATTTTCATGCAAGGGACAAGGAATTCACCTATCGCCCCGGTGTTACTTGTTACGCTTGTGGAGAAGAAGGGCACTATGCCAAACAGTGCCCCAAGCCAAGGAACTCAACCCCAAAGCCGAACAACGGCGGCAATAATTCAGCGCCCAAGCGAAACAATTTCAATCCCAACAATAACCACAGGAAGGGTCATCTGAACCACGTAACCAAAGAGGAGGCACAAAATGCTCCGGATATCGTACTCGGTACGTTTCCTGTCAACACAATACCTGCAATGGTTTTGTTTGATTCTGGAGCTTCTCACTCTTTCATTTCGAAAAGTTTTGCTTTGCAAAATAATTTTTCGATGCTGCCTTTGGAGAAATCCATAATCATCAAGTCCCCTGGGATTCAGCAAGTTACTCAGAATTACTGTCAGAATGTGGTCATTGAGTTCGAAAGTTTGGAGTTTCACGCAAATCTTATTGTATTGGAAAATAAAGGACTGGATGTCATCCTAGGGATGGATTGGCTAACCACCAACACGGAGTTTATCGACTGTTTCAACAGGACCGTAATTCTCACACACCACCAAGGGAAGACCATAAGAGTATCAGCCAAGGAAGGAAAAATACCCCGGCAACCGAGATTAAATAAGGTGGACATTTCTGAGCTAAACAAGGTTCCAGTAGTGTGTGAATTTCCAGATGTATTCCCTGAAGAGCTACCAGGCATGCCACCAGACCGAGAGATAGAATTCAGCATTGAACTTGCACCAGGAACCACCCCCATATACAAGAAACCGTACCGAATGGCACCATCCGAATTAGTTGAGTTGAAGAAACAAATAAAGGAATTGCTAGACAAAGGATACATTCGAGCCAGCTCCTCACCTTGGGGATCACCAATTATATTTGCCAAAAAGAAGGATGGAACGCTGAGATTGTGTATTGACTATCGAGCACTTAACATGGTCACAGTCAAAAACAAATACCCGATGCCAAGGATAAACGATTTATTTGATCAACTCGCTCAGGCCAAGGTATTCTCAAAATTTGACTTAAGGTCAGGATACCATCAATTGAAGGTACGAACGGAAGTATCCCCAAAACAGCCTTCACCTCCAGATATGGACTGTACGAGTTCACAGTGATGCCATTTGGATTAATTAATGCCCCAGCATATTTTGTTCACCTCATGAACAAAGTATTTATGAAGTTTATGGACAAGTTTGTCGTGGTATTCATCGACGATATTCTGGTATACTCCAAGACACCAGAAGAGCACGCAGAACATCTCAGGATTGTGCTAGGAGAGCTCAGAAAACACCAATTGTATGCCAAGTTCAGCAAGTGCGAATTTTGGCTAAGACAAGTAGGCTTTCTAGGCCACGTACTGACCCAAGACGGTATCGCAGTGGACCCAGAGAAAGTCAAGGCCATACTTGGCTGGAAGTCACCAGCCAGCGTAACAGACATACGGAGTTTCTTGGGAATGGCAGGATATTACCGCAGATTTATTGAAGGATTCTCCACCATAGCCAAGCCTATGACACAGTTGCTCAAGAAAGATAAGAAGTTTGAATGGACAGAAGCCTGCGAGAAAAGTTTCCAAGAGCTAAAGCGGAAGTTAACGACAGCACCGGTATTAATTGTACCCGACATACACAAGAATTTTGAAGTATATTGTGACGCGTCCAGAAAGGGTCTCGGATGCGTGTTGATGCAGGAAGGCAAGGTTGTCGCCTACGCTTCAAGGCAACTTCGCAAGCATGAGGAAAATTATCCCACTCATGACTTAGAATTGGCAGCAGTTATTCATGCACTCAAGGAATGGAGGCATTTCTTACTTGGGAATCGATGTGAAATATATACGGATCACAAAAGTCTCAAATATATTTTCACACAGCCAGAACTAAACTTACGGCAACGACGTTGGTTGGAGTTGGTAAAGGATTATGATGTTGGTATCCATTACCATCCAGGGAAAGCAAATGTAGTGGCCGATGCCCTTAGTCGGAACCCCAGCTCCGACGAAAACAATCTGCACAGCTTGAGGCCTGAATTCCAACAAGAATTTGCCAAGCTCAACTTGATAATGGTAGCAGAAGGCACCATATCAAACTTGGAAATACAACCCGACCTTGTGGGGAAAATTAAAGGAGCTCAGCCCGGTCACACCAGCATCGAAGGCATCAAAAGAAAGTTGAGTATGGGCAAGGCCTCGGAATTCGTCATAGACAATGAAGGAATATTATGGTACGGAGAAAGGCTCTGCGTGCCAAACATAGAAGACCTTAAACAGCAAATTTTAGCTGAAGCCCACACCGCCCCGTACTCGATCCACCCTAGAGGAACCAAAATGTATAAAGATATCCAAGAAAGATTTTGGTGGCGCGGTATGAAGAGGGACATAGCCACCTTCATTGCATGTTGCGACTCATGTCAACGCATAAAAGCTGAGCATCAGAGACCAGCCGGACTACTGCAACCAAACAAAATACCTGAGTGGAAATGGGATGAAATAGGGATGGATTTCATTGTCGGACTACCTCGGTCACGACACGGGAATGATGCCATATGGGTCATCACTAACAGGTTAACCAAAGTGGCACAATTTATTCCAATAAAGACGACCCACACCACTCAGAGGCTTGCCAGGATTTATCTTTCCCGCATAGTTTGTCTGCACGGTGTCCCGAAGACTATAATAT
This sequence comes from Triticum dicoccoides, assembly GCF_002162155.2. NCBI lineage: Eukaryota > Viridiplantae > Streptophyta > Magnoliopsida > Poales > Poaceae > Triticum > Triticum dicoccoides. Next base: position 164,156,352 of record NC_041384.1, on the reverse strand, counting down.
CCGACAGAGGCACTCAGTTCGTCTCAAGATTTTGGGAGCATTTGCAACAGGCTCTGGGAACCCAACTAGCCTTCAGTACCGCATACCACCCACAGACTGATGGACAAACAGAACGCGTAAACCAGGTTTTAGAAGACATGCTGAGAGCATGTGTCCTCACATATGGAACCAGTTGGGAAGAAAGCCTGCCATACGCCGAGTTCGCGTACAACAATAGCTACCAGGCCAGCCTACAAATGGCACCATTTGAGGCTTTATACGGACGAAGATGTCGTACCCCGTTAAATTGGTCAGAGACCGGAGACAGCCGCATCTTCGGACCAGACATGCTTAGAGAAGCCGAGGAAAAGGTCAAGCTGATCAGAGACCGACTTAAGACCGCTCAAATCGACAGAAGAGTTATTATGATCAGAAACATCGTAGGGTCAGCTTCGAACCCGGTGAGTTCGTATACCTGAGAGTATCCCCTATGAGAGGATTGCAACAATTCAAGATTAAAGGGAAGCTAGCACCAAGATTCATCGGACCTTTCTGTATAAGGACACGAAGAGGCACGGTAGCCTACCAGCTAGACTTACCCGAGGAATTATCCGATGTCCACGACGTGTTCCATGTCTCGCAATTGAGGAAGTGCGTAAGCAACCCAGAGAAACAAGTATCCCATGAAAACATTGACGTGCAGCCAGACCTCACTTATCGGGAACGTCCCGTAAGAATTTTAGAGGAGTCTGAAAGGAGGACCCGACAGAAGACCATCAAGTTTTTCAAAGTCCAGTGGAGCAATCACACCGACAGTGAAGCAACTTGGGAAAGAGAGGATTTTCTTCGGACAGAGCATCCACACTTATTTAAGGATCAGCTGAAATCTCGGGGACGAGATTTTTCCTAAGGGGGTAGGTGTTGTGACACTCCAAAATTTTAATTTTGTTTTCATCAAAAACTTTGTTGGATTTTAAAAGAGGGCATTTAAAATTTATTTTCCAGAAAACCTTCCTCTTAAAAACTTCCTTTTCTTTGGCAAGGTTTTTATTTTTATTCAAGCTATGGTGTTTGATCTTTTGAAACTTCTTCTCTGTTGGTTCCCTCTCAAATTATTTTGGGAGTTTAATCTTTTTCTTTTAAAAAGAAACTCTATGAAAATTTGGGATTTTCATATCTTGAAAACCACCCATGACTTTGTATTTTGCCCATGTGATAAAACCCCTCCAAAACCTCCCCTCCTCCTTGTAATCAACCTAAGTTCTCTGTCCCAACTAATCCAAGCAAGTTTTGGATTTTATTATAATTATTTTTTTCCCTCAAATCATTTCTGAAAATTATTTGGAGCCTGAGAGTTTTTCAAAGCAAGTACCCTTTTGCATTTGAGTTTTGATCTCAAACCAACCCTCCTGGAAAGTCCTTTGTACCCACAACCCAGAACCATCTTGATCCACTCCTTCTCTTTTCAAATTTTTCAAAATTCAGTCTCTGCAAGTTTGGACCAGATTTGCCAAATTTGGTGAAATTCATACCTACACTTCTCCAAAAATTCCACCAAAAATCAGGCAGCCTACTGGAGCAATGAGTAGCCACTCCACCAAGTTTTAGCTCAAGGAAAAATACCCAGAGGCCAAATTCATTCTGTCGAACACCTTGCTTGCGTTGTTGCTGTTCATTTTCAGGAATATTCAGTTTTCAGTGTCGTTTTCGTCCGTCAGTTTCAATCACGCGTAGACAGTGCGCTTGGTGCGTTGCACGCGACTTCTTCTCCCTGGCCAGCACCCCCGCACGCGTGCTTGGCGTCTTCCCAGCGTCGGTGGCGCCCTTGGCCGCCCGCGACGGCGTGTCTTGCGGCGGCCGAACCCCCGTAGCAGCCGACAGGGGACGGAATGGCGGCTCAACGCTGTTCGGCGCCGCCCAACGCCCCTCTGCTCTCCGCGTGGCCTCATGCATGCCAGCGCACGCCCGTGGCACCGTCGCCGTGGCCCGGCAAGCACGGAACGTGCTCACTACCGCCGACGGGCCCGCGCCGCCCCGTTCTGTCGAACTCGCCCATAGCACCAAATCCCAGCCCGATTAGCACCTAAATGGAACCGGTGGACCTCAACGACGACGCACAACTCCCTAATCACCCCCGACCAAGCCCTACGCCGCCGTAACCTTCACCGGAGATCCCCGTTCACGGCCACCGCCTCGGACCGCCTATAAAAAGGGCCCCGAGCTCACCCTCGAGCACGCACCACCTCTACACCTCACCAAAGCCCCGCCAGGCCACTAGGAGGACCTCGAGGAGGTCTCCTCCCCCAGCTCCGGCCGCCCCGTTCCGCCTCGGCCTCCACCCCGATTCGCTCTGGTGAGGCCGTCTCCGGTTCCCAAACCCCGTCCGTTACCCCCTCTAGCTACCAGAAGACTAACCCCCTCCTCATTTTGGCCTTCGCAGCTCTCTCCGACGAGCTCCATCCACGCCCGAACCACCGTCCGCCGGAGTTGAGACCCCCGTCGACGTGGTGCTCCCCGGTGACCAACACCACCACCCACCATTGCGGAAGGACACGGTGAGCACGTTGGTAACCTCCGATACCCTTACCTCGCCGTGGATCGCCGCCGGCGACCACCGCAGCCCTCGGACGCCGACGAGCCTCGTCCCTCCCATTTGAAAGTTTAAACATGACAAGTGGGACCCGCTGTCAGCCTCTCTGTCCTTTCTAAACGAAGCGTTTTCTAAAAACGCCTTCTGCCAAATGCGCTTTCCCTTTGGGCTGGCGTAGTTTCTACCGAAGCGTTTTCTGTTTTTATAAACTAGCCCCTGGAAACTTTCTGTTTCATTACAGATGAGTCCCTGGATTAAAACCCTTATAACTTTTAAATAGAAAAGTATTTTTGATTGATTCTTTTTCTGTTCTCTTTAAAATTTTGTCTAGTTTTTTATCAGATTTATTTGAAAAATATTTGGAATACTTTTTGTGCACCCCTTGGTATTTACGATAGCGCATATATTTTCTTTATACCATAGATACCGAAGGAGGTGACGGAGCCGCGAACTTCACCGAGCTAGGCTCCGACTACTCTGAACCAGGCAAGCATGTTTGAACTTTTGATATGATGAGTGTCTTGGCATGTTTTGCATTTAGTTAGTTTCATGGCATGTTGATGAGCATACCGAAGAATGTTATTTTATGCAATGTTGAGGTAAGTGAGTTCGATGATCCATAAGTGGATGGATGTGAGTATGAATGGCCATGTGTTGGCATGAGGATGGGTAAGAAGGCAGTGTCGTAGCATGCCAGTCTTATGCCAGACTATATGACTTCAGTGTCAAACCGTATCGGTCCAGTTCCTCTCATTTCCTTCCCTGTACTACCACATGTTTTCCGCAAGGAATATGGTTTAGTAAGTTGCAAACCGCTTTCCTGGTACACACCAAAAGGAGAGGCCGGGATGATGGTTCCATGGCCCTGGATTAAAGCCAGTCATCCGGTCAGGGGGCATGGGTGTTTCCGGTTGGGACCGAGAGGGGGGCACCCCTTAGAGCGCGCGTATATAAATTTGATCCCATGCTATTCGAGATTGTGATCTCCCCGTCTCAAAAGTTTTTCTTGGACGATGTATAGGGTGAATCCTGGCATCGAGAGGTAGGATGGGTGTGTACTGGATAGCTGTGTTTTCTTCCGAAAACCGTAAACGGAACTAGTCCTTCATGACTACGGAAATCCGTTGGCTGTGGGAAAATTTTTGTACAAACTCTGCAGAGTCATACATTCCTTGAATCATCTATTCCATGTCCAAATTCGTATTATCTTGTCCTAACAGTATCAGTTTGATGACAGAGACTCCGGTGAATCCCATGAGTGCTAAGTCCGGTTAAATGTTATTCCTGTGGGTGGACTAACCTGTTTATTATCATGAATTGAATATTTATTATGAGTATTCTTTACTTGTGAATAAAGCCCTTTCTGTGATGTCGCCCCGACGTCCGACTGTGGCATTTCTTTTAAAGCCCTTTCTGTGATGTCGCCCCGACGTCCGACTGTGGCATTTCTTTTAAAGCCCTTTCTGTGATGTCGCCCCGACGTCCGACTGTGGCATTTCTTTTAAAGCCCTTTATGTGGTGTCGCTAAGATGCCCGACTGTGGCATGTTTTTGTCCTTTATTTATTTGTTCACCTTTCGAGGCGTCGCTTCAGACACCCGATCGGTTTCCATTTATATTTCTGTCGGGATTTCAGGTGGACTACCGCTGATTCCCTCTTTGCTTACCTTGCCTGCTAATACTTTAAATGTACATTGGTGAATTAACCATGACGCATTCATGCATGCATTTGTTATATCTTACGTCCGAACTGTCTTGCGAGTACTTTCAAAGTACTCACTGGCTTGTTGATTTGGCCAGATGCTGACGAAGGCGATCTCATGGATGAAGAGTTCGATAGCGAGTCCGACGCCTAGAGGAATCCCGGTCAGTCTCGTGCGACCCTGGATTTGGTCACTGTATTATATCCGCTTCCGCAACCCGAATAAATTTATCGAGCCTCACCTCGACGCTCGATGAGATGCCAGTTTGAGAGTCGTGTTATCACACTCCCCACTGTGTTATTTCACCATCACTTTATCCTCGAGTCAGTAGTATGCCACCACACCATTGTGTTATATCCGCCATTATGTATAATTATTGGCGCGCTTGTAATAATTTGTTGAGCAGCCCTAGCTCAACCCTGTAATATATCCTATGCTACTGCCTTGTTGTATCAAGAATTTTTCTACCAGTGAGGAGGATTTCTCTCATACTGGACTCAAAAGATTGGTTTCTCAATAAATATTTTTATTGGAAAACCGGTCGTGACAGGCCCCGAACTTCATCCTCAACATCTCGGCATTTATCATCGTGTGCGAGGCCTTCCTCCGCATCAAGCCCCACTTCGGCTTATTGCTGAAGACCTTCAATGTCAAGCCGAAGGTAGTGGGTGGCCGCCAGGTGGAGTGCGGAGGCGCCATGGTGGGCAAGATGCCCAACGTTACATGGCTCGAGGGCTCCTTTGTGGAAACCATAAAGGGGTGGCAATCGGGGTGGTTCTACATCCCCGAGCCGCGTGACCCTGGATGGGCAGCGGCCCCCGAGTTCCGATCTGGCATCCCCACGTGGCTCACCTCCTGGAAAGAGAAGGGTCTGTCTTGGGGTAGTTCGGGAGAGCTGACCGGACTCCAAAGATGTATTCAGAACATGGTGAACAAGAAGCTCAAACTCGTCAATGTAGTCCAGGTCATGCTCATCCGCCAGATCCTCCCGTGTCAACAATGGGCCTTCAACTTGTGGGAGTTCGACCCGGCCCAGCACCAAACTCTGAACAGGCTCTTCAAAACAACACACGAGGATGCTTGGAAGGTGCTATTCAAGGGCGCCGAGGTCCCTCCTCCTACTACCGAGGATTGCGGATTCTGCGCGAAGCGCCAAGCCAGTGCGGTAAGCGGTTTTACCTCTTACATGATACTTGTTTTCCATAGTTTGACTCTATGCGGGATCTAAGCTCCCGTTCCTTTGACAGGACTGGCAGGAAACGGCCGGACAGATCGACTGTCCAGCTCCTTTGCCCGAAGGCCTAGAAAACACTCTCCTGACGGAGATGCTGACTCCGGCTCCTTACAAGGTGCCAGAGAAGACCAAGAAGGCCAAGGGAACCCGAAAGAGTTCCCGGTGCCAGGTGTTATCGGACTCATCGTCCGATGACTCTGTGGCACACTCCTCCCCCAAAGACGAGGAGGAAGAAGAAGATGCTCCCCCTCTAGGCGGGGGAGACAAGAAAAGGAAGCCCCCCCAATTGGGGGGGCGAAGGGTCCAAGAAGGGAAGGACTCTCCTTCCACACAGTTCCACCGCCGCCGACGAAGGCGAAGACGAGTGGTTGCCCAGGGCCAAGCCCCCAGGGAGATTGTAAGTATACGGATACCAGAGTAACTCATAGCATTCCTTTGTCGCACTGCTTCACCTAACACCAAAATATGATTATGCAGGCCGCCCCGAGCCCGTATCAATGTATCATCGGACGGCTCCCTGGGCTCGTCGGGCATGGATAGCGATCCAGTCCCGACCGCCACCTCTCCTTATCCTGTAGACGACGCCGAGGTGCTCTCTCATGAGGCACCGGGTCGAGGGGAGACAGTCCCGGAGGCGCCTCAAGGCGGCCTCCCGGACTCCGGGAGCCAAGGGGACAAGGCCCCTGAGAGCTCTGAGTTCGGCCCTCAGCCGAACACCGCGCCGGAACCTCCAGTGGTTCCGGGCTCGGGCAGGCGGCCTCCTTCTAAGAGGGGCAAGACGCCTATGCCAGTGACCTCTGTCCATACAAAGGCGCTGGACAATCTGCTGGAAGCGCTTCGCGGCGCTTCCATCGACGAGGAGCACCGTACTATTATGAGTACGGTGGTCCAGAAGGTTCAGTCCGCCAAGAGCGGATTGACTGAAGCCTGTGCCCAGCGTTCTAACATGCTTTAGGTAAGTGTTTTAAAATATAGGAAAAATATTACCACATAGACAATAGCCCCTGATGCTCTGTTCGGTGTTCACAAAGAAAAGCCGAACAGAGGATCAAATAATATCGCAGGAGTCTAATATAAGTATGTCAATATGCGTATGCAGGCTTCGCTGCTGGCGTCCACCGCACTGACTGTGAAGGTCGCCGTACTGAAGCAGGACCTCGAGGGGTCCAAGAAAGAGCTCGGCCTTGCCAAGAGGCAGCTCGAGGAGAATAAGGGTAAGTAATACCCTGTCTATAGATATGTATATATAAAATAATAGCGATTGCAAAATGATAGGATCATCGTGAATTTGCCAGGGGCCACAACCGAAGTGGCGACCCTAAAGCAAGCGTTGTCCGAGGCCGAAGATAAAGCGGCCAAGGAGCACACCGAGCGAGAAAAGCAAGAGGCTCGGGTGGGCGAGGTGCAGCAAGAGCTCCAGGCTCTCGTGACGAAGCACGAGGTGTTGGAGCTTGACTCGAAGACGTGAGAGCCTGAGCTTGCCGCGGCCCTCGAGAGCACAAAAAGTGCCAAGGCCGAAGCCCATAAGGCCCTCCAGGAGATCGACGCAATGAAGAAGATAGCGGCGGGTAAGGCATTCTATATGCAGAGCAAGCATGTAAGAGTAAATTACCGATTACTTACCCAAATTCGGAGCTCTCCAGGAGCATTTGCAGATTTGCCTCGCAGCGTGTCGGATGCCGCACAGTTTTACCAGGTCAGGAGGGAATCTCAATGGAGAAGCTGTTCTGGTCTTAGTATACTGGCACCGAACACCCGATGCCTCTGAGCGACCAGCTAAAGCAGATGGTCGAGCTGCACAAGGCGGCCGAACAGGCCATGAAGGGCCTTATAGTCCGGCTGTGGCCTGGCGACGCCCTTCCGAACAGCTACTTTGGCCTGGTGAGGCGGCTTGTGGATGCCTGCCCACAGCTGGAGGTCGTCAAGCGGTCCGTCTGCATCGAAGGTGCACGCCGGGCTTTCGCCCGTGTGAAGGTGCAGTGGGCCAAGCTAGATGCTGTGAAGCTGATCAAGGAAGGGCCGCCGCAGGGCAAGGAGCATCGCACCCCCGAAATTTATTATGAGGGTGTCCTGAAGGGTGCCCATCTTGTAGCGGATGAATGTTCAAAGGATGTAATATTTGAGTAAACTTGCTCATGTGATCCTGTATGATGAAAACTTGTTTCATATGCGCTATGCAACGCTGGTGTGAATTTAAAATATTACCTTCTATTTGGCTGTTTATCCAATCTGAGAGATGGCTAGTCCTCGGCTTCTGCCCCCATGCCACGAGTGCTGGGGTCTTCGGGATAAACCTGAGCACTCTTGTTCCCATGTTTGGGTCCTTCGAGGGAGGTGCTTAGCACAACGAACAAGGCAACCGGACTAATAATGCTTTATCACTCTCACTTAGCCATAGAATTCTATAATTTTAAATTTCGGCGAAGCCCCTGGTATTCGGAAAGCCGAATTCGGGGCGCGATACACGCCTTTAAGCCAGACAGGGCCGGCCCCTCGCTCTAAGCGGCATAAGTCTTTAAGGACTCGAAAACCTCGCCAAACAGCGACAAGTTGCTCGCCTTATCATGATAGTCAGTTTTAGCTTTCTCTACTAAGGTGCTAAGCCCAGCAGAACCGGGGCACAATCGCAGTAGTTCTCCTAGCGCTACCTTAGCTGATAGAGCGGAACGTAAGGTACCAAAACATAGTAGCCGGGCAAACCCAACATTTGACCAAAGACATGATTCGGAGCTGATGCATATAATGCTATAAGTTCGGGGTGCCGCACTTGTGAAAGTGTTCGGACTTTTCACACCATATTGTGGGGTACGTAATCCCCTGGTGTATTGGTCGTACCAAAGTGTACGGTTGCAAGGCGTCATTATTGAACACACACACACACACACACACACACATATATATAGGGAAAATACATCATACCACTTAGTGGTAGTTACCCCACATGTCTCATATACTATCATGTGGTACTATATATACTACTTTATCATTCTAAATATGTTCATATACTATATCTAAGATATTTCAACACAAATTACATGAAAAAATTGCATATGAGCCCATAGTTTTTGTTATATTTATGAAATACGTATATATTTGTACGTAAAAAGAGTATGCTTAAAATATGATACATATTACCTAAAAAGTAGTATATATACTACCTAAACATCATTATATACTACATACTACACGTACATACTCTCGGTTTTGATAGATACTACATACAACATACCAAACGCAAGTGGTGGTAACTACCACTGGTGGTAGATAAAATTTGTCCTATATATATATATAACAAGAATGCAATAATAGTCGTAATGTTATGCATTGTTTATTCAAAAAGGTGCGTTAAAGCAGAATGATACAGATGGTGCGATAAGCAAAGAGTAGGACTATGTCCCTTCCAAGGGCAAGCTGAGGAACATTATTAAATCAAATATTTCGCTCGTTATTGTAATCCACCTGAGAATTCCGTGGTCTGACGTAGCTTTCTGCCTCCTTGGTTGCTGCATCATGTGTTCGGCAATAGTGCTGCCGGACAGGGTTTCCAGAGTTTAAGGTCCTGAAAAAGAGAAAAATAACCAAACGGGAAGCCCCTAGTGCGGTTTAAGCCACGCCTTTGGGGCATGTCGTAGTTGTGCCCCCTCCCCACCTGTGCCCATGGTATTTGTAATGCGTAATTATGTACGCGTGGCACGAGTTTCGCCGTTCGGCTGGGACTGGGGTAGGGGCCGCATTGCTACGCGAGCTCAGATCGCGACAGACGGTCTAGTTGCCGATTGCTCCGAGCGCGCTTGAAGGTGTCCGGGTCTTGAAACACCAAACTGGTGGATTGCCTTGAGAGGCTGTTTTGCGCTTCTGCTGCGAGGGCCGCGGTGTGCTCCTCCGTTCGGAGGGAGCGCTCTGTGTTTCCATTGACTGTAATAACCCCGCGATGTCCTGGCATCTTGAGCTTGAGGTATGCATAATGCGGTACCGCATTGAATCTTGCAAATGCGGTTTGCCCGAGCAGTGCATGATAACCACTGCGGAACGGGACTATATCAAAGATTAACTCTTCGCTTCGGAAGTTATTCGGGGATCCGAAGACCACTTCCAGTGTAATTGAGCCTGTGCAATGCGCCTCTACGCCTGGAATGACGCCTTTAAAGGTCGTTTTTGTGGGTTTGATCCTTGAGGGGTCTATACCCATTTTGCGCACTATGTCCTGATAGAGCAGGTTCAGGCTGCTGCCGCCATCCATAAGGACTTGAGTGAGGTGAAATCCGTCAATGATTGGGTCCAGAACCAGTGCGGCGAATCCTTCATGACGGATACTAGTGGGATGGTCCCTGCGATCGAAAGTGATCAGATAGGAGGACCATGGGTTGAACTTTGGGGCGACTAGCTCCAACGCATATACGTCCCTGAGCGCACGCTTCCGCTCCCTCTTGGGGATGTGGGTTGCATATATCATGTTCACCGTCCGCACTTGTGGGGGAAACCTCTTCTATCCTCCGGTGTGTGGCTGCCGGGGCTCCTCCTCGTCATCGCTATGTGGCCCCTTGTCCTTCTTTTCGGCAATTAACTTGTCGGCCTGCTTGAACACCCAACAATCCCTGTTGGTGTCATTTGCTGGCTTTTCTGGGGTGCCGTGTATTTGACACGAGCGATCGAGTATACGGTCCAAGCTGGACAGACCCGGCATACTTTGTTTGATTGACTTTTTCCGCTGACCGGGTTTACAGCCTTTGAATCCGGCATTGACTGCCATATCCTCGGTATTATCGCTGTTAATGCAGCGCTTATGTTTGTTGCGACGTGACCTGCTATTGCCGTCTTTGGTATCCGAAGTACCATGGTTCTTTGATATGTTATTACTGCGAGCCAGCCAGCTATCTTCTCCCGCACAAAAGCGGGTCATGAGTGTCGGAGGGCTGCCATAGATTTCGGCTTTTCCTGACCAAGGTGTCGGGCTAGCCATTCGTCGCGGATGTTGTGTTTGAAAGCCGCTAGGGCCTCTGCATCCAGACAGTCGACAATTTGATTTTTCTTTGTTAGGAACCGAGTCTAGAATTGCCTGGCCGATTCTTCTGGCTGCTGAATTATGTGGCTCAATTCATCGGCATCTGGTGGCCGCACATAAGTGCCCTGAAAGTTGTCGAGGAATGCGGCTTCTAGATCTTCCCAACAGCTGATGGACTCTGCTGGCAAGCTGTTAAGCCAATGTCGCGCTGGTCCCTTGAGCATTAGTGGGAGGTATTTGATGGCGCGTAAGTCATCACCGCGGGCCATGTGGATGTGGAGGAGGAAATCCTCGATCCATACTGCGGGATCTGTTGTGCCGTCATATGATTCAATATTTACAGGTTTGAAACCTTTTGGGATTTGATGATCCATTACTTCGGCTGTGAAGCATAGGAGGTGTGCGGCGCCTCTGTATTGGGCTATATCGCGACGCAGCTCCAATGGGTCTTGCCCGCTGTGTTCGGCCCGGCCGGATTTACTTTTACTGTATCCGGCGTGACGTTTAGCGTCTCGCATAGTGGCGCGCCCTCGTGATCCGTAGATCGATCTTGCATGCTTTGCTTTGTCCTCCAATATGTCTCGCAGGTCTGGCGTATCTCCCCATGCATTTTTATTTGAATGACGTCGGGGTGCAGGCTGAGTTTTTGGCCGAAATGCCTCTCTATCGCGGCCACGAGGTGGCCGATCAGCCACGTCATACGCTTCTTCCTCCAGACGGGGTAGCAACCTGTATTTTGGGTAACTCTTGGAGGGACGCTCGAGTTTATATTCCTCGGCCGTGAGGACTTTAGTCCATCTGTCAGCTAGCAGATCTTGATCAGCTTGAAGCTGCTGCTGCTTTTTCTTAAGGCTATTTGTCGTGGCTATAAGCCGTCGTTTGAAGCTCTCTTGTTCGACGGGATCCTCTGGCACGGCGAATTCGTCATCGCCGAGGCTTGCCTCATCTTCGGGGGGGCATGTAATTATCATCCTCCGCCTCTCCATCTGTCGCTCTCTCAGGAGGGCTGGCTCTTCCATCCTCCTGCTCCAAGTCTTGCTAGAGGGGATTGTTGTTGTCTTCGGCACTATCCGGAGTGTTATTATCTCATGTGCCGGTATCACCACTTTTGCTTTGGCGGGACTTAGAGCGGCGTCGCTGACGTCGACGCTTAGGTTGCTTCTTGGAGGGTTCATCCTCCGCTATCTCGTCGCCATTGCCTTCTTTGGGTGTATCCACCATGTATATATCGTATGATGAGGTGGCTGTCCAGTGCCCTGTGGGTAGTGGTTCCTCTTCGTCTCACGCATCGTCGTCCATACCGTTGATGTCTTTGGAGTCGAAGTCGAGCATGTTGGTTAAGTCATCGACAGTGGCCACTAAGTGGGTGGTGGGTAGGCCGCGAATTTCTTCGTCGTCCGCATCCCAGTCCTGCCAGACATAGTTTGGCCAGGATCCTCCTGACAAGGAGAGAGACCTTAATGAGTCCAGTATGTCGCCAAAGGGCGAGTGCTGAAAAATATCCGCGGAGGTAAACTCCATGATCAGTGCCCAGTCGGATTCGATAGGAACGGGCGTGGGCGGTTCGGAGTCCATGGCCGGAGAGGGATCCGGCAGTTTATCAACATGGCTCTCGTACAAGGTAAGGTTGATGTTTGGCTCGATCGCCGCTGAGGGTAAGGCCTCCGTGGCAGGGTCCATCCACCCATCCACGGACGACATAATTGGCTCCGAATTGAGGGTCAGGGCGGTTACCTGTGCGATCTCCTGAACATTGTCCGGTGGTAGAGCTAAATCATACTCATCGTGACCGCGTGACGCACAAGGCAGAGGCTCGAATCCGTCGAAGATCAAGTCTCCACGGATATCGGTCGTGTAGTTTAAGCTTCCAAACCTGACCTGGTGGCCAGGGGCGTAACTTTCAATCTGCTCCAGATGGCCAAGCGAATTGGCCCGCAGTGCAAAGCCGCCGAACGCGAAGATCTGTCCGGGTAGAAAAGTCTCACCCTGGACTGCATTGCTATCGATGATAGTAGGAGCCATCAAGCCTAACGGCGACGACACAGAGGAACTCTCAATGAAAGCACCAATGTCGGTGTCAAAACCGGCGGATCTTGGGTAGGGGGTCCCGAACTGTGCGTCTAAGGCGGATGGTAACAGGAGGCAGGGGACACAATGTTTTACCCAAGTTCGGGCCCTCTTGATGGAGGTAAAACCCTACGTCCTGCTGCATTAATATTGATGATATGGGTAGTACAAGAGTAGATCTACCACGAGATCAGAGAGGCTAAACCATAGAAGCTAGCCTATGGTATGATTGTGTGTTGTAGTTGTTGTGTCCTACGGACTAAAACCCTCCGGTTTATATAGACACCGGAGAGGGTTAGAGTTACACAAGGTCGGTTACAAAGGAGGAGATATCCATATCCGTATTGCCTAGCTTGCCCTCCACGCCAAGTAGAGTCCCATCCGGACACGAGACGAAGTCTTCAATCTTGTATCTTCATAGTCCAACAGTCCGGCCAAAGGATATAATCCGGCTGTCCGGAGACCCCCTAATCCAGGACTCCCTCAATCACGAAAGTGTATTTTTTTTGTAGTGCGACGGCATGCCCGATCATCTCAATAAGCACCTCAATAAGCAGAAGGAGTTCATCCAAGGCTTGATGGAGTTGCTAAAGGAGAGCCTCGACGACATGCCCGCTGAGCTCAATCAGCAGGGGGAGTTGACCGCCGACTTGGTGATGCTGCTGAAGAAGAGCATTGCCTCGGAGAAGAAGGCGACCGGCGAAATCCTGCGACTTCAGGAGGATAAGGCGAAGCTCTGCCACGAGATCGACCTGTTGAAGGAGAAGAACGCTGGCTGGAAGAAGCTGCATGAGAGTAGTAGTTCCTCGATGAAGATGATGCAGGCCCCCATCATGGAACAGAAGGAGGAGTTGGCGAAGCTCCGCATCGAGCACCCGGCTGCTGTCAAGGTATGTAATGCGGCCGTGGAACAGATGATGAAGGCTCGCGTCGAGAAATCCCGCGTCATGGACAGAATGAAGAAGATGGCGGAGGAGACGCGCAAGGAGATGGAGGTCGTGGAGGCGATGAAGAAGCAGTTACGACTCCGCGGCGAATTAGATCATTTGGGGTGATAATCTTCCTTCTTCTTTTGCTCCTGTGTTTCATTTTTTGCTTCGGGTGTTCCGCCGCACGTGTCATGTTCTCTGCAAGGCATGAATAGAACAATGGTTTTTTTAGGGAATGAATAGAACAATGCTAACAATGAGATGACTAGCAAATTAGATCATTTTTTATCGCCATATGGCACTGGGCTGCCGTGTTTCGTGCTCCTCCGTCGCAGTACTACTCCAGTGGAAAACTTGAGTATACCGCACGGTTCTTTGCTCCTCCTCGATCAGGTAGAAAGCACATTTATACGAGCAGTCAAATCACAAGGCCCCGCCTTCCAGCAGTAATGAGCCGTCAAATCACAAAGGCCCTCGCCTCTCGTGAAACCGACCAAGCTAGACTGCCCCGCCCTCTGGCCTTTTAAAAAATGTATACTTTTGTACAGCAGTAGTATCGATGGTTTGCGCCATGGAGCAAAACTTGAAATTAAAAAAAGGTGGTACATATAGAGAGCACTCGTTGCCAAATTATGCATATAGTACTATTAAAAAGGCTAGTCATAATAATGGTGTCCAGCACAGCCCACCCCTCAAATAAAACTAAGAGGGTGCTTGGATATGTTTTAGTCCCATGACTAAAAGTAGTGGGACTAAAACATGCTAGCCTCACCCATGCTTGGATCCAAATACTAAAGGCTAAAATCAAGTTAATGAGCATTTATTATCCTCTAAACCCTCCAATCCAGAACTCGCCTGTGTTAAAGGAAAGGAGTTAAATGAGTAGAGAGAGGACTAATCCACATTTTAGTAGGGGTACCCCTGACAAAAAAAATTTAGTCTCAAGACTAGTTTTAGCCCCTCTTTAGTCAGGGGTTCTTGGAACTTTAGCCTCTTAAAGAGACTATTTTTAGTCAGACTAAAATAAGTCCCTTGGATCCAAGCACCCTCTAAGCATCCTGGAATTCTTTAACAAAACTAAGCACCCTGAAATTCTTTGACAACTAAACTGCTAGCTATATGATGTTGGCCATATATACTGTACGTATATAATGTGAAGAAACGAGTGGTAGTACTATACCAACTAAAAGATGAAATGTAAGAAATACTAGTATGTATGTACTGAAGAGTTAAAGTAACGAGAAGAAACATAACATAGTTCTGCTGGGGGCTCACCACAACACACCCCTCAAATTAAACTAAGCACACCTGAAATTAAACTAAGCAACTAATCCGATAGACACTACATTAGAAGTTTAGAACCACCATGAGCAACGACACTGCCACCTTACTCGGAGTCCTCGTCCACGTCCTCGACTTCGTCCTTGTCCCTCTCCCTCTTGGCCGATACTTCTTTGCTTGAACCGCACACTTGGCTATTGCTCTTCATCCAACCCTTGTAGATATTAAAACAAAGGTAGCCATCCATTGCAGCGTAGTGGATGTGATCTATATCTAGTACATTCTGCTGCCATGCATGACGACGAAACGTTTAATGAGGTTTCTCCAGTTTACGGTATGAAGGATGAACCATGGCTCCTGCCAGGGTCAGCATTGAAGGCTGACGAGAGGGCACCAACCGATTCTTCTGGAGGTCGAAGGGGTTGCCTACAACGAGGCCTATCTGACCCAGGACTTCTTTGTCGCTCTTAAAGTCTACAGTAACGAATTTCACTGTTTTGTCCTTGAGGAAGTTTTTAAAATCCTAACACTCAACGTCGGCATGGCATATGTGGTAGACCAAGCAAATGTTATGTACGCAAACCTGGATCACGGCGGGCTTCTTCCTCTCTTCGTCCTTTAGATCCTTCTCTGGTCCTAGGACTGTGGTCTACTCAACATCTAGCCCAGCGACCCACTCATCATCTGAGTTTTCGAACATGCGTCTGAAGCGAGAAAGGCATCCTTTCACCGCCGCGGAAGAACGGGTGTAGATGACGTCGAACTCATCGTCGGTGATGGTTCTAACCTTATACTCACCACCGATCGTGGAGATTTGGGACGCCATGGATTTGGGAGGAGGGTTAGGATTAGCAGAACTGCCGTAATGTGAATGGATAGGACGACTAGGAGCGAACCGCCGTAGTATTGAAGGACGTGCGGGGACGGGTAGGAGCGAACTGCCAGCGTGCGAATGGCAGGGTAGTGGCTTTCCATTCTCCCATGATACGGGCTTCCGAGAGCCCTTGGATCTAAGATCGAACGGTTGCATGGCGTGATTCTAGACCTATGGGGGAATATCCTATCCTGGAGGGTTATTCTGCAAATTTTCAGCAACTTAGCATGCGACCGTTTGATCTCAGATCCAAGGGCTGCCAGCAGCCCGTATCATGGTCGCGCCTACCACGACCGTTGCGTCGCTCGCGCGGTCGCGCCCTTGGAGGTTTAAAATGGTGCGTTAGGCTATCTGATGTTGGCATGTCATACATAGTCATCACTTAGTAACTCATACTACAACAAGGTTGGCCATAAGGTTGGCTATAAGTGTATTTTTTTACTCCTCTCTATCTCTTTCTTCGTAATGGAGGTGGTCAGGAATCAGGAAACTCAGGCCGGTCATAGCGCCGCAGTTAAAATGATAATGGCAAGTCAAATCACGGGACCCCACCTATCCAGTAGTAACTCACTGTCAAATCACACAGCCCTACGTTTGCAGCAGCCTACTCCCTTGTCTTCTCGCGTCTCTGTCGAACCGACTAGGCGGAACTGCCCCGCCGCCTACCGTGTAGGAAAAGCCCCGCCCTCGACTTTTAGATAGTATACAATATACTAATTTTGTATCCATGGATTGCGCATGCGCCATGGAGCAAAGTGTCTAGAAAATGGCGGTACACATGTACGGAGTATACAGCACGCCCGTCACGTTCACGTCGCACCCCAGACGATCGGCTGGTCTGGCACGCTGCTCTCCGAATGGAACACGCGGCAGCGATTTAGGATTGGATGAGAGGGCCGGCGTGCTGTGACTGGATCCAAATCAAAATCAATTTACCCTTCAATTAAGAAAGCGACCCCACATTGACTAGTCTCCCTTCTATTCTGGGTCATAATTGACCATGATTTTCGCACATAAAATATATGTTATACGTTGCAAAAATAATATAATCTGAAAGTACATTCAGATACGAACCAAATGATACAATTTTTGGTGACATGCATTCACATTTTTCTTGTCAAATATAGTACGTGGTCAAACTTTGACCCAAAATACGCAAAACAATAAAAAAATACTTCCAGGACCAGCGCCGCTCTTCCGCTCTTCTCCTCTTAAACCGCCGCTCCTCTCCTGTTCCAATCTAAATGCAGTGCCGCCCCTCTCCTCTTCCATTTCAAAACCACCGCCCCTCCTCTCTCCTGTTCCAGTCCAAAACCAGCGTCGCTCCTCTCCTGTTCTAATCCAAAACCAGTGCTGCTTCTCTCCTCTTTCATTCAAAAACCACCACCGGCGAGTGAAGGTGCTATGGAGAAGTAGATCGATGGAGGAGTACAACCGATACGTGAGGATCGCAGACGGCGACCCTCTGAAGCTAGCTAGGATGTTGGAGATACAGTCTTGGTTTGACAACAAGGACCAACTAGCGGCGACGGCGACATCCATGGCCAAATATCTGCAACAGAGCGAAAAGGCAACAATAATCCTGGAGGGAGTCGCGCCGGAGTACATAGAGCTGCTCCTTTGGGCCATGGAGCAAATAGATTCACGGAATCCGATCGTGAGAGAGTGGTGGTGGGAGTATCGATCCCAGATGGAGCATCCACCAGAGATTGAAGGATCGAGCATCTACAGGGTGCCGTTTGTGAGGGTGTCCTGCCAGAGCGAGCCGATGGAGTCTTCGTCGACCGAACCCAACTGCAAGAGGAGAAAAGCAGTTGGCTCGACGACGCTTCCCCACCATCGTCTCCCTCGTCGTTCACATCGTCTCACGGGGTGGCTGTCTGCCGCCGAGGAATAGGAGGGGGCTGCCCCCCAGCCCAATAGTCGGGTGGGTTGTGAATTGTTAGGAGGAGGTTAAGGTTGTCAGTATTTGCAAGTTGTGAATTGTGTTTTGTGTTGTGTATTTTGAGAGTACTTTCAGATATGAATGTCTTTTGAATTTCAGATTTGCAGTATTGAGCATATGAAGTATTTTATGAATTCTATAGATCTATTTTTAGCACTTAAAAAATATAGTTTCATAGGAGTATAAAAGTGCAGACAATGTGATTCTCAGAGAAGAAACTGCAAGTTTCAGTTTTAGATAAGAAACTGCAAGTTCAGTTTCAGATAAGAAACTGCAAATTTCAGAGGCAGAGCATTTATATTAACACAACCTTTTCAAACAGGGTTAACATCATGTTGGAAGTTTTATTCATGGTTGAAAATGGAACTACCAGCCAGTTAACATCATGCTGATCAACATTCATGCATAGCACATCTTCATATGATGCACAGTCAAAATGCGCACACAATGTCGAGTGTGCGAAACACAGAGAAAACGAGGGACGAAGTTTGGCAAGTGTTGGACGTGGTTTTGGGCTGCCCCGTCTAGGCTTTCATTTTTAACATGCGCAGCCCACGACCTCGGATGGAAGGTCCATAGGTCTGTTTGTATTTTCTTAGGGCCGTCATGTATCGACCGGCCTATGGACCTCCCATCCGAGGTTTTATTTTTGGCAGCCCAATTTATGTATTTTTTTAAAGAAAACGCAGAGGTCTGTTCTATTTTTCTATATAAGAATAGGAACGCCAGGTCCAACTTATGTTTCCCTTCTAACTATATTATATATATTTAAATTATTTTATATATTATTATATATTATTTTTATTGTCATCATATATTTAACAGATATTTACATATGTAAGAAAACAATATCCCACATCTTATTAACTTATAAAAATAATTTCTTAACAAATAAAATCCTGAATTGTTTTGGCACGAAAATCCTACTGATTGTGTACAAAAGCTTGGTAAGATTTAAGGACAAATGTAATAATACCACTTATTATTTAGAAAAAAGTCTAAAATAAACCTTAGACTTGTAGATGAAAGCTAAATCAAACCCCAAACTTCAAATTCCGGAAATCAGCACACCGAACTCTTCGATCTCGGTCTATTTTTAACCTTGAGTGAGTTCCCAAACAGGGATTGTCAACATGTCATGTTAAATCCCGGGATTGTTGGCTGTGGACTCGACTGGGCCACCATCAGGCACGAAGCGAGTTTTTTTTTCTTTTTCTTAACGCGTGACATAAAAAGTATTTCTTCACTCCTTAAAGCACGATGTGACAAAAAAAATACTCGGGCAGAGTTGAATTTGGAACCTGGCTGAGTTGGGCTCATCCCGCTAGCTAGACACCAGTACAGACAAGTAGCCAACATTTCCAAATTTATCAGGACGAAACCGGCCGCTCTCTATATATAAGCGCATGTGTGGCGTGTTCTCCTCATCACCACGTACATTATTCAGTGCAAAGCAAATTAGCCGAGGCGACGATGGCTAAATTACTTGTTCTCGTCGCCGTTGCGTGGGTGCTGCTTTTGGCCCGGCCATGGAACCAATGCTGCCCAGGTACGTGCCTAACCAGCGGTCTGAATTAGCTTAACTTTGGGAGCACGCAGCTTGCTAATAATCTACACATACGTTGAATTATCACATCAGATGAAAATCCCAAGCTCCATCGTCAGAGCGATCATGTTCTCTCCAAGATTGCACGGTCAGGTTTCACCACTGGATGATGCTGAGTCTGGCTCCGTGACACAATACGTATGTATAATAGCATGTTGATTCATCGTAGATTGATCGATGGAGATATCACCAATTAGCACTACTAACTATTATGAGTGATATAATAAGAGGCCCCATATATTTAAGAACACACCGAAGCGTTGAACATTGATACCATTTTTTGGGGGCAAACAAATATTCAAAACATAAACAATTTGGGAAATGTTCGGACATTTTATAAAGTGTGAGCACTTTTTGAAATTTCTGAATACTTTAGGAAAACAACTATTTTGAAAAAGCAATCAATTTTGAAAAGGCGAACACATTTTGAAACCTAAAGAATGTGAACACCTTTTGAAAATTGTAAAACTAGGAACAAATTTTCGAACCTGACCAAATGTGTAAAGAAATTTTTTATGACATCTAAAAAATATCACGAGTTTGGATAAATGTATGTGGCATTTCAAAAACAAACTTTACAATGTAAAAAATATACATGTGATTTAAAAATAGTAATAAAAGTACTTGTGACATTTAAAAAAGTGTATACAATGTAAAAATTAAAAGCAGAAAAACAAACAATACGAAGAAAATCAAAAAAGAAAAAAAGAGAAAATTATAACGAAGAAATAAAAGACAAACTATAATGAAGACAAAAACAGAAGAAAACCAAAGAAAAACCAAAGAAAAATAGATAAATAAATAACAAAGAAAAACCAGAGCAGCGCGAGCAACTACGTTAATGGGCCAGCCCAATTCAGCGAATACCGGTTGAATCCTCTCAAGGTTCAAAATAGACTGGGATGGAAAAGTTTGGTGTGCTAATTTTAGGGATTGAGAGTTCAAGGTTTGATTTAGCTTTTGCCTACAAGTTTAAGATTTATTTTGGAGTTTTTCCTATTATTTAAATATATTTATAGCAAAATGCTCAGCCCCTTTTTATTTTTTGATAACATTGCTGGCCCAACCCAACATTATAATTAGAATCAGCCCAGCAACATCGTGTATTTCGAGAAAGTGCAAATGACCTGTAATTTCTTAGGAAATAAAATAAATGGGTTGCATGAACGCTACATTATTTGTTCACCCAGCCCAGCTAATGGTTGTAATTCAAAAAAAAAAGATCAAATTGACTGTAAATTCTACCGCGCAAAAAAAAGACTGTAAATTTTGAAAAAATGGGTTGAATACGTGCCACAGTTTTGGAGGCTGAAATGTGGGCAAATAGATCGAAGCCAACGCAACTCGTTGTCAATTTAGTCAACAAATGATTCTGACATGTTAGCCGTTGGATTCACATCCAACGACCGGCATCCATCTTCAATCTCTCGTCTTTTTCCTCCAGCGCCGTCGGGACCACCTCCCGCCTCCTGCTGCTAGCAGCTCTTCTTAGCACGCTTCGCTATGAAGCGCTACTCCACCGTTGGCCAGGCCATCCCTCCACCCCTCCACACCTCCTGTTCTTCTGCACTGACTGCCGAACCACACCACACTAGAACCAGTTAACCCTCGTACACATCTCCGTCCGCGACTCTACTCCCGCGTCTTCCCATCTCCGGCTCGTTGCTGTCCGGGGCCTCGTCGTCGTCCACCACCTTAGCTGCGCTCGGCACGGCGTGGTCAACGAACGACACCATTAGAAGTAGACTGTGCGTGGAGAGGCTGACAGTTGGGTCCACGGCCGCACACAAGGAAATGCCTCCTTATTACGCGCAAAATAATGATTCCTCCACCTGACATCTGTGTGACGCCCCCGATTCAATCGTACACTAATCATACACGCAAACGTGTATGATCAAGATCAGGGACTCACGGGAAGATATCACAACACAACTCTACAAATAAAATAAGTCATACAAGCATCATATTACAAGCCAGGGGCCTCGAGGGCTCGAATACAAGAGCTCGATCATTGACGAGTCAACGGAAGCAACAATATCTGAGTACAGACATAAGTTAAACAAGTTGCCTTAAGAAGGCTAGCACAAACTGGGATACAGATCGAAAGAGGCGCATGCCTCCTGCCTGGGATCCTCCTAAACTACTCCTGGTCGTCGTCAGCGGGCTGCACGTGGTAGTAGGCACCTCCCGAGTAGTAGTAGTCATCATCGACAGTGGCGTCTGGCTCCTGGACTCCATCGTCTGGTTGCAGCAATCGAGTATAGAAAAGGGGAAAAGAGGGAGCAAAGCAACCATGAGTACTCATCCAAAGTACTCACAAGCAAGGAGCTACACTACATATGTATGCATTGGTATCAAATGGAATAAGGGTATCATATGTGGACTGAACTGCAGAATGCCAGAATAAGAGTGGATAGCTAGTCCAATTGAAGACTACGCTTCTGGTAACCTCCATCTTGCAGCAGAAGAAGAGAGTAGATGGTAAGTTTACCAAGTAGCATCGCATAGCATAAACCTAGCCGATGATCCTCTCTTCGTCGCCCTGTGAGAGAGCGATCACCGGTTGTATCTGGCACTTGAAAGGGTGTGTTTTATTAAGTATCCGGTTCTAGTTGTCATAAGGTCAAGGTACAACTCCGGGTCGTCCTTTTACCGAGGGATGCGGCTATTCGAATAGATCAACTTCCTTGCAGGGGTGCATCACATTTCCCAACACGCTCGATCCCCTTTGTCCGGACACACTTTTCTGGGTCATGCCCGGCCTCGGAAGATCAACACGCCGCAGCCCTACCTAGGCACAACAGAGAGGTCAGCACGCCGGTCTAAATCCTATGGCGCAGGGGTCTGGGCCCATCGCCCATTGCACACCTGCACGTTGCGAACGCGGCCGGCGAGCAGACCTAGCAACCTCCATTACAAAGGAAGTTGCGTTACGCGGTCCAACCCGGCGCGCGCCGCTCAGTAGCTGACGTCACGAAGGCTTCGGCTGATACCACGACATCGAGTGCCCATAATTGTTCCCGCGTAGTTGGTTAGTGCGTATAGGCCAGTAGCCAGACTCAGATCAAATACCAAGATCTCGTTAAGCGTGTTATTTTGAAATAACCACGGACGCCGACCAAGGCCAGGCCCACCTCTCTCCTGGGTGGTCTCAACCTGCCCTGTCGCTCCGCCACAAAGTAACAGCCGGGGGCCTTCGGGAACTCAGGCCCACCTCTACCGGGATGTGGCCACCTGCCCCTTCAGCCCCCAACATCAGATTCACTCGCGGGTACTCCTACGAGATGACCCGACTTTAGTCACCACCTGTATAGCATGTATATATGTATAAGTATATACCCGTGATCACCTCCCGAGTGATCACGGCCCGATAGTATAGCATGGCAGACGGACAAGAATGTAGGGCCATTGATGATAATCTAGCATCCTATACTAAGCATTAGGATTGCAGGTAAAGGTAACAACAGTAGTAGCAAGGACAGGCTATGCATCAAGATAGGATTAACGGAAGCAGTAACATGCTACACTACTCTAATGCAAGCAGTATAGAGAAGAGTACGCGATATCTGGTGATCAAGGGGGGGCTTGCCTGGTTGCTCTGGCAAGAAGGAAGGGTCATCATCAATGTAGTCGAACACACGGACATCAGCAGCGGTCTCGGGGTCTACCGGAAAGAAGTAACGGAGGGGGAACACAATAAATAACAGAGCAATCAAATGTAACACAAAGCAAGACGCGGCAATACGTTGTGCTAGGGGTAACCCATTGCAGGGATAGGTGATACCGACGAAGGGGGTAAACATCCGGGAAAGTATTCCCGATGTTCGGTGTTTTCGGACAGACGGACCGAAGGGGGCGGTTGTAGGTTCGCTATGCTAGGAACGTGTGGCGGACAAACGGACCGCGTGTTTGGATTCGTCTCATCGTTCTGAGCAACTTTCATGTATAAAGTATTTTCATCCGAGTTACAGATTATTTTATACTAATTTTTAAAGTTTAATTTATTTTCTAGAATTAACATATCTTATATTTACTAATTGGAGGCACCATACGAGACTTCACGGTAATCCTAAATAACTCAACAAATTGTCCGTTCAATCCCCAGATTAATTATCTACAAATTGTCCGTTCGATCCCCAGATTAATTATCTACAGCCATCGGATGAGGTACCTTAGGAGTCTTAGGTTATTGTCCCACCTGCATCACTTTTAGGGAAAAAAACATCTCTAATCCTGCCGGCCTATGCACAAGCCCATCCTCACGTATGAAGAAAATTGTATCCATCCAATCTGTGAAAAGTAAAAAAAACAATCTGAAAAAAAATGCAAAAGGCCACGCCCCCTATCTTATCGATCAATGTCGTTGGATGTAAACTTCCGATCTCCTACCAACGCTACGCCTTTCTTCCTGGAAAAGAAAAGAAAAACACATCCAATCATCGTCACCACTCCAATCTAGCAAGAACCAGAGTAATTACAAAAAAAATCTATGGTACGTCTACCTCCCATGGCCTCCTCTGGATCATGCAGATCGTGCTTTGCTCCATCTCCTACATCTGGCTCGGTCTTGGTCCTTCGTCCCATGTTGAACGTGACATATCTTGTATTTCTAATCTTATCTTCTCTAGCCTTGTATAGCTAACTCCTAGAGCTATGGTAGGATTAATTACCTTGTCAGGCAAGACATCCTGTGTATATAATGTAACCTACTACATGGAATACAATGAGTTGGACCAAATATTCTCTCTACATGGTATCAGTTTTACCGCGATCCTCTGTCGCTTCCGCACCTCTATGCCGCCGCGCCTAGCCCTAGTCGCCGCCGCGCCAACTCCTCCACCCTCCTGCCGCCGCCATCGCTACCCTTCCCGTAGCCACCGCCGCCGCTTCCTTCCCATCCATCTAGCTGCCGCCGCCGACGCCACCTCTCCCGTAGCCGACGCCGCCGCCGCTTATCTTCTTCCCCCTGCCCCCACCACCTCCCTCCCGAAACCCTAAGGGCCGCCGCCGCTCCTCTCTTCCTTCTGTCGCCGCTGCCGCCCTCTTCTCCACACCCATCGCAGCCACCGCTCTCTCTCCCCCTCACCCACCGTCTCCATGGCCAAGGCCGATGCATCCGACGCCGGTTCTTTCTCCGGTGCCATGTTCACCTCCGATCGCCTCAACGAGATCCACATCAAGGACCACGTACCTGTCATCCTCGACCTCGACTCATCGTCCTACAACGCATGGCGCACATACTTCGTGTTGTTGTTCCGCTCTTACCGTCTCATCGAGCATGTTGACGGGAGCGTTGACTTCCGCGACATGAAGGACGACGACGAGTGGCTCGCTGTGGACGCCTGCATCGTCAAGTGGCTCTTCCTCACCATCTCCGGCAGCCTCTTCAACATGGTGAATGCCCGCGATCCGTCCGTGTATGCTATGTGGACACGCCTGTCTGATCTCTTCCTCGACAATCAACTGCAGCGCCGCGTCTTTCTTCAAGGGGAGTTCTTCACTATGCAGCAAAACGATCTTTCGATCGATGAGTACTGCACGCGGCTGAAGGTTCTCGCCGATGAGCTACACGACGTCGGCATGACCATCGATGACTCGGTCCTCCTCACCAACCTCCTCCACGACCTCCACCCCGACCTTGGCCAGTCTGCCGCCAACCTCTCCCTCATCACACCGACGTACGCGAAGGCGGTCACCTACCTTCTCATGGAATGTGTGGTCATGTTCATCGGGAGGGCGTGGATGGAACAGGCAATGGAAACGAGGCCTGGTGTACCGCACAACGGAGGAAATTGACCTCCTACATTCAGAATGGGGTCCTGTTGATCGGGAGGGGTCTGGCGTACCGCAAAACGGAGGAAACGGACCTCCTACGGTCAAAACGGGGGTCATGTTGATCGAGAGGGGTGTGGCGTACCACAAAACGGACTAAACGGACCTCCTACGGTTGAAACGGGGGTCCTGTTGATCAGGAGGGGTGTGGCGTACCGCAAAACAGACGAAACGGACTTGTGTTGGAGCGCTACGGTCGAAACGGGGGTCCTATTCATCGGGAGGGGTGTGGCGTACCGCAAAACGGGACTCCACGAGATACTGTTCATCTCCACCGTCGACCTCCTCCAGCCTCCACGGGCTACAGTCGACCTCCTCCAGCCTCCACGGGCTACCGTCGACCTCCTCCAGCCTCCACGGGCTCCTGTTCATCCAACCTCCACCACGCGCTACTCCACCGGCTACTGTTCAACCACCCCTCCACGGGCACCCCTCCACCATCTACTGTTTGTCCAGCCCTCCACACCACGGGGCCATGTTCAACCACCCCTCCACGGGCACCCCTCCATCGTCTACTGTTCATCCAGCCCTCCACCACACCACGGGGTCCTGTTCATCCATAGGCAACGCCACCGCTCACTATT
>NC_041384.1:164089951-164130360 GCF_002162155.2 Triticum dicoccoides | reverse complement strand
AACGTTCACTGTTCATCCGAGAGGCAGCATCGATCGGCTTCAGTTAGCAGTAGTAGCAAAGGAATTGCTCGATTGGGTTCAGTTAACAGCCATCGATCGATAGCTCGGGTTCAGTAATGTGTAGCCTACAGTGCAATCGCTCGGGTTCAGTTAGAGCCCAACGCCTCGCTCGGGTTCAGTTAGAGCCAACGCCTCACACACACACGCGTACGTGTATGAGAGAAACGCGCATCGCTCGGCCCCCGACCTCCCGCCGTAACCAGGAACTCCCTGAAATTTTCCTCCCCCTCGCTTCTACCACGGTTTTTTCCATCATGGACGGCCCAAAGAATGTCATGCAGCTGTGTCTTCGGCCTGCCCAGGACGAAAAGCCCATTTTTTGTCATAGAAGTAGGAGCCCACCAGATCTATGATGATGCCGGGTTTTGTCACAATTATCGTCATAGAAGTGTCATATGTATGACAGAAAAAAATTCGTTCGGCCCAAAATGTCACGGATGTGTCTTTTTTTGCAGTGGTGGTACGGTAATCCTATTTTGGAAGTCATGTTACTAGACCATGACGAACCTATGAACTATGAGGAAGCGATGATGAGCCCAGATTCCGCGAAATGGCTTGAGGCCATAAAATCTGACATGGGATCCATGTATGAGAACAAAGTGTGGACTTTGGTTGACTTTCCTGATGATCGGCGAGCCAGAGAGAATAAATGGGTCTTCAATAGGAAGATGGACGCTATGGTAAGTGTTACTATCTACAAAGCTCGACTTGTTGCGAAAGGTTTTCGACAAGTTCAAGGTGTTGACTATGATGAGATTTTCTCACCTCGTAGCGATGCTTAAGTCTGTCCAAATCATGTTAGCAATTACCACATTTTATGATTATGAAATTTGGCAAATGGATGTCAAAACTGTATTCCTTAATGGATTTATTAAAGAAGAGTTGTATATGATGCAACCAGAAGGTTTTCTCAAATCCTAAAGGTGCTAACAAAGTGTGCAAGCTCCAGCGATCCATCCATGGAGTGGTGCAAGCATCTCGGAGTTGGAATATGTGAATCCTCGTAGCGTATGCTTTAATGAGTTGATCAAAGCATATAGTTTTATACAGACTTGTGGTGAAGCCTGTATTTACAAGAAAGTGAGTGGGAGCACTATAGCCTTTCTAATAGGTATATGTGAATGACATATTGTTGATCGGAAATTGTTGGGGATATAACTATTGGGTATGACCCACCGAGGAGGGGCCGGGTTATACGAACGATGGTTCATCAAGACAAAGCCCATGAAGCTGTTGAAGATGGCGGTTCATGAAGCCGACTTGCTAAGGGCCCGAAGCCCAAAGGCGACTTAAGGCCCATAGGTGTAAACCGCCATATATGTATGACTTGGATTGTAAGGCAAGTATAATTAGTCACCGAGCCGGACACATTGATGATGAGTCGGTCGGGACTCTGTGAGTCGCTGGGCGTCAACCTGTGTATATAAAGGGACGACCCCGCGACGGCTTAGGACAATAAACAAGAGAGATCAGAAGCTAGGTTAAGCGTATTTACTCCCTGGTAATCGAAACCCAAGCAATACCACCTCAACTGGAGTAGGCTTTTACCTTCATGGCAAGGGGCCGAACCAGTATAAACTAATGTGTCCTTTGTCCCGTTTCACCCCTTCAAGCTAACCTAGTTGTGATGGCTCCACGACTAAGTCCTTCCGCTAGAACATCTGCCGTGACAATTCCACGATAGTTGGCACCCACCATGGGGCCAGCGCACGGTGGTTTCGAGTTCTTGAAGGGCAGCTTCGAAGGGATCAAGGGATATGCTGTGGGCCGGATGACCAAGAGTCATCGCGGTAAGCTCTACATCGACGATGCAGGCTGGGGCCCCGAGGCCGGCTCAATCGAGTACGGGTACGGGGTCCCCTTCGGCGGAATCCACGTCTTCATTGGCAAGGTCGGTGAGGGAGTCCTGGATTAGGGGGTGTTCGGGTAGCTGGACTATACCTTCAGCCGGACTCCTGGACTATGAAGATACAAGATTGAAGACTTCGTCCCGTGTTCGGATGGGACTTTCCTTGGCGTGGAAGGCAAGCTTGGCGATGCGGATATTCAAGATCTCCTACCATTGTAACCGACTCTGTGTAACCCTAACCCTATCCGGTCTCTATATAAACCGGAGGGTTGTAGTCCGTAGGCAATCAACTCCATATACAACAATCATACCATAGGCTAGCTTCTAGGGTTTAGCATCCTTGATCTCGTGGTAGATCTACTCTTGTACTACCCATATCATCAATATTAATCAAGCAGGAGTAGGGTATTACCTCCATCGAGAGGGCCCGAACCTGGGTAAAAAACATCGTGTCCCTTGTCTCCTGTTACCATCCGGCCTTGATGCACAGTTCGGGACCCCCTACCCGAGATCCGCCGGTTTTGACACCGACATTGGTGCTTTCATTGAGAGTTCCTTTGTGCTGTCACAATCAGGAAGGATGCCTCCTCCCGTCTTTAAAGACGGCGCCGTTGCTAAGGGAGCCTTGGCTGTCGGCCAAACCCTCCGGCTAGGTGGTTTCCTCATGACCGCCTGTTCGGCTGTTGCGCCGACGGTGACCTCTCGGGTGATCAAAAGCAACCTACACATCAGCTCGGAGCTCGTCGAGCAGCTAGATCCAATGGAGCTCTCTTCCGTAAACGAGCTCTTGGATCGCATCGCCGCCCTGGGGGTCGCTATGGATTACGACCAGGTTGGGCTTAAACCCGATCTAAGAGAAATTAACTCTCCCCAAGTCACCCACCACGTTGCCGTGGTAGAGGCGCAGTGCGGCGACCCTTCATCTATTTTAAAGGACTAGCTACGTCCGAATTCCCGACTCCTCCAAGCCGGATACCCGCGGAGAGGAGGATGTAACTCAAGACCTGAGCTTAGAATCAGGCAACGGGCTAGATTCATTGGACAACATCCAAGAATCCGAACTTCAGAGTTCGGAAACTCTTCGGCCTCCGAATCTTGGATTGGGTGAGGTTTCAGATTCAACGACACCCGCCCACCTGAACATAAGCGATCTCTCCCAAATCAGGCAGAGGCCCGAGGAAACAGTACATCATAACTGGGCCAGATTCCTCCTAGTTATGAACAGGACAAAGGATTGCCGCGAGGGAGACGCAATCTCAATTTTCTGCAGTAATTGCACGGACGAGGGAATCCTTAATGCCGTAAGTCGTCGTGATATTACATGCTTCGCTGACTTGGCATCCATAGTACAAAAATACTGTGCGATGGAAAGCGCCTGGAAAACCGAAATAAAATTTTGGGATAATCCGGCCTTGAATAGTAATCCCGTCCGAACTAAGAGGGTGCATCATCATAGGACACCCGGGATAAACACCAAAAAGCCAAAACCCTCTACAGGGCATGGAACCGTACTGGAAAGGTGGCTTGATGGACCCTGTAGAATTCACAGTACAGAGGATGCCACACCAACTCACAGCCTTAGAGCATGTTGGATACTCCGGCAGGTGGCCAAAATTGGCGAGGACCTCTTAATTCTGGAGGCCGCAGAAAGCCAGCCCGAGGACACCAGTACTGTTCTCACAGTCTTCGAGACTTTCGCATCAAATAATATGCGAAAAAGAACACTCCGCAGCCTCGCCGAAGTCTATCAAGCAACAATAAATCCATGGAGCGACACTGCTATTACCTTCAACGCAAGTGATGAACCTAAATTCCGAACAGCCCGAGCACCAGCCGCATTGGTCCTCAGTCCCATAGTGGACGGCTTTCGCCTCACCAAGGTGCTCATGGATGGAGGCAGCGGACTGAACCTCATTTATGAGGAAACCCTTCAGAAAATGGAAATAGACTCGAACCGCGTCGAGCGAAGCAGCACAACATTTAGAGGAATAATCCCCAGTCGGGAAGCGTGCTGCACAGGAAAAATCACACTAGATGTGGTGTTCGGCACGCCGGATAATTACAGGTCCGAAGAAGTCATGTTTCAGGTGGCCCCGTTTGAGAGTGGACATCACGCTTTACTGGGACGGGAAGCATTCACAATCTTCCAAGCAATACCCCATTACGGGTACATGAAGCTTAAGATGCCCGGGCCGAACGGAATTATCACTCTAGCTAGTGATCCGGACGTAGCACTCCGCGCCGAAAACAAGACGGCCGCATTAGCCCTTAAGGCACTATCCGAAGCCTTA
Source organism: Triticum dicoccoides (assembly GCF_002162155.2). Lineage (NCBI taxonomy): Eukaryota > Viridiplantae > Streptophyta > Magnoliopsida > Poales > Poaceae > Triticum > Triticum dicoccoides. The sequence continues at coordinate 164,126,160 of NC_041384.1, read as the reverse complement.
GCGGCCGAAGAACTGACTGCGCTGCGCTCCACAGTTAACAGGGATGATGTGATACTCGATAAGAGATCCAAATCCACATCCTTCAAGCCAGCTGACGAAATAGTCAAATTCCAAGTCCATCCAACGGACCCCAATAAAACAGCTTCCATCGGGGCACGACTAAACCCTGATGTAGACGCCGCACTGCGAGAGTTCCTACGAGAGAACTGGGACATTTTCTCCTGGCACCCTTCAGACATGCCAGGGATCCCACGCAGGCTGGCCGAACACAGCCTAAATATCCTAAAAGGATTCAAACCTGTCAAACAAGCCCTTCGGCGTTTTTCCGAACCCAAGAGACAGGCTATGGGAGAAGAGCTAGCCAAGCTATTGGAGGCCGGATTCATTAGAGACATAAAACATCCGGACTGGCTAGCAAACTTGGTGATGGTACCAAAGAAGGACAAATCTTGGCGCCTGTGTGTCAATTTTAAAGACCTTAACAAGGCTTGCCCAAAGGATCCCTTCCCCCTCCCCCGTATCGATCAAATTATCAATGCCACCGCAGGACACGACTCGTTGTGTTTCCTTGACGCATACTCCGGTTACCATCAAATCAAGATGGCAGAATCAGACCAAGCTGCAACAGCATTCATCACACCATACGGCCCATTCTGCTTCAACACAATGCCCTTCGGGCTGAAAAACGCTGGCGCAACATATCAGCGCATGATCCAGACATGTCTGGAAAATCAGATCGGCAAAACAGTGGAGGCGTATGTGGATGACGTGGTCATCAAATCAAGACATGTCGAATCTCTAATAGACGACTTGAGGCTTACATTCGATAACCTCCGAAAATATGACATCAAGCTCAACCCGGAAAAATGCGTCTTCGGCGTTCCAGCCGGAAAGCTCTTGGGCTTCATTGTATCCGGTAGAGGAATTGAAGCAAATCCAGCCAAGATCCGAGCTTTGTCACAATTGGATATCCCAAAGGACCTCAAACAAATACAAAAATTAACCGGATGTGTGGCGGCTTTAAGCCGCTTCATCTCCTGCTTGGGAGAAAAGGCACTACCCCTCTATCGCCTCCTTCGGCACACCGAACACTTCGAGTGGACGGAGGCCGCCACGGCCGGACTTGATGAAATAAAAGCCATATTGGCAACAAACCCAGTCCTGGCCGCGCCGAACTCCGGCGAACCAATGTTATTGTACATTGCAGCAACACATCAAGTTGTCAGCGCAGTGCTCATTGTCGAGCGGGAAACGGATGGACACAAATTCCCCCTTCAAAGGCCGGTCTACTACGTATCCACTGTCCTCACTCCATGCAAATCACGGTACCCGCATTATCAAAAGATTGCATACGCGGTATTCATGGCATCCCGGAAGCTACGACACTACTTTCAAGAGTGTTCCATAACAGTAGCCTCGGAAGTACCACTCAACGATATTATCAACAACCGCGACGCAACGGGCCGGATTGCCAAATGGGCCATCGAGCTTCTCCCGTTCGATATAACCTATAAGCCACGGCGAGCTATTAAATCGCAAGATTTGGCCGACTTCGTCGCAGAATGGACGGAGGCCGAGCTCCCTAAAGAGTACGGCACATATTCAAACTGGATTATGCATTTCGACGGCTCCAAAATGTTGGCCGGACTGGGGGCTGGCGTCGTCTTGACGTCCCCCACAGGAGACACAGTCCAATATGTGCTCCAAATCATGTACATGGATTCCAACAATGCAGCCGAATATGAGGCCCTCCTACATGGTCTCCGGATAGCAGTATCCATGGGTATCCAGCGCCTAGAGGTACGCGGGGATTCAAACCTCGTGATATCCCAAATAAATGGAGACTTCGACACCAAGGACCCAAAAATGGTAGCTTACCGCAACGCCGTCCTAAAAATGTCAGCTCGGTTCGAAGGGCTGGAGTTTCACCATATAGCCCGAGAAAACAATCAAGCAGCAGACGTCCTGGCACGCATCGGAGCAAAACGCGATGCATTCCCCCCAACATCTTTTGGGAAAGATTGTTCAAGCCATCCGTAGCATGGGAGGGGGAACCCGCAAATAACAGCCTGGACCCAGCCGCACCACTCGACACCGAACAATCTGACACAATTGGAGGCTCTGCCAATGAAATTACACCTTCAGCCCACGTAACAATGGCAGTCATCGCCCCGTGGATAGAACCATTCCTAGCCTACCTTACTAGGCAGGAACTCCCGGAGGACCAAAACGAGGCCCGCTGCATAGCGCGGCGATCTAAAGCCTATAGAGTCCATGAGGGAGAGCTTTATAAGAAAAGCACTACCGGAGTCCTTCAAAGGTGCATCTCCGAAGAGGAAGGGCGGAACCTTCTGGCTGAAATTCATGCAGGACTCGGTGGTCATCACGCCGCTGCTCGGTCCCTTGTTAGCAAGGCTTTCCGTACAGTCTTTTATTGGCCGACGGCCCGGGCAGACGCTCAGGACCTAGTCCAACGATGCGCTGGTTGCCAACTTTTTGCCAACCAAAGCCATATGCCACCCACCGCACTCCAAACTATACCCATCACCTGGCCTTTTGTGGTCTGGGGGCTTGACATGGTCGGACCCCTTAAAGGTGGGACCGATAGGAAAAAATACTTACTAGTCATGGTGGACAAATTCACCAAATGGATAGAAGCCAAGCCTGTTAAAACGGCCGAATCCGGACCTGTGATAGACTTCATATCCGGGGTTGTACACCGTTATGGCATCCCCCACAGCATCATAACCGATAACGGTACAAACTTTACCGCCGACGAGGTAAAACTCTGGTGCAAAAACATGGGCATCAAGCTCGATTATGCTTCCGTCTATCACCCACAAACCAACGGCCAGGTCGAACGTGCAAATGGTCTTATAATGAGCGGCATTAAACCCAGACTGGTGCGGTCCCTCAAGGAATCTAACACGCACTGGGTAGAGGAGCTCGACTCCGTGCTATGGGGGCTGCGGACCACGCCAAATAGCACCACCGGATACACACCATTTTTTATGGTGTACGGCGCAGAGGCAGTTCTGCCCTGCGACATAATTCATGACTCACCTAGAGTATGCATGTATGAAGAAAGAGAAGCCAAGCTCGATCGGCAGGACAACTTGGACGCCCTGGAGGAGGAGCGTGACGTGGCAAAAGCCCGTTCCGCATTTTATCAACAGCAGGCCCGAAGATATCAAAGCAGAGAAGTACGGGCCAAAAATTACAATGTTGGCGAACTAGTTCTACGCCTGCCGGATAAGAAAAAGGACAAACTCAAGCCCAAGTGGGAAGGTCCATTCATAATCGACCAAGTCCTGACTGGCGGGGCGTACCGCCTGCGAGATGCACCGGATAACCGACTCGAGCCGAACCCGTGGAACGCCACCCGTCTCCGAAGATTCTATGCCTAGCGCCGGACTCTGTGTTCGTCTCCTTCCTCTGTCCATTTTTTGCATTTTTCTGTCTTACATTTCTCTCCTTCCCCTCTTTTCTTTTATAGCCCTTAAAGGCTTATCTAGTGACGCGCCACTCGTGCTCATTAAACCTGGGGGCTTCTTTAACAGAAGCTTATTTATACGGGCTTCACGCCCAACACATGCGTCAAACTTCCGCATGTACCTTTTTCTTCACCATTATATGCATCGATATGACTTAAGTTTTGGCCAAGCTGGGTTGCCTGGCTCCTGTGCTTACCCCTACGTTCCCGATTGTTCGGCTAGGTGGTAAAGGGAGCACCTCTGCGATTGTTACTGCCGGGTCAGCCGGATGTGTACCTCAGACTGGGTGAAGCCGAAAGCTAGCGTTCTTAAGGGAATATTCGGTCGGTGGGATAAAAGATGATCATTTTACTCATTTTATGCGCCCCTAGATGCTTTTTCTGCATCTTTTTACGCAGTCCAAACATGCACTTTAGGGCATGGCTCCCAGCGAAAGGAACCCCTAACGGAACTATTCTCTCTGGAAGATGTTTCTTACTAACCATGTAATATAACATAACTAGTCGGGCACTTGTCTGATAAAGCACTAATGACCCCTACGCCTGGTCTCCACGCATACCATGGTTCTTATATAACCGCTATGGTATTCGGACACACTCCGGACCGTCAGGTCCCGAGGTTGAAGCGAAAAGGTCGGCAACGACAAACGATCTACAATCCGGCTAGAAGGCATTACACATGTCAATTCAAAATTACATAGTCATTATGACTGATTGTATTCCTATTCTATACCATCTAACAGGCTGTCTAATTTACAGTCCTGCTGGGAATACTTTGCGGCCAACTCTACATGGCCGTATACTAAGCTCACAGGGATCTCCTTCCCGTCAGGCCCCACTGGTCCGACCTCGGCCATGTGGTTTGGGTCAGACTTCGTAAAACGGGTCTTCACCATGGCCCAGGCTTCCCTAGCGCCTTGTCGGCAGGCCGATATCTTCCACAACCGGAAGCGCCGCCAAGCTCCCTTCAGCTTCTCTGCAAGCTCTCCAAGGCCCTCGGGCATGGAGTGGGCAGGCCATAAGGCTTGGTCAACACCTCGCATCGCCTGCCGAATTCGCTCGTGCAGTTGCATGAGTTCTAGAAGAAGGTCACCCATAGAACCGGGCATCTCCTCTGCAGGACGACATATGAGCATACCCACAGACATTACTCTGTTAGTCAACTTCCTCGCCGAACTCTTTTTTCAAAGTTCGTTCAAGCACTTACTAAAAATGCCGCGTCAAAGCCGCTGATTCTCCTTCGTGGAGTCCGACAGCTGGCCACAAACATCTTTAAGTTCGACGTCCAGCTTGGTGTTGGCATCCTGAAGATCATTCTTCTCTCTCCTCACCTTTGTCAACATACTCTCACCGTCCTTTAGCCGGCGTAAGAGTTGTTGCTTGTCCGGATCGAGTCCGGCGCCATATACAATATGATTTGTCAGATTTGCACCCACACCACACAATACTAATCTTTCGAAGTGTATCTTACCTGAGGGGGTCTCTTTGGGCTCCCCTGCTGCGGCTAGTGCGGCCTCTAGTTGGGCCTTGCACTTTTCCAGCTCCTGGGATAGTACAGTATTCTTCTCTATAAGAACCTGCATATTAAAAGATCCTTAAATCAGTTGCTCTAACTGTTTCAAGTCTCGGGGGCTACTGGTATATATATATTTGACCAAAATTTTCTTACCCGTATGTCTTTTACATACTGCTCCGTGGCTCTGGCTAAACCATTTTGAGCGGCACGGAGGTACGCATCTCCCGAATTAAAGGCATCTAAAGCCTCTTGGGAGAAACAAGCATCGCGTAGAACTGTCCGACGACGCCTGTGGTTCATGGCACTCTCTACTTCAGAATTTGTGGCAGACAGCCTGTCCTCATCCTCTGTCGGAGGAGCGTCCGGTGTGCGCCTTGTGCTCGCCTCCGCTTCCTGGCCAGACGTTGGAGCCTGGCTGGTGGAGGCGCGATTGGCAACCTCTCCGGATGTAGTCCGGCGAGGTCTCTTCGTTCTGAAGATAGCACGAACGTTAATATGCCCTGACAGAATAAGACCAGGGAAATAGAGGGTGCGCTATACCTTTGCGCCGGCATCTCAGTCTGGACTTCATTCCTTTTTGCCCCACGGGGCCCTGCGGCCCCTCGTTGGCTAGCCGCCGCAGGTTCGGCCTCCTGCCTCGGAAAACTCCCCTGCAAAACACGGTTGTCATCAGAAACACCGGAATACACGAGAGTGCAATCTCTCTCGAGGGAATGAGACTCCGGTTTCTGTCACCTGGGAGGCCGGGATTAACCCTGGGTAATCAGCCGTGATGGCTACCAAGGTATTGTCCTTGCTTAGCTAATGGAACACCCCGTCGATAAGCTCCACCGATATGTCCGGATCCTCTTCAGAGTCCGGATCGAGGGACTGTTCTGGGTCCTCGGGCTGTGGAGGACGGCTGTTTATATCCTTTACCTCCTGTCACAGTTCCTGCACTGAAGTCATTAGACTACATATCTAACCGTGGGAGTATAGAACAAACAGGCAAGCGCAATTATTCACTTACCCAACTTGGAGGATCGTACATAGTAAATCCGGCCTGCGGATTGACGCGGAGGAATTCCTCCTTTTCTCCCTTATACAAAGAGGATAAGATCTTTACTAAGGCGGCGGCTGAGGCCGGCCCCTTACGACTGTAACGTGTGGCGTCATCCTCCCCGTTGAAATCCCACATGGGGTGGCCTCTATATTGAAGCGGCTACACCCCCCGCATAATGCATGCGGCCATGACTCCAATCATGGTTAGTCCGGAATGAGCCAACAGTCTTATCCGGCCCATCAGGTAAAGGACGTCTCTGTCACTTTCTCTCTGAGAGCTCCGCGGACGCCAGCTCAAGCGTTTCTTCAATGGAGCACTGTTAAACTCAGGGAGACCGACCCGGATAGGGTCCGGTAGCGGAACGTCATCTATATAAAACCATTCCGAAGGCCAGTCCTCGGACGCCTTCTTTGGGGTTCCGGATAGGTATCCGGTCCCGGCGATGCGCCATACTTCGGCTTCGCCCACTTGGTATATAGACCCCTTTTGAGAACGGGGCACCAGGCAGAATAACCTCTTCCACAGCGCGAAATGAGCCTCAACGCCTAAAAATAGCTCGCAGAGGGCGACGAAGCCCGCAATATGCAGTACGGAGGCGGGCGTGAGATTGTGCAGCTGGAGGCCGTAGAACTCCAAAAGCCCGCGGAGAAATGGATGAATTGGAAATCCCAGTCCCCTTATTAGATAGGGGACGAGGCACACCCGCTCTCCTTTAGAAGGATTGGGGGTGCTCTCCGCTTGTTTTCCGCCATTGTAGGTGGCAAGACCGGCCCGGACCGGGACCATGTATGCCTGAGGGAGAAATCCCTTGGCCTGAAGTGACGCTAACTCGCTATGCGGGATGGAGCAACTCTCCCAGTCCCCGGGTTTGGGACCGGAGGGGCGAGGGGAGGAGCTGCGACGGCTGGTCATGTTGGAATGGACATTTGCTGGAAGCGCTCTGATGATAACTCGCGGAAAGGAGAAGATGTGGTTTGGACCTAAATCCCCATCCCGTTAAATAGGCGGCTCGTTTATACGGCTAGGGGTGTGGATGTAAAAACACCCTGGCTTTTCGCATTCGTTTGAACACATGGAAGATGGCCATTATTGGGCGTGGAAGCCGAGGAGCACTAAAAAAATCGGACATTATTCCTACAGGTACACAAGATTTGGAGAAGAACCCGCCTTGCAATGCCGAACAATCTGCGCGCCGGACTCATCGTCATTGAAACCTGGTTCAGGGGTGTGGGGACCCTGACTCATAAGTCGTGATCACCGAATGCACGTGTACAATGATCCCAGAGATCAATGCTCACTGAACACATAGAAGCTGAATAACAAGAGTCTTACATCCATACATACCGTATTACACAAGTAGGACCATTATGGTCAAGTCTTGAGTATAACATCGCAGCAGAAATCTTCGTCGATAACTTGGACCCATGCCATCTGCCTTAACCCTACAGGCATTCTTCTAAGGTGTCGATGGTACCAAGTAGGTAATCCCTTATGCAATGGTATTAACAAGGCATAATAGAGGTCCAACATGTCGGTTACATTGATGAAAACATCGACACCAAGAGCAGGGGATGAAGAGAACCGTTTTCCTGCTCACTATAGTGAGGCGGACCAAATGGCGAGGTTCTCATCCACCGGTGGTTGCCGATACAACAACGGTAGTGACAGGGTTACTCTATTAGCGATGTATATCATGATCTTGCATATCCTATGCCATGATCATTATAGGCTAACGTTGCATCATCCTGGGCAAATTCAAAGGTGTCACCGTCCTCTGGGTCTTCATGTCCTCATTCTTCAAAGGTGTATCTTCTGTTGGCATCGTCTTGCTATGGTGTTGCCAATCTTGTGTTCAGAAGAGGTGGGTGAGTGTTTGGCAAGATGTAATCCTTCTAGGCTACCCACGAGGATTACAAGGAATCCCGTGGTCAGGGGCTTGAGGGTGCTAGCGACCATTTGCAATAGTTTTGAAGGGAAGAGATCGATAGGGAAAGTATACCTTAGTTTTTTTTAAAAAACTGAGAAGGGAAGAGAAGTATAGATAGTTTTGAAAACTAGTAATAGTTTTGGAAATAGTTTTACCCTAACTAACGACCATGCTAACTAAGGCTTCCTACAGTCAGGATGGCTCTGATACCAGCTCTGTGGGGAACCCGACTCATAAGTCGTGATCACCGAATGCACGTGTACAGTGATCCCAGAGATCAATGCTCACTGAACACACAGAAGCTGAATAACAAGAGTCTTACATCCATACATACCGTACTACACAAGTAGGACCATTATGGTAAAGTCTTGAGTATAACATCACAGCGGAAATCTTCGTCGATAACTTGGACCCATGCCATCTGCCTTAACCCTACAGGCACTCTGACTGGGAAGCGTCCTAGCTCGCATGTTCGTCACCGAGGTACTCTTCTTCATATTATGTTCTTTCATGCCTGGCCAATAAAATAACCAGTGGCAAGCCAATGAGTACTTTGAATGTACTCGCAAGCAACCCAAGGGTGATAACAGAATAATTATGCAAGGCACTAATGCTAATTTGGAATTTTTGCGGAAAGCTAGTTTTTCTCATGCAAGTATGATCAACATTTATCAAGGATATGAATGCGTCTGCAACAAGTATTAGGAGGTTACAGACATCAACATCGGCATAGAGTTGTGAACAACTCATACTCAAGCTCATCGTGACTTCCTCACGAATCACGTCAACAGATTTACCAAAACGTGTTGTTTGTCAGAAACATATGGACGTAGTCTAAGCAGCACCACCCAACTGTCCTTGACCGTGGACACGGCTATTCGAATAGTTTTACACTCTGCAGAGGTTGCACACTTTACCCACAAGATCCAGGGAATTTTCGTGTCATCCACGACCCGCGGTACCTCAAGTACCCGGGGTAAGCACCCGACCACTATCTTTCCCTAGACGACACTAACAAGGAGTCCACTCGTTGTTCTATATCCTCTCGATATACATCATACGAGACTCACTCGAGATCGTAACATCCGAGAGGGGACACAACGGTGTATCCGGTGCCCTGTGAAAATAGTCATGGCCGCCCTACCTGGCACGACCCCGTCCTGAGAGAGCGCACCAACAACTCTCCCGTCACTAGTAATGTGGGCTCCAAGCTAGTATCGGCCTAGGTAATCAATAATGCCCTTTCCCATATAAGGGTAGAGTGGTTGCGCATGTAAGGTTGGGACAGTCAACAAATCTTAAATCTAATCCGTCTCTGTAAACAACACTTTTATCGAGCCTCGGTACACTACTTCTCCACCAAGTAGTGACCTAGTTCATCATCATCTCCCAGGGGCATTAGTGGCACCCACTGGGCTATTTGCAAGTATGTCAAACCACACTTGTTTCTTTCCATGCATAACCCTGACCCACTTTGCATAGCCATTAACTATAGCATATTTCTACAACCCACCAACACAACTCTAAGCAAGGGTAGAGTCATGAAAAATGCAAGTATCAATGGAGTATGCAACGGAGACAAGCCTAGCAAGGTTGCCATTCAAGGTATATCATGCACTCGGTGAAGCAACGAAAATGCCATCATGATGTAAAATGGTTCATCATGGTCAAAGGGCTGCTTGCCTGTTTTAACAAAGTCTTCGAGGTCTTCAAATATCTCTGGTCCAACTCCGAGCATTTCGTCTACTTCGTCAACTATCGTTGAAAGCAACCATAATAAGCAACACAACAAGGCAGAAATAAAAGTGCTCCAAAAATATTGATTTGACTTTTCTAGGACATCTCTGGTTATAGGAAAATTAACCATAGTGTTTTCATTGCAATTGGGTCAGTGGATATTTCTAAACATTTGATATGATTGAATCAAGGGGTTTATGGATTTGCAAGAAGTGTACAAAAACATATTTTTGAAAAATGAGCAAAGGCACCCATTGAACAAAGGATGATTCTAGAAGCATCTAGGAATTGGTTTCACTGGATTTGGAGTTGAAATGATTTTCCTATGAATTTGCAAAGTTGGCTATATATGAAGAAATAGACCATTATTTGAGGTGATACAGAAAGTATTAGTAAAAATGTTCAAAAACTAAGTTTTGAACTTATAGACACCTAGGATTTTGAATCATGGAATTTGGATCAAAAAAGGGCTCTGTGATTTTCTAAAGTTTAGCACAGAAATAAGAAAATAGGATTTATTTAATATGTGTGAAGGGAAATGTGCTAGAAAAATGTGCAAAGCACCATGTGATAGGGCATGATTTTAGGAATTACTAGAAATTTGAATCATCCAATTTGGAGTTAATTTGAACTATGTACGGATTTTACAAATTGTTCAGAAAAGAAAAGGGAAAAGGGCTCTGTGCCTGCTGGGCCAAAACAGCCGCAGGACAGCGGCCCAGCCAGCGATGCGGCCCAGCCGAGCCGACGCGCGCGCGCCAGGTTTGAACCTGACGGGCGGAGCCCAGCTGCCAGTGGGAGAGAGACGGGGCAAGAGAGAGGTGAGGATGACAGGCGTGGCCCACCTGTCATCACTAACCCGTGGACAGGGGGGTTGTGGTGCTCACCGGCGACGATGCAGGCCACGGCGAGCTCCGGCGAGTGCGGGGATGGCTTCAGGAGACTGCCGCACATCGGTGGGTGGTGGACTTGGCCGGCGGGGGTGCCTGGTTCGCCGGCGACGAGGAGCTGCGGCGGAGGAGCTTCGGGAGGCGGTGACTCCGATCGTTTCCGGCAGCTACAGAGAGGGGAAAGAAGGGGGGAAGGATCAGAGGGCTGCAGGGGTTCCAGATCGAGGCAGAGGAGGAACGGGGGAGGCCTATACCTCGCGAACTCCGGTGAGCCGAAGCGGCGGAGCTCGAGCTTGATCTCGAGCTCGGGTGGTCCTGGAGGAGAGTGGAGGGCACAGGGGGCCGATTTGGAGGGGTTAGCAGCGAGTGGTGGTGAAGGAGAGGCCCGGGGAGGCCCCTAAATAGGCGAACGGCGAGGTGCCGTGGACCCGTGTGCCTGCGGGCTTCTGTGCGTCGCCACAGGGCTCGGGAGGAGCTGGCGCCGTGTCTGGGGTGTTTGTGAGGTTGGTCCAGTGCTAGGGGAAGGAAGAGGGGAGCGGGGAGGGGTCAGAGATGTCGCGCGTGTGAGCTCGCTCACTGGAGCTCTCGGGCGGCCGGTGCGCGTGCGAGCAGGGGCAGGAGAGAGAGAGTGAGGAGGCGGCCGACCAGCTACCGTGTCCCGGACGCCGAGGCGTCTCGTCGGGCACGCTAGGGAGGCCCGAGGTGGCTGGAGGTGCTTGGCAGGGGGCGGCTACAGTGCGGGAGCGCACTGTAGCGCGCTCCAGAGCGTGCAAATGGCCGGCATGCCATTTTTTTGGCAAAGTGGGCACGGCTAAGCATGTCTGGTAGCTCTAGGGAGGAGTAAATAATATGGGGAAAGCCTTGGATGCCTTGGGTGGCCACTGGAGTGAGGAGGGAGGTGAGGAAGAGGGGTGCAAGGGCTGTCCAGAGGGGTAAAAGAGGTGGTTTCACCCCTCAATTATTGATCTGAGATGCAGCCATTGCTACTGGAGGTAGAAGAGGTCTAGGAGGGGCTGTGGTAAAAAGTGGAGGCCATGGAGAAGAGTGGAAGAGGTCAAAACAAGGGTTTTAGTAAAATGGCAGAAGGTGTTTGATGCTGGTTTGGGCAAGAAAATAAATTCCACTTGACATGAGAATTAACAGGATGGAATGGCACATAGAAGTAGGATGTTCCACCAAGTTTGAGCTCATTTGGGCAAAGTAGCCAATGTAACTTTGGTAAACCCTAGAAATCAACAGAAATGGCTTTACCAAGATTTAGTCATGCAAATCTATTCTCCTTGATGCACCACTTGGTGTAGTGTCGTCATTTGAGGTTATGAACATGTCCACAAAAGTTGAGATCAAAAGGAGAAAGTTGCCAATGTAGAGTTGTTCAAATTTGGTTCTGAACAGGAAGGGTTTTGGGGCACTTTGAGCAAGATAACATTCTCTCCAACTTGTGCCATTTTGTGTAGATGAATAATTAGACCATTTGAGCATGTTCACAAGGTTTGAGAACATTTGGACATGTTTGGCAATGTAAAGTTGCTCAAACTTCAAAATGGACAGAAATGGTTTTGGGGAGATTTCATGGGGTTATACTATTCTCCATGACATGATACTTGGCAAGATCATCAAACATGTCATATGTGACATTCTAGAATTTTCTTGGAATTTTTGGGGAATATTTCCTTTGTAAATATTTCAAAAGCTTGAAATATCCAGAAAGGGTTTTTGAGGGATTTGACCAATATTTTGAACATGACCATGTGTTGAAACTCTTATATATGGGAAATATATGCCCCCTGAGTTTCCCTAATTTTTCTCAAATATCTTTGAAACAATAAAATAATTTTTCCCTATTAAAGACCATTTCTGGCCTTAAGAAAAAGCTTTTAAATAAAATAGGAAAATAACTTTTAAAATTATATTTTTGTGGTTTCTGGGTATCCTATATCTAATAGGAGTCAAACATATTTTTGGATAGATTTTTACTGCCCTGAATTAAGTACTTGCAGTACAAATCTTAATTCAGGGGTTTTTGGAAAACCAATTTTTGAAAATACTTTTTGGCCAAATTATTTTTGTAAGAAAATACTATATTGCTCTATACACATGGCATGATCATTGGTTTAAGAGTTTGGAGCAAGGAGATGAAGTATAGGAGTTGGAGGATTTATTTGATTTTTAGAGCACTTGCAAACAACAGACAAAATCCAAACAAGGCAAGGTCCAAAACACTCAAAAGTTTTTGTCAAACCACATTTTATCATGATTTATTAGCTTAAGTGTTGTGGCACGAAAATCAGGGTGTGACAGACCTACCCCCCTTACAAGAATCTCATCCCCGAGATTCCCAGACTAGGCGCGGAAAGGAATACGGAAACTTAGGTTTGGGGTAGTCTTCACGTCCTCATACTGCTTCTGCTTCCGTCTGGTGCTCCATTAAACCTTGAAGTACTCGATGGCATGGCTTCGTGTTTGGTGGTCCTGCTTGATCTAGATTGCAATTGGGATCTCTCGCGTAGGTCATATTGGGCTGGAGGTCGATGGCTCGTGGTCGATGTCCTTGTAGAGACCGGGCTAGTTAGGAAGTTGGAAACGTTTCCGGAGTGGTGTCGTGTGGAAAAATGTTGTGCACAGTGGGTGACTCAGGTGATAACTCTAGCTGGTAGCCGTTTATTCTTCGTCTTGCAGTGATCTTGGAGAGAGCCGATAAATCTTGGTGTGAGCTTCCCTTTGACATGGAAATGCTTGGTTCCTTTGAGAGAAGTGGCTTCAGATACACCTGGTCTTTGATGAGAAATTTCACTCCTTGACGATGGTGGTTGGTGTAGTTCTTCCTCCTTGACATGGCGGTCTTCAAATGTTCCTTGACTAGCTGAATGGCTCTTCTTCCATCTTTGGGTAGACAAGTATGTCATCAAGGAAGGATGACAACTAACTTGTCCAAGCACTCCATGAAGTCTATGGGGTACGTAAGGTGGGCTGAGGCATTGGTGATGGTCACGGTTGAGCATTGGCCAAGGTCTTATCGATCTAGAGCCAAAGCCCAAGGTCAGGATCCGACCATGTTGTGGCTTGGTAAGGCGTAAGGGTGTCAAGGATCTAGTGTGCGAGCGAACGTTTGTCACCTTATCCTTAAGCACGGTTCCTGAGATGCCGGTTGTCCTATCTAGTCCTTTAAACAAATAACCTTATACCACCGAAAGCATCAACTCTTGTGCTATATTAGGATGATAATGTGCTCGTTCACTATGTCCACCAGTTCCATAATGAGCCCAGTGATAAGCAAGGTTACGGAGGCTTAACTGGTTCTCTTGCAATTCTATGGGTTAAGCACATGGTTAAGGACTCGAGCTGGGGTATCTCATGAAGTCTCGAAGGGTCTAAGAATGGGTTTCTAGTCTGGGGGGTTAAACATGACTCTACGGGATTTTACTTGGTCGAGGAGGCTGTAGAAAAGTTCTTCAGTGCTAGTTGGTCGCTGAAGTAGACTCCTTGGTGCATCTTGTCTTGCTGGTCTTCAGTTGAGGAGAGAGATGAGAGGGATAAGTAGCATAAAGGGGGATGCCTAAAGGGGGTTCTATGGTGCAGGTGCAAACAAACAAGTGCCAAAAAGGGCCAAACACAAACAACAAAATAAGGCAGGTGATATGGTTGCGTACTTGTTGCCTAGGGCAAAAACTGATATCAAAACACAAACAAATAAAAACAAGCAACACATAATCATGGTTCTATTCGAACCTTCATACGGACTCGACTCCACGTAGGGGGTACACGACTCATCCTACCCTAGGGGTTCTCGGACTAAGTAGTCGTGCTTTACTTCGTGCCTCATGAAGTCTTCTGGATTTTTCCTCAGGTGTCGCTACATCTTTTGTAGTTGTTTGATGAAATGATCCGGGTTGGCCTGAAGAATCTTCAACACTTCTTGCCTGATGAGATGATGGGGTGAAGGTGGCTCCTCGTAGCTGTCATTGACTTGGTCTTCCCTTGTCCTCTTAATCATGACAATCCCTTTTTGTCTTCTAAGGTGTCGATGGTACCAAGTAGGTAATCCCTTATGCAATGGTATTAACAAGGCATAATAGAGGTCCAACATGTCGGTTACGTTGATGAAAACATCGACACCAAGAGCAGGGGATGAAGAGAACCGTTTTCCTGCTCACTATAGTGAGGCGAACCAAATGGCGAGGTTCTCATCCACCGGTGGTTGCCGATACAACAACGGTAGTGACAGGGTTACTCTATTAGCGATGTATATCATGATCTTGCATATCCTATGCCATGATCATTATAGGCTAACGTTGCATCATCCTGGGCAAATTCAAAGGTGTCACCGTCCTCTGGGTCTTCATGTCCTCATTCTTCAAAGGTGTATCTTCTGTTGGCATCGTCTTGCTATGGTGTTGCCAATCTTGTGTTCAGAAGAGGTGGGTGAGTGTTTGGCAAGATGTAATCCTTCTAGGCTACCCACGAGGATTACAAGGAATCCCGTGGTCAGGGGCTTGAGGGTGCTAGCGACCGTTTGCAATAGTTTTGAAGGGAAGAGATCGATAGGGAAAGTATACCTTAGTTTTTTTTTTAAACTGAGAAGGGAAGAGAAGTATAGATAGTTTTGAAAACTAGTAATAGTTTTGGAAATAGTTTTACCCTAACTAACGACCATGCTAACTAAGGCTTCCTACAGTCAGGATGGCTCTGATACCAGCTCTGTGGGGAACCCGACTCATAAGTCGTGATCACTGAATGCACGTGTACAGTGATCCCAGAGATCAATGCTCACTGAACACACAGAAGCTTAATAACAAGAGTCTTACATCCATACATACCGTACTACACAAGTAGGACCATTATGGTAAAGTCTTGAGTATAACATCGCAGCGGAAATCTTCGTCGATAACTTGGACCCATGCCATCTGCCTTAACCCTACAGGCACTCTGACTGGGAAGCGTCCTAGCTCGCATGTTCGTCACCGAGGTACTCTTCTTCATATTATGTTCTTTCATGCCTGGCCAATAAAATAACCAGTGGCAAGCCAATGAGTACTTTGAATGTACTCGCAAGCAACCCAAGGGTGATAACAGAATAATTATGCAAGGCACTAATGCTAATTTGGAATTTTTGCGGAAAGCTAGTTTTTCTCATGCAAGTATGATCAACATTTATCAAGGATATGAATGTGTCTGCAACAAGTATTAGGAGGTTACAGACATCAACATCGGCATAGAGTTGTGAACAACTCATACTCAAGCTCATCGTGACTTCCTCACGAATCACGTCAACAGATTTACCAAACCGTGTTGTTTGTCAGAAACATATGGACGTAGTCTAAGCAGCACCACCCAACTGTCCTTGACCGTGGACACGGCTATTCGAATAGTTTTACACTCTGCAGAGGTTGCACACTTTACCCACAAGATCCAGGGAATTTTCGTGTCATCCACGACCCGTGGTACCTCAAGTACCCGGGGTAAGCACCCGACCACTATCTTTCCCTAGACGACACTAACAAGGAGTCCACTCGTTGTTCCGTATCCTCTCGATATACATCATACGAGACTCACTCGAGATCGTAACATCCGAGAGGGGACACAACGGTGTATCCGGTGCCCTGTGAAAACAGTCATGGCCGCCCTACCTGGCACGACCCCGTCCTGAGAGAGCGCACCAACAACTCTCCCGTCACTAGTAATGTGGGCTCCAAGCTAGTATCGGCCTAGGTAATCAATAATGCCCTTTCCCATATAAGGGTAGAGTGGTTGCGCATGTAAGGTTGGGACAGTCGACAAATCTTAAATCTAATCCGTCTCTGTAAACAACACTTTTATCGAGCCTCGGTACACTACTTCTCCACCAAGTAGTGACCTAGTTCATCATCATCTCCCAGGGGCATTAGTGGCACCCACTGGGCTATTTGCAAGTATGTCAAACCACACTTGTTTCTTTCCATGCATAACCCTGACCCACTTTGCGTAGCCATTAACTATAGCATATTTCTACAACCCACCAACACAACTCTAAGCAAGGGTAGAGTCATGAAAAATGCAAGTATCAATGGAGTATGCAACGGAGACAAGCCTAGCAAGGTTGCCATTCAAGGTATATCATGCACTCGGTGAAGCAACGAAAATGCCATCATGATGTAAAATGGTTCATCATGGTCAAAGGGCTGCTTGCTTGTTTTAACAAAGTCTTCGAGGTCTTCAAATATCTCTGGTCCAACTCCGAGCATTTCGTCTACTTCGTCAACTATCGTTGAAAGCAACCATAATAAGCAACACAACAAGGCAGAAATAAAAGTGCTCCAAAAATATTGATTTGACTTTTCTAGGACATCTCTGGTTATAGGAAAATTAACCATAGTGTTTTCATTGGAATTGGGTCAGTGGATATTTCTAAACATTTGATATGATTGAATCAAGGGGTTTATGGATTTGCAAGAAGTGTACAAAAACATATTTTTGAAAAATGAGCAAAGGCACCCATTCAACAAAGGATGATTCTAGAAGCATCTAGGAATTGGTTTCACTGGATTTGGAATTGAAATGATTTTCCTATGAATTTGCAAAGTTGGCTATATATGAAGAAATAGACCATTATTTGAGGTGATACAGAAAGTATTAGTAAAAATGTTCAAAAACTAAGTTTTGAACTTATAGACACCTAGGATTTTGAATCATGGAATTTGGATCAAAAATGGGCTCTCTGTGATTTTCTAAAGTTTAGCACAGAAATAAGAAAATAGGATTTATTTAATATGTGTGAAGGGAAATGTGCTAGAAAAATGTGCAAAAAGCACCATGTGATAGGGCATGATTTTAGGAACTACTAGAAATTTGAATCATCCAATTTGGAGTTAATTTGAACTATGTATGGATTTTACAAATTGTTCAGAAAAGAAAAGGGAAAAGGGCTATGTGCCTACTGGGCCAGAATAGCCGCAGGGCAGCGGCCCAGCCAGCGATGCGGCCCAGCCGAGCCGGCGCGCGCGCGCCAAGTTTGAACCTGACGGGCGGGGCCCAGCTGCCAGTGGGAGAGAGACGGGGCGAGAGAGAGGTGAGGATGACAGGCGGGGCCCACCTGTCATCACTAACCCGTGGACAGGGGGGTTGCGGTGCTCACCGGCGACGATGCAGGCCACGGCGAGCTCCGGCGAGTGCGGGGATGGCTTCAGGAGACTGCCGCACATCGGTGGGTGGTGGACTTGGCCGGCGGGGGTGCCTGGTTCGCCGATGACGAGGAGCTGCGGCAGAGGAGCTTCGGGAGGCGGTGACTCCGGTCGTTTCCGGCAGCTACAGAGAGGGGAAAGAAGGGGGGAAGGATCAGAGGGCTGCATGGGTTCCAGATCGAGGCAGAGGAGGAACGGGGGAGGCCTATACCTCGCGAACTCCGGCGAGCCGAAGTGGCGGAGCTCGAGCTCGATCTCGAGCTCGGGTGGTCCTGGAGGAGAGTGGAGGGCACAGGGGGGCGATTTGGAGGGGTTAGGAGCGAGTGGTGGTGAGGGAGAGGCTCGGGGAGGCCCTTAAATAGGCGAACGGCAAGGTGCCGTGGACCCGTGCGCCCGCGGGCTTCTGTGCGTCGCCACAGGGCTCGGGAGGAGCTGGCGCCGTGTCTGGGGTGTTTGTGAGGCTGGTCCAGTGCTAGGGGAAGGAAGAGGGGGAGCGGGGAGGGGTCAGAGACATCGCGCGTGTGAGCTCGCTCACTGGAGTTCTCGGGCGGCCGGTGCGCGTGCGAGCAGGGGCGGGAGAGAGAGAGGGAGGAGGGGGCCCACCAGCTGCCGTGTCCCGGACACCAAGGCGTCTCGTCGGGCACGCTAGGGAGGCCCGAGGTGGCTGGAGGTGCTTGGCAGGGGGCGGCTACAGTGCGGGAGCGCACTGTAGCGCGCTCCAGAGCGTGCAAATGGCCGGCATGCCATTTTTTTGGTAAAGTGGGCACGGCTAAGCATGTCTGGTAGCTCTAGGGAGGAGTAAATAATATAGGGAAAGCCTTGGATGCCTTGGGTGGCCACTGGAGTGAGGAGGGAGGTGAGGAAGAGGGGTGCAAGGGCTGTCCAGAGGGGTAAAAGAGGTGGTTTCACCCCTCAATTATTGATCTGAGATGCAGCCATTGCTACTAGAGGTAGATGAGGTCTAGGAGGGGCTGTGGTAAAAAGTGGAGGCCATGGAGAAGAGTGGAAGAGGTCAAAACAGGGGTTTTAGTAAAATGGCAGAAGGTGTTTGATGCTGGTTTGGGCAAGAAAATTAATTCCACTTGACATGAGAATTAACAGGATGGAATGGCACATAGAAGTAGGATGTTCCACCAAGTTTGAGCTCATTTGGGCAAAGTAGCCAATGTAACTTTGGTAAACCCTAGAAATCAACAGAAATGGCTTTACCAAGATTTAGTCATGCAAATCTATTCTCCTTGATGCACCACTTGGTGTAGTGTCGTCATTTGAGGTTATGAACATGTCCACAAAAGTTGAGATCAAAAGGAGAAAGTTTCCAGTGTAGAGTTGTTCAAATTTGGTTCTGAACAGGAAGGGTTTTGGGGCACTTTGAGCAAGATAACATTCTCTCCAACTTGTGCCATTTGGTCCAGATGAATAATTAGACCATTTGAGCATGTTCACAAGGTTTGAGAACATTTGGACATGTTTGGCAATGTAAAGTTGCTCAAACTTCAAAATGGACAGAAATGGTTTTGGGGAGATTTCATGGGGTTATACTATTCTCCATGACATGATACTTGGCAAGATCATCAAACATGTCATATGTGACATTCTAGAATTTTCTTGGAATTTTTGGGGAATATTTCCTTTGTAAATATTTCAAAAGCTTGAAATATCCAGAAAGGGTTTTTGAGGGATTTTACCAATATTTTGAACATTACCATGTGTTGAAACTCTTATATATGGGAAATATATGCCCCCTGAGTTTCCCTAATTTTTCTCAAATATCTTTGAAACGATAAAATAATTTTTCCCTATTAAAGACTATTTCTGGCCTTAAGAAAAAGCTTTGAAATAAAATAGGAAAATAACTTTTAAAATTATATTTTTATGGTTTCTGGGTATCCTATATCTAATAGGAGTCAAACATATTTTTGGAAAGATTTTTACTGCCCTGAATTAAGTACTTGCAGTACAAACCTTAATTCAGGGGTTTTTGGAAAACCAATTTTTGAAAATACTTTTTGGCCAAATTATTTTTGTAAGAAAATACTATATTGCTCTATACACATGGCATGATCATTGGTTCAAGAGTTTGGAGCAAGGAGATGAAGTATAGGAGTTGGAGGATTTATTTGATTTTTAGAGCACTTGCAAACAACAGACAAAATCCAAACAAGGCAAGATCCAAAACACTCAAAAGTTTTTGTCAAACCACATTTTATCATGATTTATTAGCTTAAGTGTTGTGGCACGAAAATCAGGGTGTGACAGGGGGCTACTGAGGGAGTCCTGGATTAGGGGGTGTTCGGGTAGCCGGACTATACCTTCAGCCGGACTCCTGGACTATGAAGATACAAGATTGAAGACTTTGTCCCGTGTCCGGATGGGACTTTCCTTGGCGTGGAAGGCAAGCTTGGCGATGCGTATATTCAAGATCTCCTACCATTGTAACCGACTCTGTGTAACCCTAACCCTATCCGGTCTCTATATAAACCGGAGGGTTGTAGTCCGTAGGCAATCAACTCCATATACAACAATCATACCATAGGCTAGCTTCTAGGGTTTAGCCTCCTTGATCTTGTGGTAGATCTACTCTTGTACTACCCATATCATCAATATTAATCAAGCAGGATTAGGGTATTTTCTCCATCGAGAGGGCCCGAACCTGGGTAAAAAACATCGTGTCCCTTGTCTCCTGTTACCATCCGGCCTTGACGCACAGTTCTGGACCCCCTACCCGAGATCCGTCGGTTTTGACACCAACAGTCGGCGAACCGGGCCCTGAGCGGACATCTGCACCGACATCATCGAGACGGCTTAGCATGCACAGCCTGCCCGGGTTCAACCCACCATGAACCGTGCCTTTGTTGGTTTTATCCATGGGGCAAAATTGAGGATGGATCTGTATCTGGCGGTGAGACGGCCATCTATTCTGATGGTGGGTCGTCCATAGGCGAGACCAACTCATTGTATCAACTTCAAGACGGCCTGCTTTGGGGCTATTCCAATGGTGACAGTATTCTGGACCCCTGTGAGCCGCCGAACAGAGTTGCGGTTTTCATGGCTGGTACACAACCGGTGCTTGGTTCATCAACCGCCGTGGCCGTGACCTCTAGCTCAATGGCCGCGGCGGCCACGACCGGTGCTGGTGGCTCTGCGCGCCCGCCGGCTCAAGTTCTCACCAAGTTGTTGGAGGCACTGGCAACTTTGATGGGGGTGGAGGTAACCCCGGACAACCAAGATCAGCTAAGTTGCGAGATGAGATCGCTCAAGCTAAGGAAGACTTGGCGGCTGAGAACACCATGATGGCTGCAGAATGGGTCGTTTTGGACGCACAGGCGCAACGAATGCAAGCCGACTTCTTCCGGCTCGCGTTGGATCAGGATGCTTCAAATTAGGTCATGATAAGGAGACACCGGAGTCATCTACCCCCGGTTTATGAGCCAAGAAACCTCTTTAACACGCCTGGAGCAGGGACCAGTGACCCGCCGGTGGTAAACCGGATGGCTGAAGCGCCTGGGGGGTGGAGCGCCAGTTCAGCCATGAGTTATGGGCTCTCCACGTGTGAACAATTCCCCGCCTCAACATGTTCTGATGTCGCTGGGTCATTATTCCAACTCTTTGGACAATATGATTGATGCAACAACACGATTGCCGGCTCTGCCAGTTGAAGGCGAGTCTTCGACGGTGGTTGAAACGCGAAGGGACAGAGAACTTCTTCAGACAACATTGGATCAGCAAGCGTCTTATTCTTATAGTTGTGAGCGGATTCACTCAACCCCTCGTCCAAGCCGGAGTTACAGCAGGCACATTGACTCACCAGCGGTTTCAAGTGCTGAACAACACTGTAACCAGCCCCATGAACATGACCCGGCATGCCATGATACCAATGCCCAGGCTTTGGTGGATCAAGGCAGGGCGCGTCGGGAGGCCGAGCTGGCGGCTCAGAAGCGGCTCACCGACAGTCTCCGGTTTACCCGACAACCTCAATGGAAACAGGCGTGACCTCTAAGACCTTGGGTGTGCCCTATTTAGTGCCGGCTCTGCGTAACGAGCGTTTGCCCAAGGACTTCAAGGGTCCTCGCAAGGTGCCTAATTGCACAGCAGATCAACCTCCTGAAGCTTGGGTTGAAAGTTATGAGATGGCCATGGAGATGCTGGATGTTAGTGAGGCTGCGTGTGCTAAGTATTTCACCATGGTGTTAGAAGGGCCGGCTCGTACTTGGTTGAAGGGACTGCCCGCCAATTCTATCAGGTCGTGGGTGGAGCTGAAGGCCTGATTTATTCAAAACTTTAAAGATACGTGCAAGCAGCCTATGACGATCGTGGATTTGGTGTCTTGTGTCCAAGGTGAAGGCGAGTCAACAACCAGCTGGGTGCGCCGGGTCTCAACTATCATACACTCCTCAGATAATATCAACGCCGGCTCAACAGTTTTAATGTTGGAGAAAAATTGCCGTTTCCTCCCTCTTAAACAGAACCTTGGGCGACTTAAGCACCATTGCGGTGACATGGGGGAGCTCATGGCAGCCATTGTCAAGTATGCTGACTCTGATAGTACCAAGGACCCCGTGTCGGATGACGAAAAGACGGGCAAGGGAAAGAAGAGTAGCGGCATGAAGGGACATCAGTATAACCCGGGCAGTCATGGTGGTAACGGTAAGCGCAAAGCTGATGGAAATTTAGACTTTGTGGCCAATACTGTGCTACCTCTTGGGCATGCGTTGGTTTTCCCTTGAAGATGAAACGGTGATGCAGCAAAGTAGCGTAAGTATTTCCCTCAGTTATTGAGAACCAAGGTATCAATACAGTAGGAGACCACGCGTGAGTCACCTCATACCTACACAAACAAATAAGAACCTCGCAACCAACACGATAAAGGGGTTGTCAATCCCTTCACTGACACTTGCAAGAGTGAGATCTGATAGAGATACTAATAATAATAAGATAAATATTTTTGGTATTTTTATGATATAAGTTGAAACTAAAGATTGCAAAATAAAATAGATTGGAAACTTGTATGATGGAAAATAGACACGGGGGCCGTAGGTTTCACTAGAGGCTTCTCTCAAGATAGCATAAGTATTACGGTGGGTGAACAAATTACTGTCGAGCAATTGATAGAATTGAGCATAGTTATGAGAATATCTAGGTATGATCATGTATATAGGCATCACGTCCGTGACAAGTAGACCGACTCCTGCCTGCATCTACTACTATTACTCCACACATCGACCGCTATCCAGCATGCATCTAGAGTATTAAGTTCATAAGAATGGAGTAACGCTTTAAGCAAGATGACATGATGTAGGGGATAAACTCATGCAATATGATATAAACCCCATCTTTTTATCCTTGATGGCAACAATACAATACGTGTCGTTTCCCCTACTGTCACTGGGATCGAGCACCGCAAGATTGAACCCAAAGCTAAGCACTTCTCCCATTGCAGGAAAGATCAATCTAGTAGGCCAAACCAAACTGATAATTCGAAGAGACTTGCAAAGATAACCAATCATAGATAAAAGAATTCAGAGAATATTCAAATATTGTTCATAGATAGTCTTTATCATAAACCCACAATTCATCGGATCTCGACAAACACACCACAAAAGAAGATTGCATCGAATAGATCTCCAAGAGAATTGAGGAGAACTTTGTATTGAGATCCAAAGAGAGAGAAGAGGCCATCTAGCTAATAACTATGGACCCGAAGGTCTGAGCTAAACTACTCACACATCATCGGAGGGGCCATGGAGTTGATGTAGAGGCCCTCCGTGATCAATGCCCCCTCCAGTGGAGCTCTAGAAAAGGCCCCAAGATGGGATCTCTTGGGTACAGAAGGTTGCGGCGGTGGAAATAGGGTTTCGTGGTGCTCCTGGATGTTTTCAGGGTACGTAGATATATATAGGAGGAAGAAGTAGGTCGGTGGAGCCACGAAGGGCCCACGAGGGGGGAGGGCGCGCCCAGGGGGTAGGCGCGCCCCCTGCCTCATGGCCTCCTCGTTGGTTGCTTGATGTCCACTCCAACTCCTATGGATCACATTTGTTCCAAAAAGCACGCTCCCGAAGGTTTCATACCGTTTGGACTCCGTTTGATATTCCATTTTTGCCAAACACTGAAATAGGCAAAAAAACAACAATTTGGGTTGGGCCTCCGATTAATAGGTTAGTCCCAAAACTAATATAAAAGTGTATAAATAAGCCCATTAAACATCCAAAATAGAATATATAATAGCATGGAATAATCAAAAATTATAGATACGTTGGAGACGTATCAAGCATCCCCAAGCTTAATTCCTGCTCGTCCTCGAGTAGGTAAATGATAAAAACAGAATTTTTGATGTGGAATGCTTTCTAGAATATTCTTCAATGTATTTTATCTATTGTGGCCTGAATGTTCAGATCCGAAAGATTCAAGATAAAAGTTCATTGTTGACATAAAAATAGTAATACTCCAAGTATGATAATCAAGCAATTATGTCTTATCAAAATACCATAGCCAAAGAAAACTTATCCCTACAAAGTCATATAGTTTGGCCATGCTTCATTTTCGTTACACAAAATGCTCTCATCATGCACAACCCTGATGACAAGCCAAGCAATTGTTTCATACTTAGCCTTTTGAAACCCTTTCAGCTTTTACGCAATATATGAGCACGAGCCATGGACATAGCACTATGGGTGGAATAGAATATGATGATTGAGGTTGTGTGAGAAGACAAAAAGGGAGAAAGTCTCACATTGACGCGACTAATCAATGGGCTATGGAGATGCCCACCGATTGATGTCAATGCAAGGAGTAGGGATTGCCATGCAACGGATGCACTAGAGCTATAAATATATGAAAGCTCATCAAAGAAACTAAGTGGGTGTGCATCCAAATCGCTTGCTCACGAGGACCTAGGGCAATTTGAGGAAGCCCATCATTGGAATATACAAGCCAAGTTCTATAATGAAAAATTCCCACTAGTATATTAAAGTGACAACATAGGAGACTCTCTATCATGAAGATCATGGTGCTACTTTGAAGCACAAGTGTGTAAAAAGGATAGTAACATTGTCCCTTCTCTCTTTTTCTCTCTCCTTTTTTTATTTGGGCCTTTTTTTCTTTTGGCCTCTTTTCTCTTCTTTTTTTAATTTTTCATCTGGAGTCTCATCCCGACTTGTGGGGGAATCATAGTCTCCATCATCCTTTCCTCACTGGGACAATGCTCTAATAATGATGATGATCACACTTCTTTTTACTTACAACTCAAGAATTACAACTCAATACTTAGAACAAAATATGACTATGTGAATGCCTCCAGCGGTGTACCGGGATATGCAATGAATCAAGAGTGACATGTATGGAAAATTATGAACGGTGGCTTGGCCACAAATACGATGTCAACTACATGATCATGCATGGCAATATGACAATGATGAAGCGTGTCATAACAAACAGAATGGTGGAAAGTTGCATGGCAATATATCTCGGAATGGCTATGGAAATGCCATAATAGGTACGTATGGTGGCTGTTTTGAGGAAGATATAAGGAGGCTTATGTGTGCTAGAGCGTATCATATCACGGGGTTTGGATGCACCAGCGAAGTTTGCACCAACTCTCAAGGTGAGAAAGGACAATGCATGGTACTGAAGAGGCTAGCAATGATGGAAGGGTGAGAGTGCGTATAATCCATGGACTCAACATTAGTCATAAAGAACTCGCGTACTTATTGCAAAAATCTACAAGTCATCAAAACCAAGCACTACGTGCATGCTCCTAGGGGGATAGATTGGTAGGAAAAGACCATCGCTCGTCCCCGACTGCCACTCATAAGGAAAGCAATCAAAGAACGCCCCATGCTTCAAATTTGTCACATAATGTTTACCATGTGTGCATGCTACGGGACTTGCCAACTTCAACACAAGTATTCATCAATTTCACAATTACTGAACTAGCACACCTCTAATATTACCACCTTTATATCTCAAAACAATCTATCAAGCATCCAACTTCTCTTAGCATTTAAAATTTATAACCAAAGTGAATTACCATGTTGTTCTAAAGGAATCTCAAAATTATATAAATGAATCATGAGAGATCAATTATTTCTATAAAATAGAACCACCGCCGTGCTCTAAAAGATATAAGCGAAGCACTAGAGCAAAAATTATCCAACTCAAAAGATATAAGTGAAGCACATAGAGTATTCTAATAAATTACAATTCATGTGTGTCTCTTCCAAAAGGTGTGTACAGCAAGGATGATTCTGGTAAAATAAAAAGCGAAGACTCAAATCATACAAGAAACTCCAAGCAAAACACATATCATGTGGCGAATAAAAATATAGCTCCAAGTAAAGTTACCAATGGACGAAGACGAAAGAGGGGATGCCTTCCTGGGCATACCCAAGCTTAGGCTTTTGGTTGTCCTTGTATTTTACCTTGGGGTGCCTTGTGCATCCCCAAGCTTAGGCTCTTGCCACTCCTTGTTTCATAATCCATCAAATCTTTACCCAAAACTTGAAAACTTCACAACACAAAACTCAAAAGAAAATCTTCGTGAGCTCCGTTAGTAAAAGAAAACAAACCACCACTTCAAGGTACTGTAATTAACTCATTATTTATTTATATTGGTGTTAAACCTACTGTATTCCAACTTTTATATGGTTCATAAACTCTATTACTAGCCATAGATTCATCAAAATAAGCAAACAACACATGAAAAACAGAATCTGTCAAAAATAGAACAGTCTGTAGTAATCTGTAGGTTTAGAATACTTCTGGAACCCCAATAATTCTGAAATAAACTGCTGGACGTGATGAATTTATCTATTAATCATCTGCAAAAAGAATTAACTAAATATCACTCTCCAGTAAAAAATGGCAGCAATTCTTGTGGGCGCTAAAGTTTCTGTTTTTTACAGCAAGATCAAAAAGACTTTCCCCAAGTCTTCCCAACGGTTCTACTTGACACAAACACTAATGAAACACAAAAGACACAACCAAAACAGAGGCTAGATAAATTATTTATTACTAAACAGGAACAAAAATCAAGGAATAAAAATAAAATTGGGTTGCCTCCCAACAAGCGTTATCGTTTAACGCCCCTAGCTAGGCATAAAAGCAAGATAGATCTAGGTATTGCCATCTTTGGTAGGTAATCCATAAGTGGCTCTTATAATAGATTAATATGGTAATTTATTTTTCTTTCTAGGGAAGTGTTCCATGCCTTTCCTTAATGGAAATCGAATCTAATATTCCCTTCCTTCATATCAATAATTGCACCAATCGTTTTAAGGAAAGGTCTACCAAGAATAATAGGACATGAAGGATTGCAATCTATATCAAGAACAATGAAATCTACGGGCACATACTTCCTATTTGCAACAATAAGAACATCATTAATTCTTCCCATAGGTTTCTTAATGCTGGAATACGCAAGGTGCAAGTTTAAAGAACAATCATCAAATTCACGGAAACCTAGCAAATCACACAAAGTTTTGGGGATCGTGGAAACACTAGCACCCAAATCACACAAAGCATAGCATTCATGATCTTTAAATTTTATTTTTATTGTAGGTTCTCAATCATCATAAAGTTTTCTAGGGATAGAAACTTCCAACTCAAGTTTTTATTCATAAGATTGCATCAAAGCATCAACGATATGTTTAGTAAAAGCTTTATTTTGACTATAAGCATGAGGAGAATTTAGCACGGATTGCAACAAGGAAATACAATCTATCAAAGAGCAATTATCATAATTAAATTCCTTGAAATCCAACAAAGTGGGTTCATTGCTATCTAAAGTTTTAACCTCTTCAATTCCACTTTTACCATTTTTTGCATCAAGATCTAAAAACTCCGAATCATTGGGACGCCTTCTAAATAAAGTTGACTCATCTCCAGTCACATCATTATCAAGATTCATATTGCAAAACAAAGATTTAATAGGGGACACATCAATAACTTTTAGATCTTCATCATTATTATCATGGAAACTACAAGAACACGCTTTCACAAAGCCATCTTTTTTAGCACGCATCCTAGCGGTTCTTCCTTTTCACTCATCAATGGAAATTCTCATAGCTTTGAGAGACTCATTGATATCATGCATAGGTGGAATAGATCTAAGTTTCAAAGAATCAACATCAAGATAAATTCTATCCACGTTCCTAGCCAACTCATCAATCTTAGACAAGTTTTCTTCAATCAAAGCATCGAAACTCTTTTGCGAACTAATAAATTCTTTAATATTAGATTCAAAATAAGAGGGCATCTTATTATAATTTCCATAAGAATTGTTGTAGGAATTACCATAATTATTAGAGGAATTACTAGGAAACGGCCTAGGATTAAAATTACCTCTATACGCGTTATTACCAAAATTGTTCCTACCAACAAAATTCACATCCATAGATTCATTATTATTGTCAATCAAAGTAGACAAAGGCATATCATTGGGATCAGTAGGAGTACTCTTATTAGCAAACAATTTCATAAGTTCATCCATCTTCCCACTCAAAACATTAATCTCTTCAATTGCATGCACCTTTTTACTAGTAGATCTTTCAGTGTGCCATTGCGAATAATTAACCATAATATTATCTAGGAGTTTGGTAGCTTCTCCTAAAGTTATTTCCATAAAAGTGCCTCCCGCGGCCGAATCTAAAAGATTTCTAGAAGCAAAATTCAATCCGACATAAATTTTTTGTATAATCATCCATAAATTCAAACCATGTGTAGGGCAATTACGTATCATTAATTTCACCATCTCCCAAGATTGTGCAACATGCTCATGATCAAGTTGCTTAAAATTCATAATATCGTTTCTAAGAGAGATGATCTTAGCAGGAGGAAAATACTTAGAGATAAAAGCATCTTTGCACTTATTCCATGAATCAATACTATTTTTAGGCAAAGACGAAAACCAAGCTTTAGCACGATCTCTAAGCGAAAACGGAAATAGCTTAAGTTTAACAATATCATTATTCACATCTTTCTTCTTTTGCATATCACACAAATCAACAAAGTTGTTCAGATGGGTAGCGGCATCTTCACTAGGAAGGCCAGAAAACGGATCTTTCATGACAAGATTCAACAAAGCAGTATTAATCTCACAAGATTCAGCATTGGTAAGAGGAGCAATCGGAGTGCTAATAAAATCATTATTGTTGGTATTGGCAAAGTCACATAATTTAGTATTATCTTGAGCCATCGTGACAAGCAAGCAATCCAACACACAAGCAAACAAGCAAGGAAAAAGAGGACGAAAAAAGAGGGTGAAAGGAAAAGAGGGCGAATAAAACGGCAAGGGTGAAGTGGGGGAGAGGAAAACAGGAGGCAAATGGCAAATAATGTAATGCGAAGGATAAGAGTTTGTGATGGGTACTTGGTATGTCTTGACTTGGCGTAGATCTCCCCGGCAACGGTGCTAGAAATCCTTATTGCTACCTCTTGAGCATGTGTTGGTTTTCCCTTGAAGAGGAAAGGGTGATGCAGCAAAGCAACGTAAGTATTTCCCTTAGTTTTTGAGAATCAAGGTATCAATCCAGTAGGAGACCACACGTGAGTCACCTCGTACCTACACAAACAAATAAGAACTTTTGCAACCAACGCGATAAAGGGGTTGTCAATCCCTTCACGGCCACTTGCAAGAGTGAGATAGAGATAATAATAATAAGATAAATATTTTGGTATTTTTATGATATAAGTTGAAAGTAAAGATTGCAAAATAAAATAGATTGGAAACTTGTATGATGGAAAATAGACCCGGGGGCCATAGGTTTCACTAGAGGCTTCTCTCAATATAACATAAGTATTACGGTGGGTGAACAAATTACTGTCAAGCAATTGATAGAATTGAGCATAGTTATGAGAATATCTAGGTATGATAATGTATATAGGCATCACGTCCATGACAAGTAGACCGACTCCTGCCTGCATCTACTACTATTACTCTACACATCGACCGCTATCCAGCATGCATCTAGAGTATTAAGTTCATAAGAACGGAGTAACGCCTTAAGCAAGATGACATGATGTAGAGGGATAAACTCATGCAATATGATATAAACCCCGTCATTTTATCCTCCATGGCAACAATACAATACGTGTCGTTTCCCCTACTGTCACTGGGATCGAGAACCGCAAGATTGAACCCAAAGCTAAGCACTTCTCCCATTGCAAGAAAGATCAATCTAGTAGGCCAAACCAAACTGATAATTCGAAGAGACTTGCAAAGATAACCAACCATACATAAAAGAATTCAGAGAAGATTCAAATATTGTTCATAGTTAGTCTTGATCATAAACCCACAATTCATCGGATCTCGACAAACACACTGCAAAAGAAGATTACATCGAATAGATCTCCAAGAGAATCGAGGAGAACTTTGTATTGAGATCCAAAGAGAGAGAAGAAGCCATCTAGCTAATAACTATGGACCCGAAGGTCTGAGGTAAACTACTCACACATCATCGGAGGGGCCATGGAGTTGATGTAGAGTCCCTCCGTGATCAATGCCCCCTCCGGCGGAGCTCTGGAAAAGGCCCCAAGATGGGATCTCTTGGGTACAAAAGGTTGCGGTGGTGGAAATAGGGTTTCGTGGTGCTCCTGGATGTTTTCAGGGTACGTAGGTATATATAGGAGGAAGAAGTAGGTCGGTGGAGCCACGAGGGGCCCACGAGGGGGGAGGGCGTGCCCAGGGGGTAGGCGCGCCCCCTGCCTCGTGGCCTCCTCGTTGGTTGCTTGACGTCCACTCCAAGTCCTCTAGATCACGTTTGTTCCAAAAATCACGCTCCCGAAGGTTTCATTCCGTTTGGACTCCGTTTTATATTCCTTTTCTGTGAAACACTGAAATAGGCAAAAAAACAGCAATTTGGGCTGGGCCTCCGGTTAATAGGTTAGTCCCAAAAATTATATAAAAGTGTATAAATAAGCCCATTAAACATCCAAAGCACAATATATAATAGCATGGAACAATCAAAAATTATAGATACATTGGAGACGTATCACACTGGTGCGCGGAATAATTACCAGCATCGTAAGGGGAGGCCGGCTCAGTCTAGAGGGGGAGAACTCGACCCCGAGGCAATAATGAAGCAGCCGTGTCTGAGGCACGGAACACAGGAGAGGCCATCTAAATATTTGTGGAAGGATTGTTTTATCATGAAGGAGTTCAAGAATTCCCATCTTTTCCAGAATAACCATGGCCCGAATGGCAGCTCAGGATCCGGTTCTCATGGTCGGGTCATGGAGGTGGCGGTTCAAATTCCGATTTTCAAGGCCAAGGCAATCAGGGTGGTTACAATCAACAGAATAATCAGGGGAATCAGCAGCAATCCGGCTATCAGAGTAACCCGAAGCAATTGAATAGTGGGTAGTACCATGTTTTCACCACGAGTTTATGTAAGCGGGATCAGAAGCTCCATAAAAGGGCGTTGAACGTCGTTGAGCCGGTGGTGCCCCATTACTTGCGATGGTCTGAACACCCTATTCTCTAGAGTCGTGAGGATCACCCGCCCCGGGTTAATAATCCGGGTCATTTGGTACTGGTGGTGGCACCTCATGTTGGAGGATACAAGTTCACTAAGGTACTCATGGATGGAGGCAGCAGCATTAATATCCTTTATTATGAAACCTTTCATCGCATGGGATTGACAGACAAAAATCTTAAGCCAGTGAACATTGTTTTTCACGGTGTGGTGCCTAGTAAGTCGGCATATCCAGTGGGTAAAATATCTTTGGAGGTTGCCCTTTGGAGATGAGTACGATTCTAGATCTGAGATGTTGACATTTGAAGTGGTTAAGATCAAAAGCCCTTATCGTGCTCTGTTTGGGCGGCTGACTTATGCTAAATTCATGGCAAGGCCTTGTTATATTTATTTGCAGCTGAAGATGCCAGGTCACAAGGGCACCATCACAGTGCATGGGAGTCGCAAGATAGCCTTGGAGTGTGAAGAGGGCGACGCTGCTTATGCTGAGTCTGTCTGCGCCACAAAGGAGCTGAAATTTTATAAAGATAATGTTTACCCGGCAGATATGACGTCCTTGAAGAAGCCAACCACAGGCATGATCCTTTATTGAAGTTTAAGTCGGCAGAAAACACTAAGCTAGTTGACTTTGTTCCTGGTGACTCATCTAAGCAGTTCAGCATCAGTGCTAATTTGGATCCGAAATAGGAAAGCGCGCTCATCGAGTTCATCCGTGAGAACCGGGACATCTTTGCATGGAAGCCTTCAGATATGCCAGGTGTCCCGAGGGAACTCGCTGAGCACACTCTCAATATTGATCCAAAGTTTAAACCGGTCAAGCAATTCCTTCGCCATTTCAATGAAGAGAGGCGTAAGGCTATTGGTCAGAAGGTAGCCCGGCTCTTGGCGGCTGGGTTCATTGTCGAAGTTTTTCATCCTGAATGGTTGGCTAATCCGGTACTGGTGCTTAAGAAAAACGGCACCTGGCGCACGTGTGTTGATTATACGGACTTAAACAAGGCTTGTCCGGCTGATCCCTTCGCTCTCCCCCATATTGATCAGATTATTGATGCTACGGCGGGTTGTGAGCGTCTGGTTTTTTGGATGCTTATTCTGGTTATCATCATATAGAGATGGGAGTTAAGGACCAGGAGAAGACAACCTTTATTACTCCCTTTGGAGCCTTCTGTTACATATCGATGCCTTTTGGGCTCAAGAGTGCCCAGGCGACTTACCAAGGGTGTGTTCAAAATTGCCTCCATGATCAAATTGGGTGCAATGTTCACGCTTATGTGGATGATATTGTGGTGAAGTCCAGGAAGAAGGAGACCCTGATAGATGATTTAAAGGAGACCTTTGACAATCTCCGAGTTTACAAGATGATGCTTAACCCGGCCAAGTGTGTTTTTGGTGTGCCAGCAGGCAAGCTTTTGGGTTTTTTGGTTTCGGAATGAGGTATTGAAGTTAACCCGAAGAAGATAAAGGCTATCACCTCCCTGGCTAAGCCGGCGTGTATCAATGATGTTCAACGTTTGGCGGGTCGTATTGCAGCTTTAAGCCGGTTCATAAGCCGGTTAGGTGAGAAGGCCATCCCTCTTTATCAGTTGATGAAGAAGACATATCATTTTGTTTGGAGTGATGCTGCTGATCAGGCATTTGAGGCCTTGAAGAAACAATTGGCTGAACCGCCGGTTCTTTCTACTCCCATTGATAAGGAGCCTTTATTGTTATATGTGGCTGCCAATAGCGAGCCGTCAGTGTAGCCATTGTGGTGGAAAGGAAGGAATCAGGCAAGGAGCATCCGGTTCAACGGCCGGTTTACTACATCAGTGAGGTGCTTATTGAGTCCAATTAGAGGTATCCACATTGGCAGAAGCTTGTATATGGGGTGTTCATGGCTAGCCGGAAGCTCAAGCAGTACTTTCTGGGTCATCCCATCACTATGGTTAGTTCTGCTCCCCTAGGAGATATTATTCAAAACAGAGAAGGCCCAGGTCGGGTAGCCAAGTGGGCCATTGAGCTTGGACCTCATGGTTTGAAGTATATGCCTCGCACAGCCATCAAGTCTCAAGCACTTGTGGATTTTATCAATGATTGGACAGAGTTGCAGATGCCTGAGGATAAGCCGAATAGCACATATTGGACTATTCACTTTGATGGATCTAGGCAGTTGGAGGGCTCGGGGCTGGAGTTGTCTTGACTTCCCCACGAGGTGATAAATTTTCTTATGTTCTCCAGTTGATGTTCCCTTGTACTAACAATGCAGCTGAGTATGAGGCCTTGCTTCACGGTCTTCGGATGGCCAAAGAGATGAACTTAAGTCGGGTGAGGTGTTTTGGCGACTCGGATCTGGTGGCTCAACAAGTTTCTGGTACTTGGGATTCCAAGGATCCACTCATGGCGGCTTATCACCGAGAGGTTGATGCTATCGCTGGCCATTTCAAAGGTTATCAAGTGGAACATGTTGATCGCAGAAAAAATGAGGCGGCTGATGCTTTGAGCCGGTTAGGGTCCCAGCGTAAGCCGGTGCCACCTAACACTTTCCTGAATATTCTGCATAAACCTTCAGTCATATTACATACAAAGGAGGATTTGGCTATTCCTGACCCGGAAGCACAACTGGTGGCAGCTATTCATGTTATTCTTGATTGGACAGTTCCATACTTGGCCTATATGACCCGGGGCGAGTTACCCGAGGATGAAACTTTGGCCAGGCAGATAACCCGGCGGTCTAAGTCAATGACTATTGTCAATGGAGAGTTGCATCGTCGCAGTGTCACAGGGGCGTTTCAACATTGTGTTTCTCCTAAAGAAGGCTGTGAGATTCTGCAAGAGATTCATGAAGGAGAGTGTGGTCATCATGCCGGTTCTAAGTCTCTCGTAGCCCAGGCTTTCCGTCATGGGTTTTATTGGCTGACGGCTCATGCTGATGCTGAGGATTTAGTCAGTAAATGTGATGGTTGTCAGAAATTTGCGTGTCGAGCTCATGTGTTGGCTCAAGAATTGAGGATGATTCCAATTGCTTGGCCGTTTGCAGTCTAGGGGCTTGATATGGTTGGGCCTTTCAAAAGGTCCAAGGACAAAAAGACCCACCTCCTAGTGGCGGTTGACAAATTTACAAACTGGGTTGAAGCAGAGCCGGTTAGCAAGTGTGACATAGCGACGGATGTCGACGTCCTAGGAACGGGGGTCCCCAGACCTGCCTACCTGCGGCCCATGACGTGGCTCCGTCAATGGCCCCGTACGGCCCATCTTCATCGGCAAAACACTCAAGACCCTTGCGAGGGGCCAAGCCTCGTGAGGCGGGCGATGCAAGACCTCCTCGGGGGCGGCCTCACCAGGTTGGCTCGCGAGGGGCGGAGAGATCAAGTCAAGGGGCGCCTCGCGAGATTCCTGTGACGCAAGCCATGACGACCTAGGCCAGGCGGGCACCAGGCGGGCGCCAACGCGTGTAGTGTCCTCGTTTCCTCTTTGGTGCTAAAGAGGCAAGTGAAGGCGCGGAGTCCCGAGGCGTCAAGCAAAGGTTTCCATATCGGTGCAACAAGACCAAGACCGGCAGGACGGCGGTCACCGTGGAGCCCAAGACGGCGTCATCACCAGAGCCTTTGGCAGGCAAATACCATCTTTTGTCAGGATAGCTTGTACTAGTTGTCCTCCTTCAAATTGGCCGTTGTGGGATCCCTTCCCGCCTAATATTTGGGAAGAGGACCCGTGCCTCTATATATATGACTAGCCACCATCGTAGGGGGAGGATCTCATCTTGGACCGGATCCACTCCACCTAGTCACAAACTCGCCAAGCACAAGAGCACCTCTCCTCAGGAGGCTGTTCTTCCCTTGTAACTGTTCATCCTCGGCCCAAGAGGAAATCCACCACACCACACTAGAGTAGGGTATTACACCACATCGGTGGCCCGAACCAGCATAAATCTTGTGTCCCTTTGTTCTGCGATTCAATGCGCTGAGTCTTGAGATCGCGGTGAGGGTGAGTGCGTGGGGGAGGAGAGATCTTCGAGCGCACCCCAATGTTCGAACCTCAAGGGTTTGCCGGAACACGCAATTCAACATTTGGCATGCTAGGTAGGGTGCGCCGAAGCCTCTCTTCCCTCAGCAGACCCGCCAACACTCTGCAACGCCGATGTCCGGCGACCCGAGGGCCGACGCCAATCATTGGGCAGCCTAGCTAGCCCGAGCGGCGTTGCCCGCCCAAGAAGACCTCAACTCCGCGCTCCAGGTGGCACGCGCACCGCAAAACGCCATGGGGCACGGGCGGCGTGGCCCGACGCCTTCCACCCTTACCCTGCGGCGCGCATGGGCCGCCACAAGGGCCTCAAGTTACGCCACGGCGAAGGCGCCACACTCCCAACGAGAACAAGCGAACATGAGGGCCGCTATCATAGTGGCGTGGGAGTTGCTACGATGTCGGCTGATGGAGAGCGGTCGGGATGCATTGTTGGAGCGTGTTGTCGAGCTATTGGACGCCGCAGCTAGGGGTACGCCGCCTTTCTGCTCCTTGCATACGCCTCAGGCTGCAGCCGGATCGCATGGTGGGCCTCATCGCGCCCGCGCGCCCCTAGGCGCACCAGGAGGTTCGTCGGCACCAGCGCTACCAGCGGCGCCGGACACCCAACCACACCTGTGCCTCCCCCAATGGGCGCAGGTGTAAGCATCGCCACCCATGGTCCCGGCAGGATGCGGCCTTACCATCCTGGCGCGCCGAGCCAAGCGACATGGAGCGAGGGGCACCTCAGCGAGGTTTCCGGGGCGACGTCTCCGTAGGCCTATGTGCCCCGCATGATGGACTAGGAGTACATACTGGAAGACGACCCCCGGTTCGTTCCTCGAGCCGGGTTGGGAAGAGGAGACGCTGGAAGCTGAGGCCTTCCAAGAGCCACCCGGGAGCCTTGCCGACCATGCCGGCGACAGCAGCTATAGGGTACCACTAATCTCTCAGGAGCAGGCTTACGCCAACCATGGGTCGCAAGTGAATCAGGTCACAG
>NC_041384.1:164052904-164089587 GCF_002162155.2 Triticum dicoccoides | reverse complement strand
ACCAGGGGAAGTGCATTATGGGCCACGAGGGAGGAGGAGGGAGCGAGGCCCCTCCCCGCATCATATGGAGCAAGGCGTTGCCCGGAGGTAGGTCCTCTGCCAGGGAGGCACTGGCGAGCCTTCCCCCCGGCAGAGGGCTCGTGGTCGCCGAGGGCGCCGCTAGCGTCCTCTTTGCCCCTTGGTATCGTCCTAGTTTCTAGACGCCCCAACGGTGGTCGAGGGCGGCACAAGGCGGGGCCCTCGCCTGACGATATGAAGTAAGGCTCACGCCTGTGAAGGTATCCGCTCGTGACACTCTCACGTAATAATGAGTGGGGTTGTACACGCCCCGGAGTCTCCGGAGTGCCGCCCTCGGGCCTCCGGGGCTCCCACCCACGTCCTAGAGGAAGCACCATGCTCCGCGCTGGCCATCGACACTGTCCCCCAATGACTATGCTCATGGCATGTGAAAGCACTTAACTCCGCGCTGGTGAGAAGACTCAAAGACAAGAAGACTAGCTAGGTGCCAGACGCGGCCATTTGCTTTTGACCTCTTTTCTGTAGCTCAGACTCGCAGCTTTTGATCTTGAATTTGAAGTTGCATTTTCCATTGGCAATCGTGGGGGGCATCCTTTTTCGTTCATGTTGATTTCATGAGTTTCTGGATTCGTGTTTTGTTTGAGGTTCGCATCAGCTACCTCCCCCCTTCCGAGCTCCTCGCGAGCGGGGGCTGGTGGCGGCGTACGCATGTTGCACGCACACCTTGCCGTCACTGGCACTCGCTTCTCGCGAGACCCTCTCGGGTGGACCAGTGGACCTCTGAGGGAACCCAAACCTCACGAGCTCGTGAGGGGCTCCTCTCAGAAGGAACGCGCGTTCACAATAGCCAAACCAGTTTGAAGCTCGGCTAAACCAAAGTAAGTTACGGCATCAAGCCTGCAAGGAGAGTCGCAAGCACCCAAAAGCAAGCTTTAAGCCTAGCCTGAGGAATGAAGTAGTAGTCTATTTACATGAGGGGCTTGCCCTCCCCAAAATGCTCTTACATCGTGAGGGGTTGTGCCCAAGATTTTGTGTGCAGGTTCAAAATAAAGGAGCGAGGGCTCAGCCGGACATATCGCTCGCCTCACCCCCCAAATCACTTCCGGACAGGCTGCTGGCACCGTTGCTGTCGCTGTCTACATTGCCATCAGCCGCGTGATAACCCACAAGTATGGGGGATCGCAACAGCTTTTGAGGGTAGAGTATTCAACCCAAATTTATTGATTCGACACAAGGGGAGCCAAAGAATATTCTCAAGTATTAGCAGCCGAGTTGTCAATTCAACCACACCTGGAAACTTAGTATATGCAGCATAGTGTTTAGTAGCAAAGTAATACGATAGTGGTGGTAACGGTAACAAAAGAGTAATGAAAGCAAAGTAATATTTTTGGTATTATGTAGTGATTGTAACAATAGCAACGGGAAAGTAAATAAGCGTAAACCAGTATATGGAAAGCTCGTAGGCATCAGATTAGTGATGGACAATTATGCCAGACGCGGTTCATCATGTAACAGTCATAACATAGGGTGACACAGAACTAGCTCCAATTCGTCAATGTAATGTAGGTATTCCGAATATAGTCATACGTGCTTATGGAAAAGAACTTGCATGCCATCTTTTGTCCCGCCCTCCCGTGGCAGCGGGGTCCTAATGGAAACTAAGGGATATTAAGGCCTCCTTTTAATAGAGAACCGGAACAAAGCATTAGCACATAGTGAATACATGAACTCCTCAAACTACGGTCATCACCGGTAAGTATCCCCATTATTTTCACTTCGGGGTTAACGGATCATAACACATAATAGGTGACTATAGACTTGCAAGATAGGATCAAGAACTCTCATATATTGATGAAAACATAATAGGTTCAAATCGGAAATCATGGCACTCGGGCCCTAGTGACAAGCATTAAGCATAGCAAAGTCATAGCAACATCAATCTCAGAACATGGTGGATACTAGGGATCAAACCCTAACAAAACTAACTCGATTACATGGTAAATCTCATCCAACCCATCACCGTCCAGCAAGCCTACGATGGAATTACTCACGCACGGCGATGAGCATCATGAAATTGGTGATGGAGGATGGTTGATGATGACGACAGTGACGAATCCCCCTCTCCGGAGCCCCGAACGGACTCCAGATCAGCCCTCCCGAGAGGTTTTAGGGCTTGGCGGCGGCTCCGTATCGTAAAACGCGATGATTTCTTCTCTCCTATTTTTTTCTCCCCGAAAGCAGTTATATAGAGTTGGAGTTGGAGTCGGGAGGTCTCCAGGGGGCCCACGAGGTAGGGGCGCGCCCTAGGGGGGCGCCCCCCACCCCCATGGAAAGGGTGTGGGCCCCCTGGTCTTCATCTTTGGCGAGGATTTTTTATTATTTATTGTAAGATATTTCGTGGAGTTTCAGGTCATTTCGAGAACTTATGTTTTCTGCACATAAAACAACATCATGGCAATTCTGCTGAAAACAGCGTCGGTCCGGGTTAGTTCCATTCAAATCATACAAGTTAGAGTCCAAAACAAGGGCAAAAGTGTTTGGAAAAGTAGATACGACGGAGACGTATCAACTCCCCCAAGCTTAAACCCTTGATTGTCCTCAAGCAATTCAGTTGACAAACTGAAAGAAATAAAGAAAAACTTTTACAAACTTTGTTTGCTCTTTTTGTTATAAATATGTCAAGCTAGCATTCAAGTTTTCAGCAAAGATTATAACTAACCACATTTGCAATAATTTTCAGGTCTCATGATTACCCATATCAATAGCATAATCAACTAGCAAGCCATAATAATAAATCTCGGATGACAACACTTTCTCAAAACAATCATAATATGATATAACAAGATGGTATCTCGCTAGCCCTTTCTGAGACCGCAAAACATAAATGCAGAGCACCTTTAAAGATCAAGGACTGACTAGACATTATAATTCATGGTAAAAGAGATCCAATCATAGTCACACCCAATATAAATTAACAATGATGAATGCAAATGACAGCTGTGCTCTCCAGCTAGTGCTTTTAATAAGAGGGTGATGACTCGGCATAAAAGTAAATAGATAGGCCCTTCGCAGAGGGAAGCAGGGATTTGTAGAGGTGCCAGAGCTCGGTTTTGAAATAGAGGTGAATAATATTTTGAGCGGTATACTTTCATTGTCAACATAACAACCAAGAGATGGCAATATCTTCCATGCTACACACATTATAGGCAGTTCCCAAACATAATGGTAAAGTTTATACTCCCCCTCCACCAACAAACATCAATCAATGGCTTGCTAGAAACAATGAGTGCCTCCAACATACATCAGGTCCCAGGGGGAGTTTTGTTTTGCAATTACTTTTGATTTAGTTTGCATAAAGCATGGGACTGGGCATCCCGGTGACCAACCATTTTCTCGTGAGTGAGGAGCGGAGTCCACTCCTCTTGAGAATAACCCGCCTAGCATGGAAGATACAGACAACCCTAGTTGATACATGAGCTATTCGAGCATACAAAACAGGATGATTATTTGAAGGTTTAGAGTTTGGCACATACAAATTTACTTGGAACGGCAGGTAGATACCGCATATAGGAAGGTATAGTGGACTCATCTGGAATAACTTTGGGGTTTAAGGGATTGGATGCACAAGCAGTATTCCCGCTTAGTACAGGTGAAGGCTAGCAAAAGACTGGGAAGCGACCAACTAGAGAGTGACAACAGCCATGTACATGCATTAAAATTAATAAACATTGGATGCAAGCATGAGTAGGATATAATCCACCATGAACATAAATATCGTGAAGGCTATGTTGATTTGTTTCAACTACATGCGTGAACATGCGCCAAGTCAAGTCACTTAAATCATTCAAAGGAGGATACCACCCCATCATACCACA
This sequence comes from Triticum dicoccoides, assembly GCF_002162155.2. NCBI lineage: Eukaryota > Viridiplantae > Streptophyta > Magnoliopsida > Poales > Poaceae > Triticum > Triticum dicoccoides. The sequence continues at coordinate 164,085,694 of NC_041384.1, read as the reverse complement.
TCATAACCATCTCAATATCATGTTGGCACGCAAGGTAAACCATTATAACTCATAGCTAATCAAGCATGGCACAAGCAACTATGATCTCTAATTGTCATTGCAAACATGTTTATTCATAACAAGCTGAATCAAGAACGATGAACTCATCATATTTACAAAAACAAAAGAGGTCGAGTTCATACCAGCTTTTCTCATCTCAGTCAGTCCATCATATATCATCATAATTGCCTTTCACTTGCACGACCAAACGATATGAATAATAATAAGAGTGCACGTGCATTGGACTAAGCTGGAATCTGCGAGCATTCAATAAACAGGAGAAGACAAAGCAATATGGGCTCTTGGTTAAATCAACAATTAAGCATATATGAGCCACTTCAACAATTTAATCATGGTCTTCTCCTACTGACCCCCAAAGAAAAGAAAAGAAATAAAACTATGTACACGGGAAAGCTCCCAACAAGCAAAAGAAGAACAAGAAATATTTTTGGGTTTTCTTTTTAATTACTACTACAAGCATGGAAAGTAAATTAATTAAAAGCTACAACTAATTTTTTGGTTTTTTCTTAAGGTTTATTAAACACACAAGAAGAAAGCATAAAAGGAAATAAACTAGCATGGATGATACAATGAAAAAGTATGAGCACCGACATCTAGCAATGAGTGTGTGTGAACATAAATGTAATGTCGGTGAGAAATACATACTCCCCCAAGCTTAGGCTTTTGGCCTAAGTTGGTCTATGGCCACGGCTGGCCTGGCTGATATCCATAATAATAGTTGGGGTCGTACCGCGATGAGGAAGAAGAAGGCTCCTATTACCACTGGCTGGCAATCATCTCCGAATCCCACTAATAGTTAGACTGTCGTGAAGGATCAAATTGTGGTTCTGGTTCTAGCTCCTCGGCTGGTGCAGGGTTTCAGTAGGTGTGAATAGCCGTCAACGGAACAAGGTACGTGCCTACAGTCAAATCAAACAGAGAAGGAGCGGGCAAGGTAATAGTCTCAGGATGATGTTTATTAAAGAACAATTGATATTTAAGCTCTCCTGCCCTATTCTTAATAATAAAATCATGTGCCACCATACTTTTATAATCTAGATAAACACGAGGCAGCACTTTTTCTTCCTTCTCAGCATGCCTAATAGGTATGTTAAAATGTGCAGCTAGGCGTGTAGCATAGATGCCTCCAAAGATGGGGCCCTTTGTACGGTTCAGACTTAACCGTTTAGCAATAATACCGCCCATACTAAAAGTGTTATCACTGTATAAACCGTGGAGCAGAATAATTATATCAGGGATACTAAGGTTTACACAGTTTCCGCGTCCAATTAAGCAACGACTAGCAAATAATGCAAAGTAACGTAAAACAGGAAAATGTGTGCTAGTGATTCGTGCTTCGGGAACCTTCCTAGTTTCTCCTACATTGATAGTATCAATAAATCCCTCCACATCATCACGATGTGGTTCTTCTATCTTGCCCCCAAAAGGGACTAAACAAATCCGACAGAAATCATAAAGTGACATCTCCTTATGCTCATCATATAAATGAAACTCCACCGTAGGTGGTGAGTTCCTAGAATGAAAATGAAAGTTTTGCACAAAGGTATTTGTGAGTAAGAGATACTGATCGCATTTGTCATGGAGGAAAGCGGTGAGGCCTGCATTATGAGCCAATTCATCAAAATCTTCATAAATCTCGGCTGCTCTCAAGAAATCCTCGGAAGGCCATTCACACGCCCGAACCTCCGCGGTGCGCGGCAATTTATACTTAGGCTTCGGTGCCTTTTCCTTCGAGCTTTGGCTCGATGAGCCCCTCAATAATCTCCTCATCATTTTCTGAAAAATTCTGAAATTTTTAGTAACTTCAAAATAAAAGTAAACCAAACTCAATAATATTGATAGCAACCACTCCTACAAGTGCCTAGGGCCTATATCATGCATCAAAACTACTTTTGACCATATAAATTTGACATGCAAGCTCAAGAACGGGGTCACCTAAGCAGCAAAAATTTGCAATGAATAAAGCACTGGAACAAAAACTAATTGGACTAATGGAGGAGTCACATACCAAGGAATAATCTCCCCAAGCAGTTTTGTGAGAGGTGCTTTGAGCAAGGAGATCGAAAATGGCAGTAAAACGAGCTTGGACTCGGGCTTGAGTTGGTTTTTCGTGTTTATGGGAGGAAGAAGAAGAGGATGGGTGCAGGAATAAGTGGAGGAGGGCCACCATGGGCCCACGAGGCAGGGGGCGCGCCCTCCACCCTCGTGGCAAGGTGGTTGGCCCCCCTGGTGTGTTCTTTGTTCCATAAATCCTCAAATATTCTATAAAAAATCATATTTAATTTTTAGGGCAATTGGAGAACTTTTATTTTCGAGGTATTTTTATATTGCACGGATAATTAGATAACAGACAGAAAATTATTTATTTTTACTTTATTTAAACTAAATAACAGAAAGAATAGAAAGGGTACAAAAGGTTGTGCTTCTAGTTTCATCCATCTCATGCTCATCAAAACGAATCCACTAACAAGGTTGATAAAGTCTTGTTAACAAACTCATTCCGATTAACATGAAACCGGAGAAATTTCGAATAACACTAGTTTACCTCAATGGGGATATGCACATCCCCAATAATAAGTATATCATATTTCTTCTTGACAGTAGGAAGAGGAAATTCAAAACCTCCAAATATAATCGATGGACTTTTTCTGATAGAATTGATACTATGAACTTGAGGTTGTTTCCTCAGAAAGTGTAACGTTTGATCATTACCATTAACATGAAAAGTGACATTGCCTTTGTTGCAATCAATAACAGCCCCTGCAGTATTAAGAAAAGGTCTTCCAAGAATAATATACATACTATCATCCTCGAGAATATCAAGAATAACAAAGTCTGTTAAAATAGTAACGTTTGCAACCACAACAGGCACATGCTCACAAATACCGACAGGTATAGCAGTTGATTTATCAGCCATTTGCAAAGATATTTCAGTAGGTGTCAACTTATTCAAGTCAAGTCTACGATATAAAGAGAGAGGCATAACACTAACACCGGCTCCAAGATCACATAAAGCAGTTTTAACATAGTTTCTTTTAATGGAGCATGGTATAGTAGGTACTCCTGGATCTCCAAGTTTCTTTGGTATTCCACCCTTAAAAGTATAATTAGCAAGCATGGTGGAAATTTCAGCTTCTGGTATCTTTCTTTTATTTGTAACAATATCTTTCATGTACTTAGCATAAGGATTCATTTTGAGCATATCACTCAATCGCATACGCAAAAAGATAGGTCTAATCATTTCAGCAAAGCGCTCAAAATCCTCATCATCCTTTTTCTTGGATGGTTTGGGAGGAAAAGGCATGGGTTTCTGAACCCAAGGCTCTCTTTCCTTACCATGTTTCCTAGCAACAAAGTCTTTCTTATCATAACGTTGATTCTTTGATTATGGGTTATCAAGATCAACAGCAGGTTCAATTTCTACATCATTATCATTACTAGGTTGAGCATCATTATGAACATCATCATTAACATTTTCATTAGGTTCATGTTCATTGCCAGATTGTGTTTCAGCATCAGACATAGAGATATCATTTGGATTATCAGGTGGTTCAGCAATAGCTTCACTAGAAGTTTGCACAGTTCTATCATTTTTCTTTTTCTTCCTTTTAGAAGAACTAGGTGCATCAATATTATTTCTCTGAGAATCTTGCTCAATTCTCTTAGGGTGACCTTCAGGATACAAAGGTTCCTGAGTCATTCTACCAGTTCTAGTAGCCAATTTAACAGCATAATTATTTTTCTTACTATTCATCTCATTGAGCAATTCTTTTGGAGCTTTAAGTACTTATTCTACTTGAGTGGTAACCATAGAAGCATGTTTGCTAACAAGTTTAAGTTCACCTCTAATATTAGCCATATAATCACCCAAGTATTTAATCATATCAGCATCTTGTTTTAATTGTCTACCAAAATAAGCATTGAAGTCTTCTTGCTTAAACATAAAATTATCAAAATCATCCAAGCATTGACTAGCAATTTTAGTAGGAGGGATTTCAGCTTTATCATATCTATAGAGAGAATTTACCTTTACTACATGTGTCGGGTTATCGGGGTTTGGGGGTTCTTCAATAAATTAAGGATTAAGATCATATGTTTCTTCAATAGGCGGTAAATTAAGACCATGTATTTCTTCAATATGAGGTAAATTCTTAACATCTACAGCTTTAATACCTTTTTCTTTCATAGATTTCTTTGCATCTTGCATATCTTCGGGACTGAGAAATAGAACACCTCTCTTCTTCGGAGTTGGTTTAGGAATAGGATCATTAATTGGAGCAGGAGCTGGCTCAGGAGGTGCCCAATTATTTTCATTTGTCAACATATTATTCAATAAGATTTCAGCTTCATCCGGTGTTCTTTCCCTGAAAAGAGAACCAGCACAACTATCCAGGTGGTCTCTGGAAGCATCGGTTAGTCCATTGTAAAAGATATCAAGTATTTCATTTTTCTTAAGAGGATGATCAGGCAAAGCATTAAGTAACTTGAGAAGCCTCCCCCAAGCTTGGGGGAGACTCTCTTCTTTAATTTGCACAAAGTTGTATATTTCCTTTAAAAAAGCTTGTTTCTTATGAGCAGGGAAATATTTAGCAGAGAAGTAGTAAATCATATCCTGGGGACTACGCACACAACCAGGATCAAGAGAATTAAACCATATCTTAGCATCACCCTTCAATGAGAATGGAAATATTTTAAGGATATAAAAGTAGCGAGATCTCTTATCATTAGTCAACAGGGTGGCTATATCATTTAATTTAGTAAGATGTGCCACAACAGTTTCAGATTCATAGCCATGAAAAGGATCAGATTCAACCAAAGTAATTATATCAGGATCAACAGAGAATTCATAATCCTTATCAGTAACACAGATAGGTGAAGTAGCAAAAGCAGGGTCAGGTCTCATCCTAGCATTTAGAGATTGCTTATTCCATTTAGCTAATAACCTTTTGAGTTCATATCTATCTTTGCAAGCTAAAATAGCTAAAGAAGCTTCTTGATCAAATAAATAACCCTCGGGGATAACAAGTGATTCTTCATCATCACTTTCATCATCATAATCAAATTCAATATTTTCAATCTCTCTAGCCCTAGCAAGTTGTTCCTCGAGAAAATCACCAAGTGGCATAGTAGTATCAAGCATACAAGTAGTTTCATCGTAAGTATCATGTATAGCAGAAGTAGCATCATCAATAACATGCGACATATCAGAACGAATAGCAGAAGCAGGTTTAGGTGTCGCAAGCTTACTCATAACAGAAGGTGAATCAAGTGCAGAGCTAGATGGCAGTTCCTTACCTCCCCTCGTAGTTGAGGGATAAATCTTGGTTCTTGGATCTTTCAAGTTCTTCATAATTATAAGCAGATATAAATCCCAAGTGACTCAAAGAATAGAGCTATGCTCCCCGGCAATAGCGCCAGAAATTAGTCTTGATAACCCACAAGTATAGGGGATCGCAACAGCTTTTGAGGGTAGAGTATTCAACCCAAATTTATTGATTCGACACAAGGGGAGCCAAAGAATATTCTCGAGTATTAGCAGCTGAGTTGTCAATTGAACCACACCTGGAAACTTAGTATCTGCAGAAAAGTTTTTAGTAGCAAAGTAATACGATAGTGGTGGTAACGGTAACAAAAGAGTAATGAAAGCAAAGTAACATTTTTGGTATTATGTAGTGATTGTAACAATAGCAACGAGAAAGTAAATAAGCGTAAACCAGTATATGGAAAGCTCATAGGCATCGGATCAGTGATGGATAATTATGCTGGATGCGGTTCATCATGTAACAGTCATAACATAGGGTGACACAGAACTAGCTCCAATTCGTCAATGTAATGTAGGCATGTATTCCGAATATAGTCATATGTGCTTATGGAAAAGAACTTGCATGGCATCTTTTGTCCTACCCTCCTGTGGCAGCGGGGTCCTAATGGAAACTAAGGGATATTAAGGCCTCCTTTTAATAGAGAACCGGAACAAAGCATTAGCACATAGTGAATACATGAACTCCTCAAACTACGGTCATCACCGGTAAGTATCCCGATTATTGTCACTTCGGGGTTAACGGATCAACACATAATAGGTGACTATAGACTTGCAAGATAGGATCAAGAACTCTCATATATTGATGAAAACATAATAGGTTCAGATCTGAAATCATGGCACTCGGGCCCTAGTGACAAGCATTAAGCATACCAAAGTCATAGCAACATCAATCTCAGAATATAGTGGATACTAGGGATCAAACCCTAACAAAACTAACTCGATTACATGGTAAATCTCATCCAACCCATCACCGTCCAGCAAGCCTGCTACGATGGAATTACTCACGCACGACGGTGAGCATCATGAAATTGGTGATGGAGGATGGTTGATGATGACGACGGTGACGAATCCCCCTCTCCGGAGCCCCGAACGGACTCCAGATCAGCCCTCCCGAGAGGTTTTAGGGCTTGGCGGCGGCTTCATATCGTAAAACGCGATGATTTCTTCTTTCCTATTTTTTCTCCCCGAAAGCAGTTATATAGAGTTGGAGTTGGAGTCGGGAGGTCTCCAGGGGGCCCACGAGGTAGGGGGCGCGCCCCCCACCCTCGTGGCAAGGGTGTGGGCCCCCTGGTCTTCATCTTTGGCAAGGATTTTTTATTATTTATTGTAAGATATTCCGTGGAGTTTCAGGTCATTCAGAGAACTTATGTTTTCTGCACATAAACCAACATCATGGCAATTATGCTGAAAACAGCGTCAGTCCGGGTTAGTTCCATTCAAATCATACAAGTTAAAGTCCAAAACAAGGGCAAAAGTGTTTGGAAAAGTAGATACGATGGAGACATATCACCGCGCTGCCATCAGCCACACCGCCATCAGCCGCGCTGCCATCAACTACGTTGCCCTCATCCGCCGCGACCACCTCCGCGTCGTCATTAGAAGCAAAGGCCCTAACCAGAGCGTCCACATTATCATCTACATAGTGCGCGAGGTTGCTCTGGATGACCGCGGGCACTGGGGCAATGTCAGCGGAAAAATCAAAGTCAGGGTAGGTGTTCAGGAGATGGCTGAAGACGCGGGAGAATGCGCGCGCGAGAAGGCATCGGCTCTTTTTGTTCACAAGCTCGCGAGCCCTCTCAGCACGGCTCTCCAAGCGCGTCACAACACTAGTGAAGAAGTGAAGATGGCTGACGTAATCCTCGGCATGGGGATGAGGGGCATGCTCATTGCAGATGGTACCAAGCGCCTGGTTGGCCTTCATCCTAAGGTCCCGAAGCATGGGGGCGTTCTTGCACAGTAGCGTCTGCCGGTGAAGTGCCTCCTCCCTGCTTTGCTGCACAAGGGACTCGACGCTGGCAACCCGCTGCTGAAGGGAGAGCAGCTCGGCACAGGCGGAAGCTAGCTCGGCCTGCACCGAGATCAGGGCGGCTGCGGCGGCTTTCTCGCGTTGTTCCACCTCAACCAGCCCTGACCTGAGGGCAGCGGTCCTGCCCACACCTTCGGCTTCCACAAGCTTCAGCTTCAGGTTGTACCTGCCGGCAAGATCTGCACGAGCCTCGGCCACCCTATGGTCGAACTCCTCCTAGGCCCTGGCCTCGCGCGCACCGACAGCATCCTCTACTTGGGCAACTTGGCGCTCCCTCATCTCCAACCGCTCGAGCTCAAGGTCGCGCTCCGTGTCCTCCAGCAATAGTGCTTCCTCGTGCCTCAAGATCTCCTCCTCGTCGGACAGGGCGCCCTTCATCGATGCCAGGGGAACTCTGCGCGCCTCCACCTGCTGCTCCAGGAAGGCATTCAAGGCCTGGAGCTCCCGCCTGCGCTCCTCGGCGGCCGCGCGGCGATTGTCTGCCTCCCTGGCCTCCTCCAAGGCTCGGGCGCTGGCCTCTCGCGAGGTTGCCAGGGATGCCTCAGCCTTCGCATCGGCGTGCTCGTGCTGGAGGCGCCCGAGGTTGATAGCCACCTTCAGTCGATGCCACTCCTCCACCAGCCGAAGGCCTTCGGCTTCAAGGCGAGTGTCGATGTCCGCGAGTTCTCCGCGGAGTCGGCTCATCGCACCCATTGCCTCTTGAAAGAGCTCGTGGCGGACAACACTCCGCTCGTGCGCAAGCTTAAGCGCGCAACCAGGTTCGTCCCCCACAGCGGGGGTGGTCGACGGGATCCAAAGCGGCTCACCCCCCCCCTTCAGCAGGGGGCTGGGGGCTGGCGCCTCCCGGCTCGCCGACCGGGCTTCAGCAGGGGCCCGGATGGCTTGAGGCCCACTACTCGAAGAAGAAGCTAGGATCGATGTCATCCAGCCACCGTCCATAACCAGAGGAGGAGCCCTTGGCACACTTGTCGCGCCCTAGGCGAGGCCACGAAGGAGAGACGACAAAGGCGCGGGCTCAAGGCACCAAGCCAGCATGTTTGCCTCTCCAATTGACCTCGTGCCGGGTGCGGCATGCTGGCTTTGGGCACTCAAGGCTAGCGGGGGATTTGAGGCAGGAGGAGGTTGCTTCCCCGGAGACTTCATGGCTTAGCAGAAGGGACCCTGAGGAGCCACTGTTGGGAGGGGAAGCAACACTTGAGAAATCACAAAGATAAGGTACTCACTCTTCTATGGCCATATACTTCCTCTGCTTCAACAGCCGGGAAGGCATCGCTACTGCAGCTTGGAGACCCTTTCCTCTTGCGGAGCACATCGAAGTCCATACGAAGCCGGCTGAAGCATTGGACGCGGCAACTAGCGCAAGGCACGGTTGGTGAGGTACCGAGGAGACGACCTCGGGAGTGTTGGGCTGAGGAGAGCCCTCGGGCACCGCCTCATGATGGCCCGCTGAGACCTCAGAAACTTTGGCCTCAGGAGCAGCAGATTGCGTCGCCCCCTCAGCTGTCACCCCAAGGCAAGAGTCACGGGCTCCCAGGGATGGCACCTCGGGAGCCTCAAGCGGCGTCGATGCCTCAGCACCCGCGCCTCCGGCCTCCAGTGGTGCTCGCCCCCTGTGTCCACTCTTGGGGCAAGTTCGGCGCTGGCGGCAGGGAGGGGGACCACGGAAACAGGGTTCTCACGGGGCCCTTCAAGGCCAACTGGACGCAGCCCCCATTCATCAAAGGGGGGCATCTGCCTCGCGAAATCCACCCTATTTGAGCAACAGTACAAAAGACAGCCCTCCTGCGGCATGTCAGCTGGTGAGGGGTCACCCATCAAGACCTCGAGCACCGTTCTTCGTGCCTCAAGTGGAAGCCCCACTTCCTGAAGCCTCATGTGATCCTGACCGACGGACAGGGCCCACATCGGCCGGGAATGGCGTTGGAGGGGGGCGATGCGGCGTCGGAGGAACTCCTTCATCACCATGGGCGCAGTCACGCCGAGATCTTTCAGCCTCTTCAACCGGAGCCAGATGAAGGCAAGGAGGGAGTTTGTGAGCTTCTTGTGGCCCCAGCCGGAGCTGGGAACAGCAGGCACTGAGGGGGGCGAGAGCAAGGGGCTGAGCACACCGACGTCCACATACACCCATCATGCCTGAAACTCGCTTGTGGATGGTGGAAGCTCAAAATCAATCCCCAAGCCAGCCGTCGCAGCCACGGCCTGGAAGCTCAAGCATCCCGAGCACTGCCGAGGGCTAGTCAGGTGCAGCGAGAAGAAATGGCGTAGTAGGGCCACGGAAGGGGGAATGCCCACCATGGCCTCGCAGATGAAAGCAAAGACGGCAAGAAGGGAGACTGATTGGGGATCCAGGTGCAACATATGGATCTGATAGTGGGAGAGCACGGCGTTGAAGAAGGCAGAGAAAGGAGGAACCAGGCCAGCCCACAAGGCATCGATGAAGAATGGAACCTCGGTGGCTGTCCTGTCGACGGAGGCGCGAGATGTGGGCCAAGCCGCCATCCTCCCCCATTCGTTGGAGTCAGTGGCTAGCGCAGGGCGAACCTTGTCCATGGCTTCCTGGTTGAGCACCAGCGACCGGCCGACAGCGGGTTCAACGGCCGGGGATGGCCCAGCTGAAGACTGAGACTTCTTATTTTCCTTCTTCATTCATCGGGGTGCCATGGCAACAAGGAGGGCTGGGCTCGGTACAGATTGGAAGAGGAGGTTATTGTTTTGAAAAGGCAGGAGAGTTGGAGGGGCGCGTCACCAGCAATGAGGGGATAATTGTGTAAGTCACGATGGCCGCCTAGCCAGGCGGATATCAAGGCTGCATGGGGAAGCAGAGACGCCCACGTCCAATCGACCGCCATGCGTCAAACAAGGTCGTAGGCTGTTGGGGCCCATGGTGCTTCGCACTTGCCCTTTGGCTTAGCCAAGCCAAGTCCAAGCGCACCTTGGGCCCGGGGGCTACTGTCGGCGTCCTGGGAACGGGGGTCCCCAGACCTGCCTGCGGCCCACGACGTGGCTCCATCAGCAGCGCCGTACGGCCCATCTTCACCGGCAAAACACTCAAGACCCTCGTGAGGGGCCAAGCCTAACAAGGCGGACGATGCAAGACCTCCTCGGGGGCGGCCTCACCAGGCTGGCTCGCGAGGGGCGGAGGGATCAAGGCAAGGGGCTCCTCGCGAGGTTCCTGTGACGCAAGCCATGACGACCTAGGCCAGGCGGGCACCAGGCGGGCGCCAGCGCGTGTAGTGTCCTCGTTTCCTCTTTGGTGCTAAAGAGGCAAGCGAAGGCGCGGAGTCCCGAGGCGTCAAACAAAGGTTTCCATATTGGTGCAACAAGACCAAGACCGGCAGGACGGCAGGACGGAGGTCACCGTGGAGCCCAAGACGGCGTCATCACCAGAGCCTTTGGCAGGCGAAGACCATCTTTTGTTAGGATAACTTGTACTAGCTATCCCCCTTCAAATTGGCCGTCGTGGTATCCCTTCCCGCCTAATATTTGGGAAGAGGACCCGGGCCTCTATATACATGACTGGCCACCATCGTAGGGGGAGGATCTCATCTTGGACTGGATCCACTCCACCTAGGCACAAACTCGCCAAGCACAAGAGCACCTCTCCTCAGGAGGCTGTTCTTCCCTTGTAACGATTCATCCTTAGCCCAAGAGGCAATTCACCACACCACACTGGAGTAGGGTATTACACCACATCGGTCGTCCGAACCAGTATAAATCTTGTGTCCCTTTGTTCTGCGAGTTCGACGCGTTGAGCCTTGAGATCATGATGAGGGTGAGTGCGTGGGGGAGGAGAGATCTTCGTGCGCACCACGGTGTTCGAACCTCAAGGGTTTGCCGGAACCCGCAATCCGACAATGGCGGTTCAATTCATCAAAAAGGTAATCTTCCGGTTTGGTTTTCCCCATAGCATCATAACTGATAATGGCACTAATCTGTCCAAGGGTGCTATGAAAGAGTTTTGTCAGCGAGAACATATTTGACTTGACGTATCATTAGTGGCTCACCCCCAATCTAATGGTCAAGCTGAAAGAGCCAATCAAGAGATTCTGCGAGGTATCAAGCCCCGGCTTATGGTCCCTTTGCAAAGGACGCCAGGTTGTTGGGTGGAGGAGTTACCCTCGGTGTTATGGAGTATCAATACTACCCCCAACAGATCTACGGGTTACATGCCTTTCTTCATGGTTTATGGAGCAGAGGCGGTTCTCCCTAGTGACATCCGTCATGATTCGCCCTGTGTGGCGGCTTATGTGGAAGCTGATAATGAAAAAGCACCCCAGGACGCACTTGACCTGTTGGATGAGGAGCGTGACCTTGCGGCGGCTCGTTCGATGATTTACCAGCAAGATCTGCGCTGTTATCACAGCCGTCGGGTTAAAACCAGAACCTTTCAAGAAGGCGACTTGGTGCTCCGGCTTATCCAGGATCAGACTGATATGCATAAGCTATCCCCACCTTGGGAAGGCCTTTTGTGTCAGCAAGAATCTGAACAATGGGTCATACTATCTTATTGATGTTCGAGACCACAAGGACTCACGCACATCGGAGGAGGAGACCCGTCGGCCATGGAATATCGCTCATCTTCGGTCTTATTATACTTGAGCCACCGGCTCTTGTGATGTACATATTTTGACGATGTATATATTATAATGAAAATAATAAAGCCGGCATCCCTGATAATTCAGGGCTCTGTTGTTTCATTTCTTCGAAACCGAGTCTTTATTATCATTTCATATAAAATGCTTGATGCCCAAAGTTACAGGGACCAAAGAGAGTTTGATGCATAGCACAACTCAAACATAGGTACCTGTTGAGCACAGCTCAGAAACATATCACTTGGGGGATTCCTGTTCAATGAACATAGTTGTATTTACCCTTTTGATTGGTTTGGACGCCAGGTGTATTCACCAAAAATCTGGGTTATCTGGCCTATATCCAAGATGCTCTTCGACCAGGTAATCCTGGATGACCGCCCTGTTCTTAACAAGTCAATCTCTTAAATGAGACCCTAAACTTGTCAAGGTTAAAACATTGATTGGGTCATGAAAGAGTCGGCTTACAGAACGCAAGGAGAAGCTCAGGCTGATAAGCCGCCTTCCTTGAAACTTGGTTAAACCGGCCTGTTTTGCACGATGCTACTCCAACCCCGCATACTCTCGATAAGTCAATCTTTTAAAGACCCTGAACTTATCCAGGTTAAAATGTTGATTGGGTTATGTGAGATCCGGCTCATAGAAAGCGTGGATACTCCAGCGGCTATCATGCTAGTTTCATTGAAGAAGATATTTTGGCTCGGCGGCCTATGAAAGCCTCGTGTTTTTGCGTTTTTTATTTATTTTATTTATTTTGGATTTGGATCACCTCTTTTTCTTACCATATGGTTTTTACAAGTTGGTCCAAGCAGCCCTAATTATGTCTCATATTTGGGATATTACCCTCTACCCTGGTTATGGACTTTTATGGTCACCAGCGGAATTATACTGGGCATCATGACCCGCCCTGCGGTAAACCGCCAGGGTGCTTATGATTTGTTTGTGTGCAGGAAAAAGGGATAAACAATTGATCTACATGATGATATCATAAACATAAGTTGCATAGCCTCAATTGGCGGATCAGCAATATCATGCAAAATAAAACATGCACGATGGCATGGCAGATCAAGAGTTTCACTAGCCTATTACAAGGCATCTGGTGGCCCAATAAGAATAAATGTTTTGGAAATGTCAACACAATAAAGTAATTTGCTTGATAAGCCGGCTCATGATTGTTGGCGGGTTGAAGCCTTCGGGTCATCTTGTGCTTCTTCTTCATCTTCAGCTCCTTGATTATCCATCAGCTAGAAGTCAGGCGTAGCCCAGTCGATACCGGTCAACGCTCTAAACACAGCCTCATCATCAATAAGGTTTGATGGATTAATGTCAGGAGCGAATGTATGCTTACGAATTGGCGGGATGAGATATATCTCCTGATGAATTGGCGCTTTCACCTTCTTATTATCAGTGTCATAAGCCTCCTGATGTTGTGATAGCTTGGTTTCTTCAGCTAGCCGGGTTACCAATGGGCGCATTCATCTTACTATATCTGCAAAATCATCTGCACTGAAGGGCATCCCGTCTTCTTTTACACTTGGGCAACCATTGTCTAGATCCTTCGGGTCAAGATCTTCTTGCCATGCTTTAGGACAGCTTAGGGCAGTTAAAGCACCGACTCTGGCAGAGGCTCGTTTCAGCTCTTCAATCCTTTTGGGCACTACTAACAATCTTTCCAATGTCTCCTTGATAAGAGTAGGCGCCGTTTTTATGAAGAGCAGCAGCAATGGTCCGTTGAGCACCAATATATAGTTGTTCTACCAGAGTGTAGACAGCCTTCAACCGGACACGCATGTCTGAGCCCAAATTGACGCTTCGAGAGCATGTATCAATTCATTTATTAAACTGGCACAGTTTATAGCAGATTCAGTGGGATAAATGGAATCAGGGTTAATACTTACCAAAGATAGCTAGTGACATGTTAGTAATTTGCTGCTTTAAGCCGGATAGTTCATCAGTCACCAGCTTAAGAGCGGCTTCAGCTTCTTCTGCTCTTTTCAGAAGAGCCGCCTTTTCAGTCTCCCAGCTATCTTTGTCAGCACTGAAGGTCTACTTGAGCTGCTCAATGTTTTCCAAAGAAATCCTCCATTCTGATTGGGCCTTGGATGTTTCAGATTGTTGAGTCTTTATGTTGGCCTTCAGATCATTGAGCTGCGAGTCCTTCTCAGTCAATTCAGCCTGTGGCATAAGCACACACAGACAAGATTACGATCATGATTACCCTTTGAAAGTTCCAAGCACAATACAAGTATTATCCTTGGCACTTGGGGCTAATGCATATTGCTGTTTTTGAAGACAAAATTTTCAAAGTCCCAAGCACAATACAAGTATTATCCTTGGCACTTGGGGGCTAATGTCTATTGCTTTATTCCAAGACAAATTTATGACCCGAACAAACGAGGTAATCCGGTTTATAAAAACTACAGATTAGGGTTGTTAATTTTAAAACAGGATGATTAATCCCGACTTATTCATCACTGAGTAAGCTGTCCCTTGGGGCTACGGTTGCAATATTAATTCTTGTTACTTAAAGTCTCGGTTTAACATATTTGTTAAGCCGGCCCTTGGGGCTACACACGCAAAGTTGAAGTGCTAATATTACAAGTCCCGTTTCATATTGAAAGTATAAACCGGCCCTTGGGGGCTACTGGATTTGATCTATGCAAATATTGAAGTTTTACGTACATTCTATTCTATCATGTCCAATAAACTTGGCGGCTAAGGGAAGTATATTCATATATAAAGGAGTGGCAGTGTTTACCTCATAGCGCTCCTTCATCATGTTTACTAAGCCAACTTCAAAGTCGCGGCTGGTATACAGGCGGTTCAAATAACCAGAATGAAGGTCTTGGGCGCTGAAATGGGCATAGCTCTCCAAATCTACCCTCCACTTGCCTCTATCTTCAGCAGAAATTTCTTCCTTGGCGCTGTGCCTGGATAAGACAGTAGGATGACCCGAGTTGTGAAACCATGCCCAGTGATGGTAACATCATCGTCCTTTTCTTCTGCCGGCTTAACAGGATTGGCCGTTTTGATGGGGCTTGGTGGATCAGTGATGGATGGGTTAAAATTCATCTTATCAATCTCAACATTGTGGTCTTCTGGTGGCAGATCATCAATAACATCTTCTGCAGTTGGATGAGAAGAATCTGGTTGTTGTTTCTCCGGTTTAGATGGATTGGCATCGTCGACCGGCTTATTCAACTTGGCCTTCTTGCTGGGTTTGGCCTGGCCCCTGAAAATAAGAAGTGTAAAGAGGTCAGTGTGATGATCAAGTATAAGGTCTAAATAATTGAACATATTCTTACCCAGGTACAGTCTTGAAGGCTGGGATTTGAGTTCCCGTTGACTCGCTAGAGGAGGAATGAGAAGTCACCTGATAGTTTGAATCAGACGGGTTAAGAAGTTGTCAGAAATAACCCGCCTTGGGATAAAGTATATCAGAAATATGTAAGACCTTTGGGCGATGTTTGCGAGCCGGCGTGTTTGGTAAGCCGGAGGAAGTAATTACACCACCACTATGCCGGGTGGTGCGGCGAGCTTCGTGTTGCTTTTTCTTCAAAAGAAAGTTGGGTTCCAAGTGAGCTAGAGGATGAGAAAAGCTTACTTTTCGGCTTGCTTGTCGGGTTTTCTGTGTTGGCAGAGGCTCTAAGCCAGAGGAAAGAATAATTACCTCCGCGTCGCCTGCACGGCTGGCTTCTGCGTTGTCCTGATAACAATCGGTGGCAATGAGATGTATAAAAAAAGAGCCAAATGAATCAAGTCCTACCTCTGATTCATCATCATCAGCGTCATCATCAATATTTAAGCCGACCATCTCGGCGGTTTTCTTCTTGGCAGGTCTTTTGGTGACCTTAGTTTTTGTACAAGCCGGCTCAACCGGCTTATCTTGCGGTTTCTTCTTCCAAAATGGAGAGTCAGCCTGTTAAGGTCAAAAAGATCATGAGTGGGTGTAATTATTGAAAACACTGATGGAGCGAAAGATGTGCAAACTTACGGCTGGCGGCTTGTTGAAGGTGCTAAAAGGACTAAGTCATGTCTTGCTGCATTCTTTTAAAGGCTCGTTCAACAATTTCTTGGTGGCTTCATTGATTTCTGCATCGGACAGTTGGATGTCACAGTGGCGCTGGGGATCTTTCACATTGCCGGTGTATTCACACATTAAGCCGGGGCGACGGCTTAATGGCAAGATACTCCAGGACACCAGCACGAGACAAGGTCGACGCCAGTTAAACCAT
This sequence comes from Triticum dicoccoides, assembly GCF_002162155.2. Classification (NCBI taxonomy): domain Eukaryota; kingdom Viridiplantae; phylum Streptophyta; class Magnoliopsida; order Poales; family Poaceae; genus Triticum; species Triticum dicoccoides. The sequence continues at coordinate 164,069,461 of NC_041384.1, read as the reverse complement.
TGGCCATAAGGGCTCTGAGATTTGAAAATGATGGTGCATATTTGGCCCCCTCCTTCGCACTAAGCAGTGAGGGGAGTGGATGTGTGTTGCTAAGCTAGTGATCGCGGTAACCCGGTAAGTGATTTTCGTTGGCTGGAGATGTCACTACAAAAAAATACACTTCCGTGATGATACGTGTTTGTCACAGTAGGTCGCGTTTTTTGTCATGCATGTACATCCATGACAAATTTATGACAGAGTCAAGATGGTCATACTTGTGCTATCGTAGAAGTGTTCCATGACATTACCAAAATTATCATCACGGAAGTGCCCACTTCCATGACGATAAATCGCGCATCACAGAAGTGCTTTCGTCAAGGGTGACCGACACGTGGCATCCACCGTAACGGAACGCCGTTAAGCTATCGGGTCGGGTTTTAGATCCGATAACCCGTTAACAGCCCCGACCAATGGGGATTTTCAACGTGTAAAATCATCATTGGTTGGAGAAAACACGTGTCGGCTCATCGTTGGGGCAGATGTCATCCACTCATTGGACAGAAGGCGCCTATGATACGTTGACACGTGGCACGGCCCAACAGAGGCCCATTCCTGTGAAAAGGCCGGCCCGTTTGACTTGGTCAAAAGGTGGCGGGCCGGCCCATGGAAAGCCTGTTAACGGCCTATTCGCATATAGCCCATTTACAGCCCGCTAACCCAAGGCCCGTTACGCCCTATCCGAATTAGGCCCAGTAGCGTCATCTGGGCCATCCAATATGATTCCAGCCGGTTTTCACTTTTGGCCCATGACGTCTTTCGTCCCATATGAGGCCCTATGTAACTCTTGGCCTATTAACGGCCCATGGTGAAACTGGCCCGTAATGAGCAGTGTATCACTTTACACCCATTAATGGCCCGTGGTGAAACTGGCCCATAATGAACAGTGTATCACTTTATACCCATTAACAGCCCATTATTCTGTTGGGCTGTCTCCAGCCCATGTTATCTTTCGGCCTTCTCAGAGCCCGTTTATTATTGGGCTCATTTCCAGCATTTGTTTACTTATGGCCCGTTACTGTCATTTTCTGCTTGTGGACCAAATTCAGCCCGTGGTTACAGTCGGCCCGTTTGTGGTCCGTTAATATGTTGGGCCGTTTTCATAGCGTCATCAAATACGGCCTATTAACGATGGCCCGTTATGGTCGGCCCATGAAAGGACGATTCCAACTCTAGCCCGTTTACGGCCAAAATGCGGTCTGTTTGGCCCGTATAAGGCCCATTGATGATACAACCCGTAGAAGGCCCATTGATGATACAACCCGTAGAAGGCCCACTGTTTCTACGGCCCGTAGAAGGCCCACTATTTCTACGGCCCGTAGAAGGCCCACTGTTTCTACGGCCCGTAGGAGGCCCAGTGTCACTACAGTAAATATTAGCCCATGGTTATTGTGGCCTAGTTTTAAAAAATAGGTTATTGCAGCCACTAGCAAACCGCAGAAAAAGAACTGCACTGGCTACAAGCAAACAAATAAACAAGACAATAAGGAAATAAATAAGCAAGCAACTTACACTAGGCTATCACGGCTATTACACATATTACATCCACTGGGCATCAAAGTTTGCCACCGGTGCAAATACAGGGAACACAGCAGCATATAAACGCCGCAGCAAAACAAGTCCAGAACTGAAACCACTTCAGAAGAGCTCAAGAAACAATATCCTGGGTACCCATAATGCTGGAAAGATGCTTAGCAAGCTTATTAACTTTCTCTTGTTTGGTGCTTAAGTCCTCCAGCGCTTGATGTTGCACCAGAAAGTATGCATTTGAATTCTGCAGGGACTTCCTCAGTCCTTCGGCTTCCTATCGCATAACATCTGATCGATGTCTTTCAACTTGAAGTTGAGAGTCAAGAAGCCAAACTGATTCAGGCAATGAGTTCGAAGAGCTGGTGCCAGCAGTGGTAGCCAGTAACTCGAACACTACATCAAGACATGACTTTGGGGTTGTCTCAGTGTCTTCAATATAGTTTTTATCAGCTTTCTTGGAGACCAACAGGGATGTCTCACTATCTTGAACCTTATCTGCATTACTTCCTTTACCATTGCATAACAGGGTACTCTTCTCCAATATTTTATCCGCGTTCTAAAAGAGAAACAAACAAACACATCTCAGGTTTACAATGTAGTATATGAAACTCATTTTGGTAAACCAGTTCAGTAGTAAGGTGGACAGGATAACAGCATGAAACAAACATATATCTATGTAGTATGGTCACTGTATGGTCTATATCATTCTAGTTTATGTTGCCAAATCAAGATAGATACAGTTTGAATCATATCTATTTAAGACAAAGCAGCATAGACAGAATATAAGTGTGGGAAACTACACCGCAATAACAACACTTGTAATGTGCATGGCATGAGAATATAACTGTTTATTCAATTGAAACTGAAATCAACATAGAGCAAGTTACAACAGCAAACAGCCAAACACATTGAAGAAACAGGTTTAAAACATACCTCTTGCGCCATTGGAGTTTCAATTGCATCCTTCAAATTTGAAATTAGTTGGTATCAGTAAATATAGTGATGCAAGAGCAAAGTAGTACGAACCATAGCTACGGAACCTGACCTGAGAACAATTCTTCTTCTGCTTTAAGCGTTGACTTCGGGTTCGGAGTGGTGGTCCTCGTGATTTGGGCACTGCAGTTGCCTTACTAACTGCTCGTGTTTGGGTGCTCTGTGGTGGAGACGGTGTTGTGTCAACGGGAACTGAGTGTCTATCTGCTGGGGTTGGGGTTAGAAGGGGTGTAGCTGGTTCTCTGTCCAACTGGGTAGGGGTACAATCTGCATGAGTGTGGGTTATCTGTGGTGGGGATGGTTCTTGGGCAAGTACAACCGTGGTTCTATCTGCATCGACGGGTAGCATGATCTTTTCTGAAGACCGTGTTCTTACTCCCACAGATACTGCCATCACTCCCTCCAATTGAAATGGCTGATAAACAAGAAAAGTAATTGAATGTACAGATATTGTAAGATAGACAGGTGCAATGGATAGTAGGGAAGAAAACATGGCATGAAATAATTCACATTTATGTTGTCTAAGCAAACAGAATAGCAGGACATAATTTCACATATATGATGGCTAATTAAACAGGATAGCATGACACAATTTCACATGTATGATGGCTAACTAAATAGGATAGAATGACATACTTCAAAATATGATGAATATGTAAACAGGATGACATGATATAACTATACGATGTGTCTATTAAAGTGGTTGGCATGCCATAAATCACAAACATGCCGTCGATGGAGACATGATGGCATGATATAATTCACGGATAGAATGACATAATTTAAATATGATGACTATGTAAACAGGATGAGATGATATAACTATATTATGTCTTTAGAAAATGGGTTGTCATGCCATAATTCAAATACATGCTGTCTACGTAAACATCATGGCATGACATAATTCAAATATATGATTTATACTAAGGAAGTGAGCAGAGGGCAATCGCATATATGATGTATCAACTAAGGAGATGACATTCAATATTGTGTATATGATGTAAAAACTAAGCATTGCAATACAACATATGCATTATATGAGTAATATAACCCTGCCAAGTTTGATCATACACCTCAGGGGGATAATAGGACTGGTCATCTGCCTCTGAATCCTCCTCTGAAGAGCTATTTGTAACCAGCAAGATATCTGCTTCAACAGGTAGCATTGTCTGCTCTGAAGACCTTGTTTTCACTCCAGATTTCTCCATCACCAATTCAAATGGCTGATGCACAGGAAGAGCAGTTGAATATACAAACATTGTCGACAAAAGCAATGAGAAATACAAAAAAAGGATGACATGATATAATTCACATATATGACGCTTGCCTAAACAGCATGGCATTGCATAATTCACATACATAATGCCTTGCAACAAGATAACATTGCATAATTCACATATATAATGTCTTGCAACAAGATGGCATTGCATAATTCACATATATGGTAATTAGACACTAAACAGGTGGCATTCACACAAAGCATGTCTAAACTAAGAAAATGACATAGCAATGCAAGATACCATACGCACGATATGAGCAACATAACCCTGCCAAGTTAGGGCATGCACCTCGGGGGGGATATGACTGGTCATCTATCTCTGATAGCATTGTCTGCTCTGAAGACCTTGTTTCCACTCCAGATTTTTTCCATGACCGTGCCAAATGGCTGATGCACAGGAAGAGTAATTGAATGTACTAAAATTGTTGAAAAATTTAACACGTAATAAAAAATGATGGCATGATATAATTCACATATAAGATGACTGGCTAACCAGGGTGGCATTGCAAAATTCGCATATATGACGCCTGGCTAGACAAGATGGCATTGCATGATTCACATACACGATAAAGAAACTAAACAGATGGAATTGACACAAAGCATGTCTAAACTAAGCAGATGACATCTTTAATGTATACAGTAAGCAATGCAAGGCACCATATGCATGATATTACCAACATCAGCATGCCAAGTTAGAGTGAAGACCTCATGGGGTAAATAGGAGTGGTCTTCTCCTTCTGAATCCCCCTCATAATAGTTATCTTCCTCTTGATTACGATTCGAAATGGGTGGAGGGGGGTTGCCTTTGCGCCCACCATGGAACGATGTCTGCATGAAATTTTATTGCCACGCAAGGCTCGTCTCTTTTGCTCTACATGATCAGTTCTGTTGTGTACAATAACTGGCATGCATAGGAATAAAACATAGTGAGATTATGTAAGGAGTGCATGCACAAATCCAGAGTGATGGTAGCAAACTGTGGATAGACTCAAAACCAATGATAGCAGGCAGATAATAGCTTTAGTTAAAAAATACAGATAATGGCTCCTTTAATGTTTGTTTGCACCCAACATGAAACTCATAGTAGATACCGGAGATTAACCAGATAGTAGACATATAGTACTGATTGCTGCCCCAATATGTACCCCACAACCATTTAAAAACTCAAGTTTCAGCATTAGTTTGGACCTGACTCGGAGTCTAATAGGTGAACACGACGATAATGTAGCATGTCATCACTGGCGGAGCTAGAATCAAAGTCCTGGGCGGGCCAAGCTAAAGGCTGCCAAGATTTTCTTGCAAACATTGCCTAGATTTACCCTTAGACCTACTCTTTTTTGCAGCAAAGATGGGCGGGCCACAGCCCAGTTTTACTTGCACGTAGCTCCGCCACTACATGTCATCATATTAAGCGGCGCATAACATAAGCAGACATGGAAGAGTGTGATCTCTCTTGCGGACCCGTGTAGTCCTCAAGGTCATCTGCTCAGTTGATGATGGTAATGCAGATGCCGTGGCTGCCGGCGGCGGGGAAGAAGATCTGAGGCGGTGAAAGACAGTCTGGAGAGTGGATCCCTGCTGTGGTGAACCCTTCCATCGTTGGAGCAGCTGAGCTGGGGTGGAACACAGCGCCGCAGGAGCAGGACAAACCACACAAGGTTTTCTTTGACACATATCTGTAACAGAAGTAATTGAGTAAGGGCTTGTTTGAATTGGAGGATTCTAACAATGCAGGGATAGGAAATAGACAGGAATAGGATAGGAATGCACGTGCAAAACAGAGAATTTAAAAACATAGGATTTCTACCAATCTGGGTGTTTGATTCACAACAATTGGAAGATCACAGGATGCAAAAAAGCATGGTGAGATTAAGTCAAACCACAAGAAAATGTACGGTTATAATGTTATTATGCTACTATCTCTTAGTCTTGTGCTTGATGAATAGGAATATGAAAAGGAGGAGAAGTGGAAATTAGAATTCCTATGGTTTTTCTTTCAAGGAGACACTAAAGGAACAAATCCTACAGTTTTCCTTTGCTCCATTCCTTTGCACCAAATTCATGAAATGTAGTACCATAGGAAACTTTCCAATTCCGATGTTTTTCATTCACTTTTCCTTTCAAGCATTGGCGATTCTAGTAGGCAGGCTTGAGCAAGGAAAATCATACACTAAAAAAACGTTTTTGTGCTACTTCTATTACTTTGGACCCAGGCCACTGCCATACTAGCTCAACTCCCAGGCCCATCGACAAATGCACAGCTCAAACGCGCAGAGATAAATAATGATGGCGTTCAAGAGAGTCCATCACGGATAGCTAAGTTGCCTGGTACTTCATTGCTTATCATATAGTAGGATAAAATAATCGTATTTCCCGTTACTACGAGTGCTCAGTGGACAATATATATAACATGTAGAGTAAAAAAGAGATGCAACAAGTGTACAACCTCTTTGGCGAAGCCATGTTGATCTCAGCGTGATTGGGTTGGCCGGTGAGGATGCTCCGGCTGACTTGGCTGTCGGAGGAGGGGAAGAAGATCTTAGGCCTCTGGAGATGGAGCCCGAGGTACTGCTCCGCTGTGATGGAGGGTTTCATCGTTGGAGCAGCTCCGGTGAGTTGTACGACGCCGAGGCTGAAGCAGGAGAAGAGAGACAACGAACAACATTAACCTGAGTGGAATTCTAATAGCATCTCCAATACTTGACGTAAAATACACAACCACAAAGTGCTAGATGTAAAATACATCAGCCGCTCATCTCTGAACTTAACCGTCGAAACTGAATTTAACTGTCGAAACTGAACTTAACTGTCGAAACTAAACTTAACCGTCGAAACTGAATTTTGCTGTCGAAACTGAACGCACTAGCAAGGTGAGGCTACACGTCGGTCGACTGACTTTTTCATCTCTGGTCAGTCGATTTTGCAGCCGTTGGATACGAAATCAAGGGCCTGCGGTTCATCTTCAACCTCCACCCCCCTGAGCCGGCCAAACAGCAGCCCCCCGCCGCCCACGGCCGGCGGTGCGCCGCCCCGCCCGCCCCGAAAACACTCCCCACCGCCGGTCCACCGCCGCCCTGGCCATCCCTCTAGGCCCCCCCGTGCCGAGGTTTTTCTCCGGCGATCCCCACGCCACCGCCCCGCCAACACCCCACTACCGCCGGCGACCACCGCCCCCATCCTGAACCCTAAGATAGATAGTGGGGTACCTCTCCGGCGAGCCCCCCTCCCTGCTGCGGCTGGTTCTTCCTTCACCCCGGCGGCATCGGAGTGAAGTGTAGCTAAATCAGAGCAGCAATCTTAAGCAAGAGCAAGAGCGAGAGCAGTAGCGCGAGCAAGAGCAATAGCAAGAACAGACCAGGCAGGGGACCGAGAGCAAGAGCAGAGCAGCAGCGCGAGCGAGAGCTAAAGCAGCAGCAGGTCCTACTGATGTGGACGTCGCCGCTGAGGGAGCGATGTCGTGGAGGAAGTGGCCGGCGACGCCGCCGTGGATGGAGCCGCGCCGTGTCGGCTCGGGACCGAGCACCGGCAGCACCGTGAGATCGAATCAAGAAGAAAATGCGGCGATTAGTGTACAACCTCTTTGGTGGCGCCGATTAGGCCGCAGCTTCATCCGAGGAAACGGTGATGATGATGCTCTTCCGGTGGTGCAGGTGAAGACGGCAGTGTGGGAATGGAGGTGGCGCGAAAGACGAGGGGAACGTCGGGGCAGCTCCTTGGAGGTGGAGGACGGGGTGGCTGCACCGGTTGGACGATGAGATCGACGATGGATCCTCATCCGGTACGGTGGATGAGGGACGTCGAGGTGTTGCTGTGGACGACGTCGTCGGGGAAGAGGCTCCGGCTGGGTGGCGGACGGAGCGGGGTGTGGGGTTTCGTCGCGGGTTTTCGCGGCCTCGGTGTACGAATGGGTGGGCGGATGGGATGGCAGTGGGGAACCATGGCTTAGAGACGCGCTTGTCTGAAATGTGGGATAAGTTACGAAAGTACCCCCACCAATTTGAGGCGGTTCTTTCGGTTCAGGGGTACCACGGGCATTTCGCGTGTGGGGATTTCACAGGAGGTGGGACTTTTCGCGCGCGTTGTAATTTCGGAATAGCAAGGCGCGGGTCGAGATGGAGGGAGTTGTCGGAGCACAACGAGACAAAGATATATCTTAAATATTTCGGGCTAACAAGGCGCGGGTTGAAGAGGCGGGAGTTTCGCAACACGATAGACAGAGACGCTAGCTTGAATTTTCGGCATAAAAAGGCACGGCTCGAAATTTTGGAAGAACAAGCTTAACGTGTACCCAAAAAAGACAATTTGCACCTCAACGCGCACAACACACACACACAAACGCCATTTAGACTAGAGTAAGGTACACGTGCATTGCACACATGAGATTTGGCAACCAAATTATGAATAAATACCACATTATAGCATGCAAGCTTTGAGTCATATATGCATGATGTAGATGTTAGTTTAATTCTTATTGTTCATTTCATTCAAAATCATCTAGTTTTTATAAGAAAGCTAATCTATTTTAAGATTCATGGAATTGTGCGTCGTAAGACATAAAGTAAAAACAAATAATGGCAAATCATGTAGAAAAACATTTGGGCAATTATGATACGGAAGATTCTAGAACAAATAAGAAGTGCTTGTGTTTTGATGTTTGTGCATTATGCTTAAGTTCAACCATGGAGTCTTCTAGATTATAAATGTGGCGAAATCTGGTGGAATCTAGATGATATCCAACGGTCAGTAGTGCTCAAATTTGCCATCTTTGGACCATCGGATTCGCCTCATCCAACGACCATCTTTCAAAGTTAAAGTTACCCGCACACAATATAAAAATATATAAAATATAATATATATATATAGGGGTATAGATATAGATATGTGATGCAAAAGCCGCCCATCATCTCCAATTAGAATATTGTGTCCATGCACGGATGTGACATGGCCAAATGATGTCTGCCATCGGTATCTCAAATTCAAATCAGTCTGACCTTGTTCAATGTGTATACATTACAACATGCTCGTTTCCAAACCACACCGCGCAGATCTCCGTTATATTCATGCATGCATGGGTTTCAAACATCAGGATCTCTTATTCAAATATTTGAATTCAACTTTACATTGATTGTGACCTCACCTATTCAGCTATTCTTTTACACCCACACAGTAGTCTTCTCTTTAAATTGTACCACTAACTTTCTCCCGTGCATGCATGCACACACACTACCAGTCGGCATTATCCATCGCACGCATGCAATCTTTTTCTTCAGGTCGGTCTCCCACGAAGGCACACACCAACACACATCCCCCCTCCATCATATTGGGCATTCTTTATCTCTCACGCGTGCATGCACAATGATCGATGTTCCTCTATGTATGTGTGTATATAGCTAGGTCTTTCATAGTTTTCCACACAAACCGATCAATCGATATATCCAGTGAGGTCTCACCCTCTTTCCCATGTCCACATCGATCAATCTATGCCTCTCTATATAGGATTAACATATATAGCTAATACACCCACATTAATTATGTATCCAATGTCCCCCTCTCATCATCCATGCCTTCCGCTTCATCTCTCAGACGCGTGCATAATGGCGAAGACAGGGGGCAGTAAGGGCCCTGCCCCCCTCCCCCCTAACATCACTATATATCAAGGCTAATATGACTGTGATCATTAGACAATTGCTTATCAAAATGGTTTAAGTTCATGAATTGACCCTCCTCGTAAAGGATTAGCAATGCTTGGCCCCCTAGCTCATTTATTTTTCATGGCTCCGCCACTGCGCGCATCAGCGCACGTGTTCGCCCCCTCTCTCTAAATATCGATCTTGCACTTGTGCATTCCTTCATAGTCTCCCTCCACTCAGCCACTCCCACCATCTTCTAGCCCCCCACCGGATTTTTCCACATGTACAATCTAGCAGACTCCATGGTTGAACTTAAGCATAATGCACAAACCTCAAAACAACAGTGGTTCTCTTTTGTGCTAGAATCTTCCGTATCATAACTGCCCAAACTTTTTTCTAGTTGAATTGCCATTATTTGTTTTTACTTTATGCTTTAAAACGCACAATTCCATGAACCATAAAATAGATTAAGGGCTCCTTTGATTCAAAGGATTCTCAAAGGAATTTTGGAGGATTCTAATCATTAGGAATTTTTCCTATCTTGGTTGTTTGATTCGTAGGATTGTAAACCATAGGAATTTTTGCATATGATTCATTTGCACTAGATTTCATAGGAAACATCCCATCCACTCAAACCTCTTTGAAAGAATTCTACGTTTTTTCTATGCACAATCAAACACTCGTACAATCCTGTAGGATTCAAGACGACATTCCACTATAATTCTATGTTTTTCCTATTCCCGCGTTCTTAGCTTTTTTATAAAAACTAATTGATTTTGAATGAGATGAACTATAAGAATTAAACGAAGGGCTACATCAGGCATATATGACTCAGAGCTTACATGCTATAGTGTGGTATTTATTCATAATTTGGTTGCAAAATCTGATGCGTGCAATGCATGTGTACCTTACTAGTACTTCGAGTATGTGCAAAACACGTAAATTAGAATACCAATGGCACGCTACACAGTGTCTCTCTTACAGTTCATGAAGCCAGGTGGCACATGTGTAGGCGTTGTCGCGACCTCCTTGCATGGATTGATCATAGTGACGTGATGCTGGTTCCAGAAGAATGTACTCGTTCTCCCTAAGCCATACTGGAGGTACATGCACGAAGCGAAGATGTGCACGCACGCCATGCACGCACTCATTCCTCGCACGCACACGTGGGTACACGGGCGGACGCAATTTTGTACCAAGATCCACCCCATGTGATATTTTGACGCGTATAAAGTCATTCACTTCATTGAGGGTCAATTAATACAGCGCATGCAAATTGAGTGGACATGAGGGCGGAAGAAAGACATTATTACTCCACTGCGTGCATGCGAGTAGTTAAATCGTGGGTTGCTAGTAGTACTTCCATTGGTCTACTTCGTATTTTGTCCCAATTTTTGACAGTAACATAATATTTACGCATTTGAGCAGTGTAGTACTTGAAATTATGTTCCGCTAAACTCATCGGGAGACGTTTCGGGCCTCGAAACCAAAACCATCAATTAATCTTTACCTTGTTCCCATCACATTTGAAAGCCTGCTCACACCTACTAGTAGTACGTACCAAACCTGAACGTGTTCCCACTATGCAGGTATTAGTACTAGTGCTAGTACTTAGGTCATAAAAAGGGGAACTTCCTAACCGAAAATCACTCTACCTTTCCTCCTCATAAGTGCTTCTTCTTCGTCCGTCGTTGCCATGGCCGGTGAGCAGAGCTCTAGGTCGAGAACTACTCATAACAAGGGAGCGGCAACCAACGCTGCGGAAAAAAAGAGAGGGCTCACCACCATGCAGAGAACTCGAAAGATCTCTCACGGGCAGGCAATGGCTCCCAGGAGCGCCCTAGTCGCGGAGGCGAACATGCCGAGCCGGTGGAGCTGGAGTCGTTATCCCTCGACGGCATGCCCGATCAGCTCAATAAGCAGAAGGAGTTCATCCAAGGCTTGATGGAGTTGCTGAAGGAGAGCCTCGACGACATGCCTGCTGAGCTCAATCAGCAGGGGGAGTTGACCGCCGGCTTGGTGATGCTGCTGAAGAAGAGCATTGCCTCAGAGAAGAAGGCGACCGGCGAAATCCTGGGACTTCGGGAGGACAATGCGAAGCTTTGCCACGAGATCGACCTGTTGAAGGAGAAGAACGCCGGCTGGAAGAAGCTGCATGAGAATAGTAGTTCCTCGATGAAGATGATGCAGCCCTCGCCATGGAACAGAAGGAAGAGTTGGCGAAGCTCCGCATCGAGCACCCGACTGCTGTCAAGGTACGTAATATGGCTGTGGAACAGATGATGAAGGCTCGCGTTGAGAAATGTCGCGTCATGGACACAATGATGAAGATGGCGGAGGAGACACGCAAGGAGATGGAGGTCGTGGAGGCAATGAAGAAGCAGTTACGACTCCACGGTGAATTAGATCATTTGGGGGATAATCTTCCTTCTTCTTTTGCTCATGTGTTTCATCTTTTGCTTCGAGTGTTTTGCCGCACGTGGCACGTTCTCTACGAGACATGAATAGAACAATGTTTTTTTAGGGAATGAATAGAACAATGGTAACAATGAGATGATTAGCAAATTAGATCATTTATTATCGCCATATGGCACTGGGCTGCCGTGTTTCGTGCTCCTCCGTCGCAGTACTACTCCAGTGGAAAACTTGAGTATACCGCACGGTTCTTTGCTCCTCCTCGATCAGGCCGTCGGCGCATTTATACGAGCAGTCAAATCATAAGGCCCCGCCTTCCAGCAGTAATGAGCCGTCAAATCACAAAGGCCCTCGCCTCTCGTGAAATCGACCAAGCTAGACCGCCCCGCCCTCTAGCCTTTTAAAAATGTATACTTTTGTACAGCAGTAGTATCGATGGATTGCGCCATGGAGCAAAACTTGAAATTAAAAAAAAGGTGGTACATATAGAGAGCGCTCGTCGCCAAATTATGCATATAGTACTATTAAAAAGGCTAGTCACAATAATGGTGTCCAGCACAACCCACCCCTCAAATAAAACTAAGAGGGTGCTTGGATACGTTTTAGTCCCATGACTAAAAGTAGTGGGACTAAAACGTGCTAGCCTCACCCATGCTTGGATCCAAATACTAAAAAGGCTAAAATCAAGTTAATTAGCATTTATTATCCTCCAAACCCTCCAATCCAGAACTCTCCTGTGTTAAAGAGAGGAGTTAAATGAGTAGAGAAAGGACTAATCCACATTTTAGTAGGGGTACCCCTGACTAAAAAAATTAGTCTCAAGACTAGTTTTAGCCCTTCTTTAGTTAGGGGTGCTTGGAACTTTAGCCTCTTAAAGAGACTATTTTTAGTCAGACTAAAAAAAGTCCCTTGGATCCAAGCACCCTCTAAGCATCCTAGAATTCTTTGACAAAACTAAGCACCCTGAAATTCTTTGACAACTAAACTGCTGGCTATATGATGTTGGCCATATATATTGTACGTATATAATGTGAAGAAACGAGTGGTGGTACTATACCAACTAAAAGATGAAATGTAAGAAATACTAGTATGTACGTACTAAAGAGTTAAAGTAACAAGAAGAAACATAACATAGTTCTGTTGGGGGCTCAGCACAACACACCCCTCAAATTAAATTAAGCACACCTGAAATTAAACTTTGCAACTATTCCGGTAGACACTGCATTAGAACCACCATGAGCGACGACACTGCCACCTTACTCGGAGTCCTCGTCCACGTCCTCGACTTCGTCCTTGTCCCTCTTCCTCTTGGCCGATACTTCTTTGCTTGAACCGCACACTTGGCTGTTGCTCTTCATCCAACTCTTGTAGATATTGAAGCAAAGGTAGCTATCCATTGCAGCGTAGTGGATGTGGTCTATATCTAGTACATTCCGCTGCCATGCATGACGATGAAACGTGTAATGAGGTTTCTCCAGTTTACCGTATGAAGGATGAACCATGGCTCCTACCAGGGTCAGCATTGAAGGCTGACGAGAGGACACCAGCCGATTCTTCTGGAGGTCGAAGGTGTTTCCTAGAACGAGGGCTATCCGACGCAGGACTTATTTGTTGTTACCAAAGTCTACAATAACGAATTTCACTGTTTTGTCCTTGAGGAAGTTCTTAAAATCCTGGCACTCAATGTCGGCATGGCATATGTGGTAGACCAAGCAAACATTATGTACGCAAACCTGGATCACGACGGGCTTCTTCCTCTCTTCGTCCTTTAGATCCTTCTCTCGTCCCAGGACTGTGGTGTACTCAACATCTAGCCCAGCGACCCACTCATCATCTGAGTTTTCAAACATGCAACTGAAGCGAGAAAGGCATCCTTTCACCGTCGCGGAAGAACGGGTGTAGATGACGTCGAACTCATCGTCGGTGATGGTTCTAACCTTGTACTCACCGCCGATCGTGGAGATTTGGGACGCCATGGATTTGGTAGGAGGGTTAGGATTAGTGGAACTGCCGTAATGTGAATGGACGGGACGACTAGGAGCGAACCGTCGTAGTATTGAAGGACGTGCGGGGACGAGTAGGAGTGAACTGCCAGCGTGCGAACGGCAGGGTAGTGGCTTTCCATTCTCCCATGATACGGGCTTTCGAGAGCCCTTGGATCTAAGATCAAACGGTTGCATGGCGTGATTCTAGACCTATGGGTGAATATCCTATCCTGGAGGGTTATTCTGCAAATTTTCAGCAACTTAGCATGCGGCCGTTTGATCTCAGATCCAAGGGCTGCCAGCAGCCCGTATCATGGTCGTGCCTACCACGACCGTCGCGTCGCTCGCGCGGTCGCACCCTTGGAGATTTAACACTGTGTGTTAGGCTATTTGATGTTGGCATGTCATACATAGTCATCACTTAGTCACTCATACTACAACAAGGTTGGCTATAAGTGTATTTTTTTACTCCTCTCTATCTCTTTCTTCGTACTCAAGGAAGAAACGGTGCTAAGCGCGTGTATTTATTGCATTTGCCAAGGAGTGACCTCTTCCAATGAAATGGTGTTGCTAAGTTTGCTTCATTTAATTAGCTATAAACTCAAAATTGTCTTTTCACCTAGGTACACGCGCTTAGCACTGTTTCTTCCTTGGGTCACCAAACTAGTCTCTCTCTTCTTGATTAACTTGCCACATCAGACTTTATGCCTATGTGGCAAGCTTAAGCACCTGTAGGAGCAAGTAAAAGTAAGTACAATAGTGTGCTTTACATGGCATTTTTGCATATGTGGAGGAAAGAGAGGCAAGGAAAAAGTGGAGAAGTGGGCTCTCATGCAAGAGCCAGCCTCTACTGCATGGTGGAGCATTGGGAGAGGCACCTGTATGGAGGTGGTCAGGAATCTAGGAGACTCACGCCGGTCATAGCGCCGTAGTTAAAATGATAATGGCAAGTCAAATCACGGGGCCCCACCTGTCCAGCAGTAACTCGTTGTCAAATCACACAGCCCTACGTTTGCAGCAGCCTACTCCCTCGTCTTCTCGCGTCTCTGTCGAACTGACTAGGCGGAACTGCCCCGCCGCCTACCGCGCAGGAAAAGCCCCGCCCTCGACTTTTAAATAGTATACAGTATACTAATTTTGTATCCATGGATTGCGCCCGCTCCATGGAGCAAAGAGTCTAGAAAACGGAGGAGAGACGGTGGTCTTGCAATAGAGAATAGGGAGAGGCGAGACGGCGGTTTTGGAATGGAGATGATGGAGAGGAGAGGAGGTGGTTTTGCAATGGAGAAGAGGGAGAGGAGCGTGCGGCAGCGATTTAGGATTGGAAGAGAGGGCCGGCGCGCTCTGACTGGATCAAAATCAAAATCAATTTACCCTTCAATTAAGAAAGCGACCCCACATTAACTAGTCTCCCTTTTATTCTGGGTCATAATTGACCATGATTTTTGCACATAAAATATATGTTATACGTTGTATACAAGGCCACTATCAAAATTACAATTTGCAACTATACAAGGCCACTAACATTAATCGAGGCAAAATTGATGGCGTTTGCCTCGTACTAGCACCCGAGGACATTAATATCCCTTGTGTGCATGCGGGAGTGAGAAGGTTAGCTTGCATTCCCAACATTAATCAACCAATGAGGAGTAAGAGGGTTGGCTTGTTGTGCTTGGGAGAGAAAAACCACATTAATTAACATGACAATCAAGGTGACAAGCTAGCTTGCAACATTGACTTAAACATAGCATTGATTTTTACCTTGGTACCTATAATATGAGTTTGTGGCCTTGTATACAAAAATGGAGGGAGTATAATTTGAAAGTACATTCAGATATGAACCAAACGATACAATTTTTGGTGACATGCATTCACATTTTGCTTGTCAAATACAGTACGTGGTCAAACTTTGACCCAAAATACGCGAAACAACAAAAAAAATACTTCCAAGACCAGCGCCGCTCTTCCGCTCTTCTCCTCTTAAACCACCGCCGCTCCTCTCCTGTTCCAATCTAAATGCAGCACCGCTCCTCTCCTCTTCCATTTCAAAACCACCGCCCCTCCTCTCCTGTTCTAGTCCAAAACCAGCGTCGCTCCTCTCCCGTTCTAATCCAAAACCAGCGCTGCTCCTCTCCTCTTCCATTCAAAAACCACCGCCGGCGAGTGAACGTGCTATGGAGAAGTAGATCGATGGAGAAGTACAACCGATACGTGAGGATCCCAGATGGCGACCCTGTGAAGCTAGCTAGGATGTTGGAGATACAGTCTTGGTTTGACAACAAGGACCAACTAGCGGCGACAGCGACATCCATGGCCAAATATCTACAACAGAGCGAAAAGGCTGCGATACTCCCAGAGGGAGTCACGCCGGAGTACATAGAGCTGCTCCTCTAGGCCATGCAGCAAACAGATTCACCGAATCCGATCGTGAGGGAGCGGTGGTGGGAGTATCGATCCCAGATGGAGCATCCACCAGAGATTGAAGGATCAAGCATCTACAGGGTGCCGTTTGTGAGGGTGTCCTGCCAGAGCGAGCCGATGGAGTCTTCGTCAACTGAACCCAACTGCAAGAGGAGAAAAGCAGTTCGCCCGACGAAGCTTCCCCGCCATCGTCTCCCTCGCCGTTCACATCATCTCACGGGGCGGCTGTCTGCCGTCGAGGAATAGGAGGGGGCTGCCCCCCCCCCCC
>NC_041384.1:164041220-164052653 GCF_002162155.2 Triticum dicoccoides | reverse complement strand
CCCCCCCCCCCCAGTCCAATAGTCGAGCAGGTTGTGAATTGTCAGGAGAAGCTTAGGGTTGTCAGTATTTGCGGGTTGTGAATTGTGTTTTGGGTTGTGTATTTTGAGAGTACTTTCAGATATGAATGTCTTTTGAATTTCAGATTTGCAGTATTGAACATATAAAGTATTTTATGAATTCTAGAGATCTATTTTTAGCACTTAAAAAATGTAGTTTCATAGGAGTATAAAAGTGCAGACAATATGATTCTCGGAGAAGAAACTACAAGTTTTAGTTTCAGATAAGAAACTGCAAGTTCAGTTTTAGATAAGAAACTGCAACTTTCATAGGCAGAGCATTTATATTAACACGGCCTTTTCAAACAGGGTTAACATCATGTTGGAAGTTTTATTCATGGTCGAAAATGGAACTACCAGCCAGTTAACATCATGCTGATCAACATTCATGCATAGCACATCTTCATATGATGCACAGTCAAAATGCTCACACAATGTTGAGTGTGTGAAACACAGAGAAAATGAGGGACGGAGTTTTGGCAAGTGTTGGACGTGGTTTTGGGCTGCCCCGTCTAGGCTTTCATTTTTAACACACGCAGCCCACGACCTGGGATGGGAGGTCCATAGGCCTGTTTGTATTTTCTTAGGGCCGTCATGTATCGACCGGCCTATGGACCTCCCATCGGAGGTTTTATGTCAGGACCCCGATTCCAAGTCACATCGATCTAGCCGGTAACACCTCATATCACATTGCGGCCTCACGCACGGTATCCCCACGGATGTCGCCTTACCATGGCCCGGGACCGTTTGCGCCTTTTGGCTAACGTATATGATAGTGTCGATAGCATCCATATGACAGAGAACCCGGGCCGACATGGCTAGTCGTGAACCCAAAGCGGCGCAGACCTATGGAGACAGGCATACATGAATCACATCGAGCATGCCGGTCATCACCAAGTGAATCCGGGCTGTAGCACTGGGCTAACAGGACTCCGAGGAACCCAGGCTGTAGCAGGCTAGGCAGGACTCTGGATGTCAACACGTGACATTTCCCCGAAGGGACAGACATAGGAATGAAGTGAAACACATGCCGGCCAGTCAAGTGTCCTGAGCAGTAGTGCTGGGCTAGCAGGACTCCGGTGAACCGGGCTGTAGCGGACTACTATGGCTCGAGGAACACTAGACTACATTTCCCCATAAGAAAGGCTGCCAAGGATAAACAACTAGATTGTCGGATCCCACTCATACCAAGAATTTCAATCATACACACAATATGCCCGATATGAGTACATACAACATGGCATCACAACAAAACTCTACAACTCAAGTACTTTATTTAAAGGCTCCAGAGAGCCATACATAACTTGTTCATACAGGTAGGGGTCTCATGACCCAACACTCAAGTCATACAAGCATACAAGCACATGCGGAAGCAAATAGTCCGAGTACAGACACTAGAAAGAAAGAAGGCTTCTCAAGCCTGTCTATCTACATAGGGCCCTCCATGGCCAGGATCACCACCTGGGTGGCTAGTCACTCGTCGACATCAAGGTCTACATAAAACCCATCGGAGGGGCGATGTTATCATCTGAAACAGTAATTAAGCAAACATGAGTACAAAGGTACTCAGCAAGTCTTACATCAGAACCTACTATACATGCTCATTCTCAAGAAGGTGGTGGGGTTATTGCAGCAAGCCAGCTTTGACTCTTGGCTAGGCTATCCTACGAGACTCCATTAGTAAAATAGTTTTTCGCACACGAGTCCACTAATCACCAACACAATACTCCATCGGGGATCCTCCCTCGTCATCCTACGAGAGGGCCATCCTCGGTACTCACACTTATCTTGAGTCTTTTAGTAGTATCCATTAGCTTGTCTATGGACTGTATAGGCAACCAAGTAGTCCTTTATCGCGGACACGGCTATTCGAATAGTTTTATACCCTACAGGGGTGTACTTCGTCACACATGTTTCCACCACTTAGAGTCTGCACACGACATGTGCTTGGCAGACTTCAAGCGAAAACCGACGTGGGTGTAGACCACGGCCTGACTAACCTCACAAGTCTCCACTCCAGGTTTATCGCCTATTCAGGTTCCATCCGCAAGGAGATCCGGCCGGGGTGTCCTCAACGGCCCCAAATGATGTGTGCAGGGTTCCCGAGACACCAAACGGGCGGCTCGGTACACCGTGCCACGGTGTATCTACCGCATCATAGCCCACCCCTAGGGTCAGCGCTACGCACGGCCGCCAACACATAACCTACAAACACCAGAAACTAGTTGCAACTCCTGGACAGAGGACGAGGGGGGTCCGTAAGTCGAGCGGGGTCATATTTCAGGGCCCAATGTGTGGTAGTAGCTGAATCCTAAATCACGCATACAGATCTCAGTTCTTATGGACGGTCTCAATGAAACAACCCACCATGTACTCCTACATGGCCTCTCATTGATACCTTTACCAAATCATGTTTAACACATCCCTCACATTACCGACATAATCATTTCACTCTAGCCCATCACCCAGATGAACCAGACCTGACACAACTCTAAGCATAGCAGGCATAGCAAGGTAGGAAACACAAACATGGCTCAATCAACTCCTACACATGCTAGTGGGTTTCATCTAGTTACTGTGGCAATGACAGGTCATGCAGAGGATAAGGGTTCAACTACCATAGCACCCAGCAATTTGAATCGCGTTGTCTTAATGCAGTAAACAAGAGCAGAAGCGAGAACATGGGTTTGTATCGGAATGATCAATGGGTTGCTTGCCTGTTGTAGTGGTAGTAGGGTACTGCCCTTCAGACGGATACTCGGGGTTATCCTCAGAGGCAGAACCTACCACGAAAGACACACCGAACATAATCAACACATGACAATATGCAACAATATGATGCATGCTATGACATGGCAAAATGAAAGTGTCTTGGCCTAATGCAAGCTAAAATAGAAAGGAATGAGCTCATTTGAATCAAAGATTCAAATGTTAGCTCATTTAACATGGCCTTATTATTGCATTATCTTATTCTGCTTAAACAGCAAGGTTAACTTGTTTTGTCATGCATGAAACCATTACAGATGGATAGATTGAATTTTTCTGATCATTTTTCATATATAAATTGTTTGATTTGGAGCTATGGTTGATTTTCTATGATTTTTAGAAGTTTTGGCTATTTTCTGGAATTTCCTATTAAAGAATAAATCCAGAAAAGGATTTATTGCGTCAGCCTGACGTCAGTGTGACGTCAGCGGTCAACTGAGACGGTCCAGGTCAACCCTGACCTGTGGGTCCCATCTGTCAGTGTCAACTAACTAACTAAATTTAGTTAATGTTAAACTAATACTAATCTAGTTTAATTAGTGGCCTCAGGCCCACACGTCAGTGAGTCAGGGGAATTCAAACTGGGGTCAACCCGGGTCAAACTCGCCGGAGTTGACCCGTGGCTCGTCGCCAGCAAGGCCAGGGACGGCGGAGGGTGCGGGTTGAAGGAAATATGCCCTAGAGGCAATAATGAAGTTATTATTTATTTCCTTATTTCATGATGAATGTTTATTATTCATGCTAGAATTGTATTAACCGGAAACAAAATGCATGTGTGAATACATAGACAAACAGAGTGTCACTAGTATGCCTCTACTTGACTAGCTCGTTAATCAAAGATGGTTATGTTTCCTAACAATATACAAAGAGTTGTTATTTTATTAACGGGATCACATCATTAGGAGAATGATGTGATTGACTTGACCCATTCCGTTAGCTTAGCACTCGATCGTTTAGTATGTTGCTATTGCTTTCTTCATGACTTATACATGTTCCTATGACTATGAGATTATGCAACTCTCGTTTACCGGAGGAACACTTTGTGTGCTACCAAACGTCACAACGTAACTGGGTGATTATAAAGGAGCTCTACATGTGTCTCCAAAGGTACATGTTGGGTTGGCGTATTTCAAGATTAGGATTTGTCACTCCGATTGTCGGAGAGGTATCTCTGGGCCCTCTCGGTAATGCACATCACATAAGCCTTGCAAGCATTGCAACTAATGAGTTAGTTGCGAGATGATGTATTATGGAACGAGTAAAGAGACTTGCCGGTAACGAGATTGAACTAGGTATTGAGATACCGACGATCGAATCTCGGGCAAGTAACATACCGATGACAAAGGGAACAACGTATGTTGTTATGCGGTCTGACTGATAAAGATCTTCGTAGAATATGTAGGAGCCAATATGAGCATCCAGGTTCCGCTATTGGTTATTGACCGGAGACATGTCTCGGTCATATCTACATTGTTCTCGAACCCGTAGGGTCCGCACGCTTAACGTTACGATGACAGTTTCATTATGAGTTTATATATTTTGATGTACCGAAGTTAGTTCGGAGTCCCGGATGTGATCACAGACATGAAGAGGAATCTCAAAATGGTCGAGACATAAAGATTGATATATTGGAAGCATATGTTTGGACATCGGAAGTGTTCCGGGTGAAATCTGCATTTTACCGGAGTACCGGGAGGTTACCGGAACCCCCCGGTAACCTAATGGGCCTTAATGGGCCTAGTGGAGGAAGAGGAGAGGAGGCCTAGGGGCTGCCGCGCGGCTCTCCCCCCTCCCCAAGTTCGAATTGGACAAGGAGGGGGGCCGCGCCCCCCCCCCTCCCTTTCCTTTCTTCCCTCTCTTCCTTCTTCCCCATGTCCTAATCCAACTAGGGAAAGGGGGGAGTCCTACTCCCGGTAGGAGTAGGACTCCTCCTGCGCGCCTCCTCCTAGGGCCGGTCGCACCCCCCCTTGGCTCCTTTATATACGGGGGCAGGGGGCACCCCTAGAAACACAAGTTGATCTCTAAGATCGTTCTCTTAGTCGTGTGCGGTGCCCCCTTCCACCATAGTCCTCGATAATATTGTAGTGGTGCTTAGGCGAAGCCCTGCGACAGTAGAACATCAAGATCGTCACCACGCCATCGTGCTGACGGAACTCTTCCCCGACACTTTGCTGGATCGGAGTCCGGGGATCGTCATCGAGTTGAATGTGTGCTAGAACTCGGAGGTGTCGTGGTTTCGGTGCTTGATCGGTCAGGCCATGAAGACGTACGACTACATCAACCGTGTTGTCATAACGCTTCCACGTTCGGTCTACGAGGGTACGTAGACAACACTCTCCCCTCTCATTGCTATGAATCACCATGATCTTGCGTGTCCGTAGGAATTTTTTTGAAATTACTACGTTCCCCAACAGTGGCATCAGAGCCTAGGTTTTATGCGTAGATGTCATTTGCACGAGTAGAACACAAGTGAGTTGTGGGCGATATAAGTCATACTGCTTACCAGCATGTCACACTTTGGCTCGGCGGTATTGTTGGATGAAGCGGCCCAGACCGACATTACGCGTACGCTTACGCGAGACTGGTTCTACCGACGTGCTTTGCACACATGTGGCTGGCCGGTGTCAGTTTCTCCAAATTTAGTTGAACCAAGTGTGGCTACGTCCGGTCCTTGAGAAGGTTAAAACAACATTAACTTGACAAACTATCGTTGTGGTTTTCGATGCGTAGGTAAGAACGGTTCTTGCTAAGCCCGTAGCAGCCACGTAAAATTTGCAACAACAAAGTAGAGGACGTCTAACTTGTTTTTGGAGGGCATGTTGTGATGTGATATGGTTAAGACGTGATGATATATAAGTTGTTGTATGAGATGATCATGTTTTGTTGAAGTTATCGGCAAATGGCAAAATCCTTATGGTTGTCTCTCTATTGCATAAGATGCAAGCACCAAATAATTGCTTTACTTTATCACTATGTGATAGCAATAGTTGCAAGAGAAATTGTTGGTGAGACGACCATGTAACGACACATTGATATAGATCAAGATGATGGAGATCATGGTGTCATGCCGGTGACGATAAAGATCATGACAGTACTTTGGAGATGGAGATCAAAGGCGCAAGATGATCATGGCCATATCATGTCACATATTTTGATTGCATATGATGTTTATCTTTTATACATCTTATTTTGCTTAGTTCGACAGTAGCTTTATAAGATGATCTCTCACTAAATTTCAAGGTATAAGTGTTCTCCCTGAGTATGCACCGTTGCCAAAGTTCTTCGTGCTGAGACACCACGTGATGATCGGGTGTGATAGGCTCTACGTTCAAATACAACGGGTGCAAAACAGTTGCACACGCGGAATACTCAGGTTAAACTTGACGAGCCTAGCATATACAGATATGGCCTCGGAACACTAGAGACCGAAAGGTCGAGCGTGAATCATATAGTAGATATGATCAACATAGTGATGTTCACTATTGAAAACTACTCCATCTCACGTGATGATCGGACATGGTTTAGTTGATTTGGATCACGTGATCACTTAGATGATTAGAGGGATGTCTATCTAAGTGGGAGGCCTTAAGTAATATGATTAATTGAACTTAAATTTATTATGAACTTAGTCCTAGTAGTATTTTGCAAATTATGTTATAGATCAATAGCTCGCGTTGTTGCTTTCATATGTTTATTTTGATATGTTCCTAGAGAAAATTGTGTTGAAAGATATTAGTAGCAATGATGCGGATTGGATCCGTGATCTAAGGTTTATCCTCATTGCTGCACAGAAGAATTATGTCCTTGATGCACCGCTAGGTGATAGACCTATTGCAGGAGCAGATGCAGACGTTATGAATGTTTGGCTAGCTCAATATGATGACTAATTGATAGTTTAGTGCACCATGCTTAACGGCTTAGAATCGGGACTTCAAAGACGTTTTGAATGTCATGGACCATATGAGATGTTCCAGGAGTTGAAGTTAATATTTCAAGCAAATACCCGAGTTGATAGATATGAAGTCTCCAACAAGTTCTATAGCTAAAAGATGGATGAGAATCGCTCAACTAGTGAGCATGTGCTCAGATTGTCTGGGTACTACAATCGTTTGAATCAAGTGGGAGTTAATCTTCCAGATAAAATAGTGATTGACAGAATTCTCTAGTCACCATCACCAAGTTAGTAGAACTTCGTGATGAACTATGATATGCAAGGGATAACGGAAACGATTCCCAAGCTCTTCGTAATGCTGAAATTGACGAAGGTAGAAATCAAGAAAAACATCAAGTGTTGATGGTTGACGAGACCACTAGTTTCAAGAAAAGGGCAAAGGAAAAAAGGGGAACTTCAAGAAGAACAGGAAGCAAGTTGCTGCTCAAGTGAAGAAGCCCAAGTCTGGTCCTAAGCATGAGACCAAGTGCTTCTACTGCAAAGGGACTGGTCACTGGAAGCGGAACTACCCAAGTATTTGGCGAATAAGAAAGGATGGCAAAGTAAATAAAGGTATATTTGATATACATGTTATTGATGTGTACTTTACTAGTGTTCATAGCAACCCCTTAGTATTTGTTACTAGTTCAGTTGCTAAGATTAGTAACTTGAATTGGGAGTTGCAGAATGAACAGAGACTAGTTAAGGGTAAGGTGATGATGTGTGTTTGAAGTAGTTCCAAGATTGATATGATCATCATCGCACACTCCCTATACTTTAGGGATTAGTGTTGAACCTAAATAAGTGTTATTTGGTGTTTGCATTGAGCATAAATATGATTTGATCATGTTTATTGCAATACGGTTATTCATTTAAGTAAGAGAATAAATTGTTGTTCTGTTTACATGAATAAAACCTTATATGGTTACACACCCAATGAAAATGGTTCGTTGGATCTCGATCGTAGTGATACACATATTCATAATATTGAAACCAAAAGATGCAAAGTTAATAATGATAGTCCAACTTATTTGTGGCACTGCCGTTTAGGTCATATTGGTGTAAAGCGCATGAAGAAACTCCATGTTGATGGGTTTTTGGAATCACTTTATTATGAATCACTTGATTCTTGCGAACCATGCCTCATGGGCAAGATGACTAAAACGCCGTTCTCCGGAACAATGGAGCGAGCAACTGACTTATTGGAAATAAAACATACTGATGTATGTGATCCGATGAGTGTTGAGGCTCGCGGCAGGTATCGTTATTTTCTGACCTTCACAGATGATTTAAGTAGATATGGGTATATCTACTTGATGAAACATAAGTCTAAAACATTTGAACAGTTCAAAGAATTTCAGAGTGAAGTGGAAAATCATCATGGCAAGAAGATAAGGTTTCCACGATCTGATCGTGGAGACGAATATTTGAGTTACGAGTTTGGTCTTCAATTAAAACAATGTGGAATAGTTTCACAAATTCATGCCACCTGGAACACCACAGCATAATAGTGTGTTCGAACATCATAACCATACTTTATTGGATATAGTGCAATCTATGATGTTTCTTACCGATTTACCACTATAGTTTTGGGGTTATGCATTAGAGACAGCTGCATTCACGTTAAAAATGGCACCATCTAAATCTATTGAGACTGCACCGTATGAACTGTGTTTTGGCAAAAAAAACAAAGTTGTCGTTTCTTAAAGTTTGGGGTTGCGATGCTTATATGAAAAAAAATTCATCCTGATAAGCTCAAACCCAAATCGGAGAAGTGCGTCTTCATAGGATACCCAAAAGAAAATGTTGGGTACACCTTCTATCACAGATCTGAAGGCAAGATATTCGTTGCTGAGAATGGATCCTTTCCAGAGAAGGAGTTTCTCTCGAAAGAAGTGAGTGGGAGGAAAGTAGAAAACTTGATAAGCTAATCGTACCTTCTCCCTTATTGGAAAGTAGTTCATCACAGAAATTTGTTCTTGTGACTACTACACCAATTAGTGAGGAAGCTAATGATGATGATCATGTAACTTCAGATCAAGTTACTACCGAATCTCGTAGGTAAACCAGAGTGAGATCCGCACCAGAGTGGTACGGTAATCCTGTTCTAGAAGTCATGTTACTAGACCATGACGAACTTGCGAACTATGAGGAAGCGATGATGAGCCCAGATTCCACGAAATGGTTTGAGGCCATGAAATCTGAGATATGATCCATGTATGAGAACAAAGTATGGAATTTGATGGATTTTCCCAATGATCAGCAAGCCATAGAAAATAAATGGATCTTCAAGAGGAAGACGGACGCTGATAGTAGTGTTACTATCTACAAAGCTAGAATTGTCGCAAAAGGTTTTCGACAAGTTCAAGGTGTTGACTACAATGAGAGTTTCTCACTTGTATCTATGCTTAAGTCTGTCCGAATCATGTTAGCAATTGCCGCATTTTATGAAATCTGGCAAATGGATAAAAAAATTGCATTCCTTAATGGATTTATTAAAGAAGAGTTGTATACGATGCAACTAGAAGGTTTTGTCGATCCTAAAGGTGTTAACTAAATATGCAAGCTCCAGCGATCCATCTATGGACTGGTGCAAGCATCTCGGAGTTGGAATATGCGCTTTGATAAGTTGATCAAAGCATATAGTTTTATACAGACTTGAGGTGAAGCCTGTATTTACAAGAAAGTGAGTGGGAGCACTACAGCATTCCTGATAAGTATATGTGAATGACATATTGTTGATCGGAAATAATGTAGAATTATTCTGCAAAGCATAAAGGAGTGTTTGAAAGGATTTTTCCAAAGAAAACCTTGGTGAAGTGCTTACATATTGAGTATTAAGATCTATATAGATAGATCAAGACGCTTGATACATTTTTTCAATGAGTACATACCTTGACAAGATTTTGAAGTAGTTCAAAACGGAACAGTCCAAGAAAGAGTTCTTGCCTGTGTTACAAGGTGTGAAATTGAGTAAAGACTCAAAACCCGACCACGGCAGAAAATAGAAAGAGAATGAAAGTCATTCCCTATGCCTCAGCCATAGGTTCTATAAAGTATGCCATGATGTGTACCAGATCTATTGTATACCCTACACTGATGTTGGCAAGGGAGTACAATAGTGATCTAGGAGTAGATCACTGGACAGCGGTCAAAATTATCCTTAGTGGAATAAGGATATGTTTCTCGATTATGGAGGTGACAAAAGGTTCGTCGTAAAGGGTTACGTCGATGCAAACTTTGACACTGATCCAAATGATTCTAAGTCTCAATCTGGAAGTATATTGAAAGTGGGAGCAATTAGCTAGAGTAGCTCCGTGCAGAGCATTGTTGACATAGAAATTTGCAAAATACATACAGATCTGAATATGGCAGACCCGTTGACTAAACTTCTCTCACAGGCAAAACATGATCACACCTTAGTACTCTTTGGGTGTTAATCACATAGCGATGTGAACTAGATTATTGACTCTAGTAAACCCTTTGAGTGTTGGTCACATAATGATGTGAACTATTGGTGTTAAATCACATGGCAATGTGAACTAGATTATTGACTCTAGTGCAAGTGGGAGACTAAAGGAAATATGCCCTAGAGGCAATAATAAAGTTATTATTTATTTCCTTATTTCATGATAAATGTTTATTATTCATGCTAGAATTGTATTAACCGGAAACATAATACATGTGTGAATACATAGACAAACAGAGTGTCACTAGTATGCCTCTACTTGACTAGCTCGTTAATCAAAGATGGTTATGTTTCCTAACCATAGACAAAGAGTTGTTATTTGATTAACGGGATCACATCATTAGGAGAATGATGTGATTGACTTGACCCATTCCGTTAGCTTAGCACTCGATCGTTTAGTATGTTGGTATTGCTTTCTTCATGACTTATACATGTTCCTATGACTATGAGATTATGCAACTCCCGTTTACCAGAGGAACACTTTGTGTGCTACCAAACGTCACAACGTAACTGGGTGATTATAAAGGAGCTCTACAGGTGTCTCCAAAGGTACATGTTGGGTTGGCGTATTTAGAGATTAGGATTTGTCACTCCGATTGTCGGAGAGGTATCTCTGGGCCCTCTCGGTAATGCACATCACATAAGCCTTGCAAGCATTGCAACTAATGAGTTAGTTGCGAGATGATGTATTACGGAACGAGTAAAGAGACTTGCCGGTAACGAAATTGAACTAGGTATTGAGATACCGACGATCGAATCTCGGGCAAGTAACATACCGATGACAAAGGGAACAACATATGTTGTTATGCGGTCTGACCGAAAAAGATCTTCGTAGAATATGTAGGAGCCAATATGAGCATCCAGGTTCCGCTATTGGTTATTGACCGGAGACATGTCTCGGTCATATCTACATTGTTCTCGAACCCGTAGGGTCCGCATGCTTAACGTTACGATGACAGTTTCATTATGAGTTTATATATTTTGATGTACCGAAGTTAGTTCAGAGTCCCGGATGTGATCACGGACATGAAGAGGAATCTCAAAATGGTCGAGACATAAAGATTGATATATTGGAAGCATATGTTTGGACATCGGAAGTGTTCCGGGTGAAATCGACATTTTACCGGAGTACCGGGAGGTTAGCGGAACCCCCCGGTAACCTAATGGGCCTTAATGGGCCTAGTGGAGGAAGAGGAGAGGAGGCCTAGGG
>NC_041384.1:164021422-164040979 GCF_002162155.2 Triticum dicoccoides | reverse complement strand
CAACTAGGGAAAGGGGGGAGTCCTACTCCCGGTAGGAGTAGGACTCCTCCTGCGCGCCTCCTCCTAGGGCCGGCCGCACCTCCCCTTGGATCCTTTATATATGGGGGCCGGGGGCACCCCTAGAAACACAAGTTGATCTCTAAGATCGTTCTCTTAGCCGTGTGCGGTGCCTCCTGCCACCATAGTCCTCGATAATATTGTAGTGGTGCTTAGGTGAAGCCCTCCGACAGTAGAACATCAAGATCATCACCACATCATTGTGCTGAAGGAACTCTTCCCCGACACTTTGCTGGATCAGAGTCCGGGGATCGTCATCGAGCTGAACGTGTGCTAGAACTCGGAGGTGCCGTAGTTTCGGTGCTTGATCGGTCATGCCGTGAAGACGTATGACTACATCAACCGCGTTGTCATAACGCTTCCGCGTTCGGTCTACGAGGGTATGTAGACAACACTCTCCCCTCTCGTTGCTATGCATCACCATGATCTTGCGTGTGCGTAGGAATTTTTTTGAAATTACTATGTTCCCCAACACGAGTTTCCTCCTCCGGCGACCAAATGGCCGGCGAAGGGCATCTAAGTGACGCGGGCACTCGTCCGCGTCGAGTGGTATGGGTGGTTGGGCCTGGGGTGGCCGGAGTCATTGCCGGCATCGACCTTGGCGGCGGCCGGAGCTCGGGTGAGCTCGGAACTGAGGCTGCGGGGCACGGCGAGGCGCGTGGTAAGGTGCGTTAGACTCCTGGAGACGTGGTGAGGTTAGTGGATTAAGTGGCATGTCCATTGCATGGCCGGAGCCTCGTCGACGATGAGCTCCGCGGCGGCGCGTTCGGGCGAACTCAAGGCGGCGCGTACGGTGCATGAGAGCTAGCACGGAGAGGGGGAGAAGGTCAGTAGCTCACTGCGGTTGCAGGGGAGCGTACGGCGAGCTCAGGGAAGAGCTGGAGCTAGCGGGGCGGCGAGGGGGATCTCCGGCGACCGAGGTTGAAGACGAGCTCGGTGCAGCGTCTCCGGGGCGAGCGAGCGCTCGGGGATGGGTCAAGGCGAAGCAGTGGACGACGGCGGAGCTTCTTGGCACGGCAAGGCAACGAGTGGACAGCGGTGGCTGCGGTGGAGCTTGTCGGCGGCGACGGCTGCGCTCGGCGGGAATGGGGAGAGAGCCAGAGAGGGGGAGAGGCCACGGGGAGAGTGCAGAGAATGAGAGGGGGACATGGGGGAGTGAGTGGCACTCGTAGGCGCGTCCGGTGCGTCGGCGAAAGCAGGAGGTGGCCGGCATGTGGCCGCGGGCGCCGGCCACGCGCTTCTCGTCCTCCTGGCGAGAGGAGGAGGACGACTGGCAGGAGCCAGTGGACTGGGCCGAGCGGGTGGGCTAGGTGGGCTGCACCAGGTAAGTCTCTGTTCTCTCTCTCCTTTTCTGTTTTTTTATTTATTCTACTATTCTGTAACTTCAGGGCTTTATTAAAAATGCCAGGGCATTTCCATAAATCATAAAATTAATCATGGCTACTACTTAGAATATATCCAACAGCAAACATTTTAGTTTATGATTATTTGAGCATTTAAAATATTTTATAGCATTTAAATGCCCAAATGCAAATACTATAAGAGTTAATCCAATGACCTTAAGATGTCCTAGAAAAATGTGCACCATTTTTGTCAAAGGTTTTAACCCAAAACAAAAAGGGTGGGCTTTTTAGAAGGGCATTTCAGGTTCATTGAAAAAGTTTTTAGTAAACCCTAGTTGTTCCAGGGGGGTGCTAGGGGTTTTGTCATCCCCATTTCAAATTTAAGATAAATTTAAACATGATGCACACTCTAATGCTTGAACTAGCTAGGGTGTGACAACTCACCCCCACTCAAAAGAATCTCGTCCCGAGATTTAGGATCCTCCGGGAAGAAGGTGGGGTACTCGAGTCGAAGACGATCCTCCCTTTCCCAAGTGGCTTCTTTCTCGGAATGGTGTGACCATTGAACCTTGAGAAACTTGATATTATGGCGTCGAGTGGTACGCTCGACTTGATCAAGGATACGAACGGGATATTCCCGGTATGAGAGGTTATCTTGTAAATCAAGCGTTTCGTGGTCCACTCCATGGATAGGATCCGCGAAGCAACGGCTGAGTTGAGAGACGTGGAAGACATCGTGAACTCTGGAAAGATGCGAAGGTAGTTCCAATTGGTAGGAAACTTCTCCTCGTTTGGCAAGAATGCGAAAGGGTCCGATGTAACGAGGAGCCAATTTGCCTTTGATACCGAAACGATGGGTTCCCTTTAACGGAGTAACCCGAAGGTAAGCCTTCTCGCTGACTTCATAAGTCATGTGCTTATGTTTATGATCATATTGGCTCTTTTGACGAGATTGGGCTGTTTTCAATTTCTCACGAATAACACGAACCTGCTCTTCTGCTTCCTGAATCATATCCGGGCCAAAGAGTTGTCTTTCCCTGGTTTCTGACCAGTTAAGAGGCGTTCGACATTTTCGTCCATAGAGAACTTCGAAAGGAGCTTTGCCCAAGCTAGCTTGATAACTATTGTTATAAGCAAACTCCGCGAATGGAAGGAATTTCTCCCAACCCATTCCGAATGAGATGACAGAAGCTCGGAGCATATCTTCCAGAATTTGATTGACTCGCTCTACTTGACCACTTGATTAAGGATGGAAGGCGATGCTAAAAGAGAGACGAGTTCCCATAGCATTTTGGAAACTTTCCCAAAATCGAGAGGTGAAAAAACTCCCACAGTCTGAGTTAATTTCCAATGGGACACCATGAAGAGACACTATTCGGGAGATGTATAAATCAGCTAGCTGGCTAGCGGTGATACTCTCGCGAATAGGTGGGAAATGGGATACTTTGGAAAGATAGTCGATCACGACGAAGATGGCATTATTCCCTCTCTTGGTCCTGGGAAACCCAGTAATGAAGTTCATACTGATTTTATCCCATTTCCACTCAGGAATAGCCAAAGGGTGAAGGGTGCCAGCAGGCCGTTGATGCTCTGCTTTAACACGACGACAAACGTCGCATTTAGAAATGTATTGAGCGATTTCTCTCTTCATCCTAGTCCACCAAAACCTCTGGCGTAGGTATTGATACATTTTAGTACTACCGGGATGAATGGTGGGAGGGGATTCATGAGCTTCCTTAAGAATCAACTGGCGTAGATGTTGTTTCTTGGGAACCACCAAGCGGTTTTCGAAGAAGACAACACCTCGCTCATCCATGGAAAAACATTTAGCAACTCCGCTAGCAATGTTTTCCTAATCTGGAATATGCCCTTATCACGCTTCTGGGCAGCTCTGATTTCATCCGTAAGGTTAGGCTTCGCCACCAGGGTGGATAGGAATCCTCGAGGAACAATGTGAAGATTAAGCTTACGAAATTCCTCATGGAGAAGTGGTTGACTTTGTCGTAACATCAAATTGTTACAATAGGACTTATGACTTAGTGCATTAGCCATGACATTGGCTTTGCCCGGGGTGTAAGTTATTCCTAAGTCGTAATCTGAGATCAACTCGACCCAACATCGTTGCCTAAGATTCAAATCCGGTTGGGTGAAGATATATTTCAAACTTTGGTGATCGGTGAAGATCTCGCAACGATTACCGAGGAGGTAATGTCGCCAAGTTTTGAGTGCATGGACTACAGCTGCAAGCTCTAGATCATGTGTGGGATAGTTTTCCTCATGTGGGTGTAATTGTCGTGAAGCATAGGCAATTACCTGACGATCTTGCATGAGTATGCAACCTAGTCCTTGTCGCGAGGCGTCGCAATAGATACTAAAGTCCTTGAAGAAATCTGGTGGTACCAGTACGGGAGCAGATGTCAGGCGTCTTTTCAGTTCCTGAAAGCTGAACTCGCACTGTGGGGTCCACTCGAACTTTTTATCTTTCTTGAGGAGTTCAGTTAGAGGTTTAGCAACCTTGGAGAAATTCTCGACGAAGCGGCGGCAATAGCTCGCTAAGCCAAGGAAGCTCCGAACTTGCTTGACTGTCTCAGGTGGAGTCCAATCAAGGACGGCTTGAACTCGCTCGGGATTGACAGCAATACCATTACCAGAGATTACATGGCCTAGATAGGTCACTTCTGGCAACCAAAATTCACACTTGGAGAATTTGGCATAAAGGCGATGCTCTCAAAGTTTCGTCAATACCAGCCTTAGATGTTCGGCATGTTCCTCTTCATTCTTGGAGTAGATGAGTATGTCATCGAGGTAAACTATGACGAATTTATCCAAATACTCCATGAAGACCGAGTTCATTAACCGTGAGAAGGTGGCTGGGGCATTGGTTAAACCGAAAGACATAACGGTGTACTCGTATTGGCCATAACGAGTAACAAAGGCCGTTTTGGGAATGTCCTCGTTTCTGATTTTGATTTGATGGTAGCCCAACCTCAAATCCATCTTCGAAAAGACTGAGGATCCAGCGAGTTGGTCATACAGATCGTTGATCCTGGGAAGCGGATACTTGTTCTTGATGGTGACCAAGTTGATAGGTCGTAATCTACAACCATCCGATCTGTTCCATCCTTCTTCTTGACGAAGAGGACGGGGCAAGCCCAAGGAGAGGAACTAGGACGGATGAAACCCTTTTTCAAGGACTCATCGAGTTGGTTCTTAAGCTCGGCTAGTTCTAAGTGTGCCATCTTATAGGGTCTTCTAGAAATTGGAACGGTTCCTGGAACAAGGTCTATCACTAACTCGACATCCCTGTCAGGTGGAACACCTGGCAGCTCTCCTGGAAAGACATCTGGAAAGTCTCGGACTACCGGAATATCCTCAAGGTCTGGAAGGGGGTTGGCATTTAGGGAGTAAAGCTGGCGCTTGGCCACTCGAGTTAAGACATTGACTGTCTTGCCCGATGGGTGAGTAAGTTGAACGGTTCTAGTGGCACAATCAATCTTAGCGTAATGAGCTGACATCCAGTCCATACCCAAGATGATGTTTATGTCCGAGGACTTGAGAGATATTAAAGATGCAAGAAAGACAAGTCTATCGACAAGAATTTCGTTCCCATGGCTTACTCTAGAAGTTTGCCATTTGGAACCTGGAGTTTGAATTACCATGGAAGTGGGCATGTCACAGAATGTCGTGTTATGCAATCGAGCATAGTTCTTGGATATGAATGAATGAGATGCTCCAGTATCGAAAAGAACAGATGTCGGATGGCAATTAACAAGGAGCATACCAAGGACGACGTTAGGATCCTCATGAGCCTCCTCGGCTGAGACA
This sequence comes from Triticum dicoccoides, assembly GCF_002162155.2. Classification (NCBI taxonomy): domain Eukaryota; kingdom Viridiplantae; phylum Streptophyta; class Magnoliopsida; order Poales; family Poaceae; genus Triticum; species Triticum dicoccoides. The sequence continues at coordinate 164,035,754 of NC_041384.1, read as the reverse complement.
TAGTTGACATGGCTAGGTGCAGTGGTGACCAGATTGGCGTAGAATGTCTTTCCCGCTGGCTTACCACGGCCAACGGACTTTCCAGACTGATTGGGGTTGTTGTTCTGGGGACACTCTCGGCTATAGTGACCCGGCTCTCCACACTTGAAACATGTCACAACATTGGGGCGTGGAGCAGCATTAGTAGCGGGGCCACCATAGGGCTTGGGCGGTGCAAATTGCTGGTTGGGACGAGGCACCTCAAAGGATGGCCTCGGAATGAACCTGGGTGGCAGTGCCGTGCTTGGAATCCACACCCGGCGCTTCTGAGATCCAGAGCCGGATGAAGAGCCAAAATCACGTGAGTGCTTGCATGAAGCGTCATAGTCAGACTGGCCTGACTCAGCACTGATGGCTTTATTGACCAACTTCTGAAAGGAGGTGCACTCGTGCAGATGAAGATCGCGGCAAAGCTCAGGGCTAAGTCCCTTGCGGAACCTTGCCTGCTTCTTAGCGTCGGTAGATACTTCTTCAGGAGCATAACGTGCCAGATTCCCAAATTCACGACTATATGCATCCACAGTCAGTCTTCCTTGGGTGAAATTGTAGAACTCTTCCCTCTTGCGATCTATGAGACCTTCCGGAATGTGATGCTCACGGAAAGCCTCACTGAATTCAGCCCAAGTAGTGATTTGGACGACCGGGCGCATAGCTTCTAAGTTTTCCCACCAAAGACTAGCAGGGCCTTCGAGGTGATAGGCAGCATAAATAACCTTGTCAGCTTCGGCTACATTGGCAGAACGTAGCTTGTGGGTGATGCTGCGAAGCCAGTCATCCGCGTCGAGGGGCTTGACGGAATGGTTAAACTTCGGTGGGTACAGCTTGATGAAGTCATTGATTGACACCAAGTCATTTCGCTGATGGCGTGCAGTGTTCTGCTCAATCCGCTCTAGCAGGCGGTTAGTCTCACGCTTGTTTCTTTCTGCCTCCAGCATCACTTCGGCCAGAGAAGGCGGGTGAGGCAGATTTTCACCCCTAGCTGCACTGGCTTCCCCCTGCTCCGGGGCAGCAGGGTTGCTGCGGGTGTTGACCATCCTAGGAGAAAACAAGACAACGGTTTAGATAAGGATGGCACAAACTTAGCAAGGAAGTGCAGAATGTAATGGATAACATGGAATGCTAAGATGTTCATTGCACGACATGGTAATATAGAAACTGCCATATATATACCATTGGTCATACACACCGTACATAGTTCAGTACAAGCTCAGGCTAGAGTACAACTACGGTGAAAGACATTACATCTCATCGAAGGCATTCCAAGCTCCTATACATTATTTGTCTACACCTCCAGAATTGATTACTCCTAAGTCATATTCCACAAGTCACGCAGGACAGTGGAGATACAACTACTACAATACTAGTGAAACTACTACTAGCTCAGGCGGCTCCGTAGTAATCCTCATAGAAGTCGCCACCAAAACCTGGAAGTGGAACATGATCATCTGGGAACAGACGGTCCTGCGGAGTCTGCGGACCAAAGGGACTCGGATGTGGCCTTGGTCCCACAGGTGGTGGCAGACGGGGACCACGAGGAGGGGTGATGCCTCCCACATCGCGCCACTCCATACAATCTGGCAATCCAGACCGTATAGGGTACAGATCCCTCAGATCCATGTATCCTACCTGTACCGCCGGTGCAAACCGAGTCAAAGTGGCCCAGTGATCAGCACGAGAGTTAAAAAGCTCCATACGCAAGGCCCGATTTTCGCGGTCCTTATCCTCGAGCATCTCGGCAGTGGTGTGGAGTAGTGACTCCTCATGTGTGGGGTCAGCATAGATAGCCTGAAGATACCCTTGCGCTCCCGGAAGTGAAGCTGGCATATAACGGAAGTCGGTGTTCCGAAGTAGACCAGTCCGGACTCGCATGATGGTCATCATGGAATAGGCGGCATCCTGCACAGCCATCTCAATGATAACCCCGAGTCCATAGGAACAGTGAAGGGGCTCAGTGGCTCCAGGATAAGAGGGATAAATCCTGATGGTACAAAGGTACTGGCTTTGGTTGAAGTCTCTGAACTGCTCTTCGACAGTGTATTCGGGATACCAACGGTAACCCGTCTCGATCATTACCCGGACTAACATAGCAGTATGACCGGGCACATCGAGGCACTGGGTCAGGCGAACCACTTGGTTTTGAGCACGAGTGGCCATCTGGAAGCACAACCACAATGCAAAGGCATTAGAATTTCTAGGGAAAATTGGATAGCATAACAGCTGTAAATGCTCAGAAAAAGGATTTGAGACATCCACAACAGTTTGCAATACCACTCAACAACATCATATCAAGGTTCTGATTCAACTGGCAACATACTAAAAGTAGTAGAAACTGTACTAAGGCTTGTAACAACAATCCTATAAGCTACTATGGATTAGTAACATGTGAACCTGATAGAAGAGAGCCTAGTCCTTAACCCACGTTGAATGAGAAGAGAATGACTCAGATCAGAGGGCATAAGGTAAGGAGTAAAAAGAGCCTTACGTTCCCTCCCACAATCAATTCCCCTACATATAACTAAAGCATTTCTAGACTCGACATCAACCAGTTTGGCTCAACGAACCTACAGGCAGTCCGGCTCTGATGCCAACGCTGTCAGGACCCCGATTCCAAGTCACATCGATCTAGCCGGTAACACCTCGTATCACATTGCGGCCTCATGCACGGTGTCCCCACGGGTGTCGCCTTACCATGGCCCGGGACCGTTTGCGCCTTTTGGCTCACGTATATGATAGTGTCGCTAGCATCCATATGACAAAGAACCCGGGCCGACATGGCTAGTCATGAACCCAAAGCGGCGCAGACCTATGGAGACAGGCATACATGAATCACATCGAGCATGTCGGTCATCAGCGAGTGAATCCAGGCTGTAGCACAGGGCTAACAGGACTCCGGGGAACTCGGGCTGTAGCAGGCTAGGCAGGACTCCGGATGTCAACGCGTGACATTTCCCCGAAGGGATAGACATAGGAACGAAGTGAAACACATGCCGGCCAGTCAAGTGTCCTGAGCAGTAGTGCTGGGCTACCAGGACTCCGGTGAACCGGGCTGTAGCGGACTACTATGGCTCGAGGAACACTAGACTACATTTCCCCATAAGAAAGGCTGCCAAGGATAAACAACTAGATTGTCGGATCCCACTCATACCAAGCATTTCAATCATACACACAATATGCCCGATATGAGTACATACAACATGGCATCACAACAAAACTCTACAACTCAAGTACTTTATTTAAAGGCTCCAGAGAGCCATACATAACATGTTCATACAGGTAGGGGTCTCATGACCCAACACTCAAGTCATACAAGCATACAAGCACATGCGGAAGCAAATAGTCCGAGTACAGACACTAGAAAGAAAGAAGGCTTCTCGAGCCTGTCTATCTACATAGGGCCCTCCATGGCCAGGATCACCACCTGGGTGGCTAGTCACTCGTCGACATCAAGGTCTACATAAAACCCATCGGAGGGGGCGGTGTTGTTGTCTGAAACAGTAATTAAGCAAACATGAGTACAAAGGTACTCAGCAAGTCTTACATCAGAACCTACTATACATGCTCATTCTCAAGAAGGTGGTGGGGTTATTGCAGCAAGCCAGCTTTGACTCTTGGCTAGGCTATCCTACGAGACTCCACTAGTAAAATAGTTTTTCGCACACGAGTCCACTAATCACCAACACAATACTCCATCGGGGATCCTCCCTCGTCATCCTACGAGAGGGCCATCCTCGGTACTCACACTTATCTTGAGTCTTTTAGTAGTATCCATTAGCTTGTCTATGGACTGTATATGCAACCAAGTAGTCCTTTACCGCGGACGCGGCTATTCGAATAGTTTTATACCCTGCAGGGGTGTACTTCGTCACACATGTTTCCACCACTTAGCGTCTGCACACGACATGTGCTCGGCAGACTTCAAGCGAAAACCAAAGTGGGTGTAGACCACGACCTGACTATCCTCACAAGTCTCCAGTCCAGGTTTATCGCCTATTCAGGTTCCATCCGCAAGGAGATCCGGCCGGGGTGTCCTCAACGGCCCCAAACGATGTGTGCAGGGTTCCCGAGACACCAAACGGGCGACTCGGTACACCGTGCCACGGTGTATCTACCGCATCATAGCCCACCCCTATGGTCAGCGCTACGCACGGCCGCCAACACATAACCTACAAACACCAGAAACTAGTTGCAACTCCTGGATAGAGGATGAGGGGGGTCCGTAAGTCGAGCGGGGTCATATTTCAGGGCCCAATGTGTGGTAGTAGCTGAATCTTAAATCACGCATACAGATCTTAGTTCTTATGGACGGTCTCAATGAAACAACCCACCATGTACTCCTACATGGCCTCTCATCGATACCTTTACCAAATCATGTTTAACACATCCCTCACATTACCGACATAATCATTTCACTCTAGCCCATCACCCAGATAAACCAGACCTGACACAACTCTAAGCATAGCAGGCATAGTAAGGTAGGAAACACAAACATGGATCAATCAACTCCTACACATGCTAGTGGGTTTCATCTAGTTACTATGGCAATGACAGGTCATGCAGAGGATAAGGGTTCAACTACCATAGCACACAGCAATTTGAATCGTGTTATCTTAATGCAGTAAACAAGAGCAGAAGCGAGAACATGGGTTTGTATCGGAATGATCAATGGGTTGCTTGCCTGTTGTAGTGGTAGTAGGGTACTGCCCTTCAGATGGATACTCGGGGTTATCCTCGGAGGCAGAACCTACCACGAAAGACACACCGAACATAATCAACACATGACAATATGCAACAATATGATGCATGCTATGACATGGCAAAATGAAAGTGTCTTGGCCTAATGCAAGCTAAAACAGAAAGGAATGAGCTCATTTGAATCAAAGATTCAAATGTTAGCTCATTTAACATGGCCTTATTACTGCATTATCTTATTCTGCTTAAACAACAAGGTTAACTTGTTTTGTCATGCATGAAACCATTACAGATGGATAGATTGAATTTTTCTGATCATTTTTCATGTATAAATTGTTTGATTTGGAGCTATGGTTGATTTTCTATGATTTTTAGAAGTTTTGGCTATTTTCTGGAATTTCCTATTAAAGAATAAATCCAGAAAAGGATTTATTGCGTCAGCCTGATGTCAGTGTGACGTCAGCGGTCAACTGAGACGGTCCAGGTCAACCCTGACCTGTGGGTCCATCTGTCAGTGTCAACTAACTAACTAAATTTAGTTAGTGTTAAACTAATACTAATCTTGTTTAATTAGTGGCCTCGGGCCCACACGTTAGTGAGTCAGGGGAATTCAAACTGGGGTCAACCCGGGTCAAACTCACCGGAGTTGACCCGGGGCTCGTCGCCGGCAAGGCCAGGGACGGCGGAGGGGTGCGGGTTTCCTCCTCCGGCGACCAAATGGCCGGCGGAGGGCATCTAAGTGACGCGGGCACTCCTCTGCGTCGAGTGGTATGGGTGGTTGGGCCTGGGGTGGCCGGTGTCGTCGCCGGCGTCGACCTTGGCAGTGGCCGGAGCTCGGGTGAGCTCGGAACCGAGGCTGCGGGGCACGGCGAGGCGCGTGGTAAGGTGCGTTAGACTCCTGGAGACGTGGTGAGGTTAGTGGACTAAGTGGCATGGCCGTGGCATGGCCGGAGCCTCGTCGACGACGAGCTCCACGGCGGTGCGTTCGGGCGAACTCGAGGCGGCACGTACGGTGCATGAGAGCTAGCACGGAGAGGGGAAGAAGGTCAGTAGCTCACTACGGTTGCAGGGAAGCGTACGGCGAGCTCGGGGAAGAGCTGGAGCGAGCGGGGCGGCGAGGGGGATCTCCGGCGACCGAGGTTGAAGACGAGCTCGGTGCAGCGTCTCCGGGGCGAGCGAGCGCTCGGGGATGGGTCGAGGTGAAGCAGTGGACGACGGTGGAGCTTCTTGGCACGGCGAGGCAACAAGTGGACGGCGGTGGCTGCGGTGGAGCTTGTCGGCGGCGACGGCTGTGCTCGGTAGGGAATGGGGAGAGAGCCAAAGAGGGGGAGAGGCCATGGGGAAAGTGGGGAGAATGAGAGGGGGACGTGGGGGAGTGCGTGACATTCGTAGGCGCGTCCGGGGCGTCGGCAGAAGCAGGAGGTGGCCGGCGTGTGGCCGCGGGCGCCGGCCATGCGCTTCTCGTCCTCCTGGCAAGAGGAGGAGGACGACTGGCAGGAGCCAGTGGACTAGGCCGAGCGGCTGGGCTAGGTGGGCTGCACCAGGTAAGTCTCTGTTCTCTCTCTCCTTTTCTGTTTTTTTATTTATTCTATTATTCTGTAATTTCAGGGCTTTATTAAAAATGCCAGGGCATTTCCATAAATCATAAAATTAATCATGGCTACTGCTTAGAATATATCCAACAACAAACATTTTAGTTTATGATTATTTGAGCATTTAAAATATTTTATAGCATTTAAATGCCCAAATGCAAATACTATAAGAGTTAATCCAATGACCTTAAGATGTCCTAGAAAAATGTGCACCATTTTTGTCAAAGGTTTTAACCCAAAACAAAAAGGGTGGGCTTTTTAGAAGGGCATTTCAGGTTCATTGAAAAAGTTTTTAGTAAACCCTAGTTATTCCAGGGGGGTGCTGGGGGTTCTGTCATCCCCATTTCAAATTTAAGATAAATTTAAACATGATGCACACTCTAATGCTTGAACTAGCTAGGGTGTGACATTTTATTTTTGGCAGCCCAATTTATGTATTTTTTTGAAGAAAACGCAGAGGTCTGTTCTATTTTTTCTATATAAGAATAGGAACGCTAGGTCCAACTTATGTTTCCCTTCTAACTATATTATATATATTTAAATTATTTTATATGTTGATTGTTTAGTTCACATACTCCCTCCTTTTCGGTTTATAGGGCTTATCTCAAAATTTTAGTTTTTCCATTTTATAAGGCTCAATTTGGTTGTTTTCCATCACATATTCAGATTCCAAGGTGCATTAAATCATTGCATGCAAGTATTAAGAGAAAATTGACCAATGCATGTACTTTATGCATGCATGCATTGCAATTTATGCATTGATAAACATAATTTTTTGAGGAAAACAAGTGCATTAATTAGGTGCTTTTGCAAACTACAAAAAGTATTCCACCATTCATCATCTACCTTGGTTGGTGAGATTTTTGAATTGAGCCCTATAAACCGAAAAGGAGGGAGTAATTGGCAAATAGATCTCGCCGCCACCCCCTGCCTCCTGACTCTGGGCGCGCCTGCCCCCCTCAGCAAGTCCGCTCGCGCGCCCCATGGAGTCGCCGGCCATATCCACGGGAGAATGGCTGGAAGTCAGGCAGATGTACAAGATGCATCTCCCACATGTCTACAAAGCCTTCCCACGGATGCTCCAGCCGCTCGACTCCGTCACGCTGGCGGTGCTGCAGGGGACTCGAGGGAGGAGATGGAGGGAGCGGGCGATGCGGATCTGTGACGACGCTCTCTCCTGGACCCAGTGCACGCACGAATGGAGGGAAGCAGAGGAGGAAGCTGCGAGGGAGGAAGCCGAGGAGGGACCGAATCCGTTCTCTCACTCGCACAGGTATGCTCGGATGTGCAATGATCATGTGGATTGGGAGCTGTTAAATCTAGCCCTGCGGATCTACTTCGAAGGAGATTTCTCGGAGAAGCACAGGATGCCCCACCCCAGTGAGCCGCCGATTGCGTTCGTTCGATGGGCGAAAGGAGAAGTGAATTCAGGAGATCCACGCCGTGCTGCGAGATGGAAATGCTTGACTGGACTCCTGCCCACCAGCATGCCACCGGAGTCGGAGCAGGTGGACCCCCTACCTTACCTCTCCCCCAAACCTGCAGAAGATTGAAATTAGGCTTGCAATCTGCTTCAATTAAGCTGTCTAGTGGTTATTTCTGCTTCCTGAGAGACAACATCTGGCTAGAGGATGAGAAGGAACTAGGAACTCCGATGAATTTCCCCTATCACAATGGGGGGGAGCGTCGGTTGGGCAGTGGTACGGCCCACCTCCACCCCAAATGGGGGCACAATCTGGGAAGGCTCCTGTAATTTCCCAAGATCAATCTGCTGGTGGTTCTGACTCTCAGATCAGTGGGAAATCTCAAGGCAAGAATCAGCAAAAGAAGAGATAGGACATCCAGAAAACTGCTACTGCCCCTGCTTCGGGCCTTATGTCATACTCTGAGGTGATCTGCTACAACTGTGGGGAACCAGGGCATCATTTGGATAAATGTGTCAAGCCCAAGAGTTGTTTTATCTGCAAAATAGTTACCCATAAAGTTGAGAATTGCCCTTTCAGAAGGAAAACCCACAGTTCTGCTAGATATGTTGAAAGTGCTGCTCCAGGATTATGTCCACCATTGACAGAATTTTCTATGACACAGAATTAGATAGTTTTTTCCCCTTTCTAGTTGTAGAGCTCTGCCCAGATGTGGTAGTGACCACACTCCTTTGCTCTGGGACTCTGGTCTTAACCAAACTCCAAAGAGCAATAGTTTTAAATTTGAAAAGTGGTGGTTGCTTAGAGAAGATTTTACTGAGCTAGTCAGGAAAATCTGGAATGAGCCTACTGGGAGTTGCTGCCTCCTAGAAAATTGGCAGATCAAAATCAGGAGATTTAGAAGAACTACCAAAGGGTGGAACTCCAATGAGAAAGCTAATCTTAGAAGATACAAAAGGCTTCTCCTCCTTGAGTTTGATTCTCTAGATATTAAGGCAGACACCATTGACCTCTCTGAGGCTGAGACTAATAGATTAAACTGTGTCCATGGAGAGCTCGAGAAAATTTGGCTTCAAGAAGAAATCAAAGCCAAACAAATGTCTAGAGATAGGAATATTAAGGAGAGTGATAGAAGTACTGCTTACTTCCATGTAGTAGCTAACCAGAGGAGGAGGAAAACCCACATTCACTCCTTGATGGTCCTAATGGCCCTGTTACTGAGGTAGATGAGATGTTGAAAGTGGCTAGTGACTTCTACAAAGACCTGTTTAAGACAGAAAACCCTTCTGGGTTCTCTCTACAAAACAATTTTTTCTCTGCTTCTGAAAAAGTCTCTCCTGCTGAAAATGGGCTGCTAGAAGCCCCTTTTTCAGAGACAGAGGTGAAGGAAGCCATTTTTAGCTCTTATCCTGATGGGGCTCCTGGTCCTGATGGGATTCCCTTCTTGTTTTACCAGCATTTTTTGGGACTTGGTGAAAAATGATCTCTTAGATTTTTTCCAAGCCTTTCATAGAGGAGAGTTGGATCCAACAACTTACTCATGGGGGGTCTGTTGGGGTCAAGTTAAATAACTGTGAAAGTGATTTTTTCCTTGCTGGTGAAGGCCTTAGGCAAGGTGACCCCATCTCCTCGCTTTTGTTTAATTTAGTAGTGGACGTTCTTACTAAAATGCTGAGCAAAGCTGCTGATCATAGTCTGATTGCAGGGCTCTGTCCTGAGGTCTGCCCTGGTGACATCATCTGCCTTCAATATGCAGATGATACCATCCTTTTATTAGACAATGACTCCACACATGCTAGCAATCTGAAAACTGTTCTAACCTGGTTTGAACAAGTCTCAGGCATGAGAATCAACTACTCTAAAAGTGAACTCATCCCTATCAACATGGATGATCAGGAGTTAGCTGACTTCCTCTCTATTCTAGTTTGTAATAAAGGTAACTTCCCCATTAAGTACCTAGGTATCCCTCTCCACTATGATAAACTGAGGAGAGAGGATATCCAACCTTTCTGGATAAAATCATTAAAAGTATTGCTGGGTGGAGGGGCAAACTTCTCTCTTACAGAGGTAGATCGATCCTCATACAAGCTTGTTTGGCTAGCATTCTAGTGTATCTCCTCTCCTTCTTCAAGTTCCCTAAATGGGCAGTGAACCTCATCAATTCTCAGATGTCTCATTGCTTGTGGAATGATTTTGAGGGAAATAGGAAGCTACATCTTGCTAATTGGGCCCTAGTCTCTATGAAAAAAGATTTTGGAGGCCTAGGCATACCTAACCTCCAAGAAATTAACATCTGTCTTCTAGGGTCTTGGATTAAAAGATTCTATGAGGAAGACCTGAAACCCTGGAAGCTTCTTATTGCCCATAAATACCTAGGAAATAAACCTAATATGTTTGTCCCTTCCTCCAACCCTAAGACCTCTAGATTCTGGAAAGGATTAAAATCTATTATGCATGCTGTGAAATTTGGCTACAGATGGAACATAGGGGATGGGAGCAGAACCAGGTTCTGGGAAGATACTTGGTTTGTCACATCCCCCCTAGCAGTCCAATTTTGGCCTATTTACTCTGTCTGCAATGAGCTTAACAAAAGTGTCAATGAAGTTTGGGACGGTCAATGCCTAAAACTCTCTTTTAGAAGGAACTTTAGTGATAGTCTCATGGAACAATGGTTCCAGTTGGAGGAAATTGCCAAAAGCATTACCTTTACTGCCGAGCCGGATGCCCTGATTTGGCAGCTGGACAATAAGGGGAAGTATTCCTCCAGCTCCCTCTATCATTTTATCAACTTTAGAGGGGTTCAACCCGTGTTTATCCCTGCTGTCTCGAAATTGAGAGTTCCCCCTAAAATTCATGTATTTCTCTGGCTTCTCTCCAAAAACAAATTGATGACTAGGGATAACCTTAGGAAGAGACACATCATCAAACCCCTTAATTGTGTTTACTGCTTGGAACAAGAGTCTTGTTCTCACCTATTTTTTGAATGTACAGTTGCTAAACATCTCTGAGCCCACATTGAGGAATATTTCTCTAGTCAGATTGGCTCATCCTTTGAATCTGTCGCCAGATTCTGGATTGCTACCAAAAAGTGCTCAGTTTTAAACACTGTTAGCTCAGCTGTCCTTTGGTGCCTCTGGAAATATAGAAATGCTATGATTTTCAGTAACACCTCCTGGATTTCCATTCCGCAGCTCTTGAGGTTGATCAGGAACATGGTGAGGAACTAGGCGATTCTCTCCTCCGGATCGGACAAGGACAAGTTGACGAGCTTCGTGGAAACCCTAACAAGATCCCTCCAGAAACCGTTGGCGATCACTTGTGGCTGAACAAGGCTCGACCTGCTCTGGGGCTGGACCCGTGGGCTCGTCTCAAGATCTTTGATGAAGATGATGGGCACCTGGCGCCGAAAAAGAGGGACATCCACCATGCTACGCCTTTCAGCCCGGTGTCTCCACTTGCTTACTGGTCGCCGCAGGCTGACACGGCCGCTCGGCTGAAGACCATGAAGGCTTCACTGGACCCTCCTTGTGTCATTTGAGTGCTCTATCCGCTCTGCCTTTGGCCGCTCGGGTGATTTGTGTTATTCAGAGAACTTGTTCATCCACCCCCCTAGTTTGTAGCATTTCTACCTTTGCTTTCGAACTGCTCTTTGAGCTGCTGTATCAAGATATGTTGTGGTTTCATTCTCAGCAATGGAACCGGGGAGATGCTCCCTGTTTTTCTAAAAAAATTATTTTATATGTTATTATATATTATTTTTATTGTCATCATATATTTAACAGATACTTACATACGTAAGAAAATAATATCCCACATCTTATTAACTTATAAAAATAATTTTTTAACAAATAAAATCCTGGATTGTTTTGGCACGAAAATCCTAGTGATTGTGTACAAAAGCTTGGTAAGATTTAAGGACGAATGTAATAATATCACTTATTATTTAAATATATTTATAATAAAATGCTCAGCCCCTTTTTATTTTTTGATAACATTGCTGGCCCAACCCAACATTATAATTAGAATCAGCCCAGCAAAATTGTGTATTTTGAGAAATTGCAAATGGCCTATAATTTTTTAGGAAATAAAATAAACATGCCGCATGGACGCTACATTATTTGTTCACCCAGCCCAGCTAATGGCTGTAATTCAAAAAAAGATCAAATTGACTGTAAATTCTACCGCACAACAAAAAGACTATAAATTCTAAAAAAATGGGTTGAATACGTGCCACATTTTTGGAGGCTGAAATGTGGGCCAATAGGTCGAAGCCAATGCAAGTCGTTGTCAATTTAGTCAATAAATGATTCTGACATGTTAACCGTTGGATTTACATCCAACGACCGACATCCATCTTCAATCTCTCGTCTTCTTCCTCTAGCGCCGCCGGGACCACCTCCCGCCTCTTGCTGTTAGCAGCTCTGCTTAGCATGCTTCGCTATGAAGCGCTACTCCATCGTTGGCCAGGCCATCCCTCCACCCCTCCACACCACCTATTCTTCTCCACCGACTGCCGAACCACACCGCACTAGAACCAGTTAACCCTCGTACACCTCTTTGTCTGCGACTCTACTCCCGCGTCTTCCCATCTCCGGCTCGTTGTTGTCCGGGGCCTCGCCGTCGTCCACCACCTTGGATGCGCTCGACGCGGCGTGGTCAACGAACGACACCATCGGAAGTAGACTGTGCGTGGAGAGGCTGACAGCTGGGTCCATGACCGCACACAAGGAAATGCCTCCTTATCATGCGCAAAATAATGATTCCTCCACCTGACATCTGGGACCCACCGGAAAGGCCTCTGTATTTCGCGAAATAAAGTGCCCCCCGCTGACATGTTAGACCCACCAGCTATCTTCGCACGCAAGGAAGTGCCTCCTTATTACGCACAAAAAAATGAATATTCCCGCCGCCAGTTGGAACCCAGCATAGTGGGAGGCTGACTTGTGGGCCTACCAAGTTGACGGGGACGGAGGGCTTTGTCAACTTAGTCAATATGAACGATTCTAGCTCCTGTTACCGTACGATGTTCATCCAACGGCTGTAGTGCTTCTTCAACCTCTGGTCTTCTTGCTCCAGCCGCCCAAACCAGCGCCGGTCATGCCGCGTGCTCCTGCCTCCCGTGGCCGGCTGTGATGCCGCAGAGGCCTCACCACCCCCTACTACTCCCACCGCTGGCCAGGCCATCCCTCTACTCACTCACACCCCCTGTTATTCTGCGGCGACAACAGCCTCACACCGCAGCCAAACCAGTGAACCCTCGTACTCCTCTTCGCGTGGGCATCCATTGCTGCGTCTTCCCCGGCTCCGAGTCGTCCCCTTCCTAGTCCTCGCCACTGTCCACCGCCCTGGTGCTCTCGGCGCGGCGTGGTCAACATGGTCAACGACCGACTTCCATCGGAAGAGTATTCTACGTGGAGAGGCTAACAGCTGGGTCCACGGCAGCCGCAAGGAAGTGCCTCCTTATTACGCGAAAAATAATTATTCCTCCACCTGACAGCAGAGACCCACCGGACGGGCCACCAGTATTTTGCGGAAAAAATTGTTTCCCCCTGACTGCTGGGACCCACCGGACGGGCCACCGTATTTCATGAAAAAAGCGTAACCCCCGCTGTTAGCTCGGACCCACCGGAAGTGCCTCCTTATTACGCACAAAAAAATGAATACTCCCCCGGCTAGCTAGGACCCACCTTGCTCGGAGGCTGACTTGTGGGCCTACTAAGTTGTCGGGGATGAAGGGCTTTGTCAACTTAGTCAATATGAACGATTCTAGCTCCAGTGACCGTACGATGTCCATCCAACGGCCGTAGTGCTTCTTCAACCTCTGGTCTTCTTGCTCCAGCCGCCCAAAGCAGCGCCGGTCGTGCCGCATTGTAACACCCCGGATATGACTTTCCCAATATGTATTCCAACTCTTGCCGTTTCCGGCCTTAAGTTATTTTATTTTCTCGGGTTCGGGTCTTTGTCTCCGTGTGTTGTTGTCGTTGTCATGCTTCTCATATCATGTCACCATGTGCATTGCATTTGCATACGTGTTCATCTCATGCATTCGAGCTTTTTCCCCGTTGTCCGTTTTGCATTCCGGCGCTTCGTTCTCCTCCGGTGGTCGTTTCTACCTTTCTTTCGTGTGTGGGGATTAAACATTTCCGAATTGGACCGAGACTTGCCAACCGGCCTTGGTTTACTACCGGTAGACCGCCTGTCAAGTTTCGTACCATTTGGACTTCGTATGATACTCCAACGGTTAACCGAGGGACTGAAAAGGCCTCGTGTGTGTTGCAGCCCAACACCCCTCCAAGTTGGCCCAAAACCCACCTAAACCCTCTCCATCATCTAGAGCGTTCGATCACGATCGCGTGGCCGAAAACCGCACCTCATTTGGACTCTCCTAGCTCCCTCTATGCCTATATATAGAACCCTCCTCCTCAAATTCCGGTTCAAGCCACCCCTAACCCTAGATCCACTTCTCCTCGCCGCACCGGACACGTCCGGCCCGGCCGGACAGCGTCCGCCACTGCCTCCGGCCAACCGGGGCACGCCACGCGGCAAGCCCGCGCCCCACTTCCCCGCCGACAGCCATGGCCCGCCGAA
>NC_041384.1:164015200-164021124 GCF_002162155.2 Triticum dicoccoides | reverse complement strand
CGCCTTGCTCCGGCGCCGCCGCGCCCGCCATCGACGCCCGACGCCGCCGCCTTGCTCCGGTGCCACCGCGCCGCCGCGCCCGCCATCGACGCCCGACGCCGCCGCCTCGCTCCGGCGGCGTCCCGCCACGCCGCTCCCGCCGGCCGATGCCGCGGCTCCGTCCGCGCCCCCCTCCGCCGGCCGGATCCGGCGACCCGGCCCTCTCCGGCGTTCCCCACGCTCCGGCCGACTCCTCCTCCGGCGAACCCAGCCGGCGAACCTCGGTTCGCGCGCCGCCCCGATCCGGATCTAGGAGGTTGACTTTTCCCCTCGAGATTTCACTAAGTCCCCGAAATTTCCTAGTTCATATGCTCCTGTTCATCGCATCGTAACTCCTCATCTGTAGCTCTGTTTTGGGCATATAGCATATCAAAATGTTCGTCTCAGAGAGTACATCATTTCATTTCATTGCATCATTTTCATTTGAGTTCATCTTGATGCCCGAAATGCTGTTAGAACAGTGCTACTTGAGATAATTGTCAGATCTGCTACTTCATTTAGACATTTGTCATTTTTTGCCATGATTATTGTGTGCATGATATGTCCCTGAGTTCTACATATGTTTTGTTAAGGGTTTTTCCATCTTTCCAGAGGTGCAACCCATGTATTTTTGTGATGTGTGTGGTGACTAGCACGAGCTTGCAAAGTGAGGCACTTGGTAATGCTGATTTCAGGGACATAGCATTTCCACTAAGTCCTTGACCTGTTTATCTCATATTGCCATATGTTCATGTTGTTTCCTAGTGATTCGTGCCTCTTTTGAGGATGATCAGTAAGGATGTTTTGTTAATCTTGTAGTGCTCTATCCATCCATGTCTTTATTTGCAATTATGGAGCATCCTAGCTTGACTCAATCGAGCTCTACTTTTTCTACTTCGTGAATCTAGGCAGATTGTCTACTTGTTAGCGATTTTGCCGGGGATGTTGTAGTTGATCCGTGCATGCTATGCTATTGTTCTTGCCATGTCTAGCTTTCTTTTTGTGTATGCTTGATGGGTGTATGCTTATCTTGTCATGACTTGCTCCGTAGTGAGTGCATCGAGCTCGTAAACATGCCTACTTGATATCTGTTTTCAGCATGTGCCAGTTTCACTAAGTCTGAGAACTGATTATGTTTTTGCCATGTTCACATGCTTGCAATTGTATTTTCTGATCCCTTTTGGCTCAAGGTCACTAAGGGACTTTTGTTAAGCTCTTTGAGTAGCTCCATGCCATGCTTTACTTTGCCATGTTCAGGTCCCGTAGCATATAGTTTTGTTGCTCCGAAGAGTGCTATCTGATCTGAAATTCCAAACAAGTGTTAATTTCACTAAGTTTGAGATCTGTTTACCATATGCATTTTTGCCATGCTTGTTTGAACCTGTTAATGGATGAGTTGGCCGTAGCTCAGTGCTAGACTTTTGTTAAGCATCATGAATGCATCCCTGCCATGTATTTTCTTGCCATTTTTGGGTGCTGTAGCATGTTCATCTCGTTGCATTTAGATGACCACTTGCTGTAAATCGCAGAACGTGGTCATATTTGAATCGCTTGCCATTTCCAAACCGTAACTCCGATTCCGGCGTTCTTTATATCGTTTTCAAGTGACTTCATCTCATATTTCCAGTGACACACTTGGATTCCCAATTTGAGGCCAGATTCATGCATCCCTTGTCAAATCTTGCATATGCATCCCGCATCGCATCCCGCATAGCATACCATCATTGCATCATATTGTTTGAGCTTTGCACATGGTTGATTGTGTTCCGTTTGCTTGTTTGTCTTGTTTGGGTAGAGCCGGGAGACGAGTTCGCTTTTGAGGAGCCCGTTGAGTTTTCTTTCGAGGATCCAGTCAACTCTGACAACTTTGCAGGCAAGATGATCATACCCTCGAAATCACTACTATCTTTGCTATGCTAGATTGCTCGCTCTTTTGCTATGCCAATGCTATGATGCCTACCACTTGCTTTCAAGCCTCCCAAATTGCCATGGCAAACCTCTAACCCACCATGTCCTAGCAAACCGTTGATTGGCTATGTTACCGCTTTGCTCAGCCCCTCTTATAGCGTTGCTAGTTGCAGGTGAAGATTGAAGATCTGTTCCTTGTTGGAACATTATTTACTAGTTGGGATATCATGATATTGCCATGTTATCTTAATGCATCTATATACTTAGTAAAGGGTGGAAGGCTCGGCCTCTCGCCTAGTGTTTTGTTCTACTCTTGCCGCCCTAGTTTCCGTCATATCGGTGTTATGTTCCCGGATTTTGCGTTCCTTACGCGGTTGGATTATAATGGGAACCCCTTGATAGTTCGCCTTGATTAAAGCTTTTTTAGCAATGCCCAACCTTGGTTTTACCATTTGCCACCTAGCCTCTTTTTCCCTTGGGTTTCCGGAGCTCGAGGGTCATCTTATTTAAACCCTCCCGGGCCAGTGCGCCTCTGAGTGTTGGTCCAACTCGTCAGCCGCCGGTGGCTACCAGGGGCAACTCTGGGCTGGCCTATCGGAAGTTTAGACAATCTGAGTGTGCCCTGAGAAAGAGATATGTGCAGCTCCTATCGGGATTTGTCGGCACATTCGGGTGGTGTTGCTGGATTTGTTTTAACCTGTCGAAGTGTCTTGAAGAACCGAGATACCGAGTCTGATCAGAACGTCTCGGGAGGAGGTCTATTCCTTCGTTGACCGTGAGAGCTTGTCATGGGCTAAGTTGGGACTCCCCTGCAGGGATTTGAACTTTCGAAAGCCGTGCCCGCGGTTATGGGCAGATGGGAATTTGTTAATGTCCGGTTGTAGATAACTTGAACCTTAACTTAATTAAAATGAATCAACAGTGTGAGTTACCGTGATGGCCTCTTCTCGGCGGAGTCCAGGAAGTGGACACGGTGTTGGAGTAATTCTTGTCGCAGGTTTGCCCTCTTTAGTTATGCGTTCGCGCTTTGCCTCCTCTTCTCGTTCTCTTTTGCGAACAGCTTAGCCACCATATATGCTAGTCGCTTGCTGCAGCTCCACATATATTTACCTTGCCATACCTATTAAGCTTAAATAGTCTTGATCGCGAGGGTGCGAGATTGCTGAGTCCCTGTGGCTCACAGATTACTATTACATCAGATGCAGGGCCTAATGATTCCGCTCCAGGTGACGCGCTTGAGCTCAAGTGGGAGTTCGACGAGGACTCTCAACGATACTATGTGTCTTTCCCTGATGATCAGTAGTGGTGCCTAGTTGGGGGTGATCGGGACCATGTCGCATGTTGGGTTATCTTTTATTTTGGCACCGTAGTCGGGCCATGAGTGTTTGGATGATGTAATGTTATTTATGTACCTTGATTGACGTGGCGAGTGTAAGCCAACTATGTTTCTCCCCTTAATTATTTATATTACATGGGATGTTGTGAAGATTGCCTAACTTGCGACATAGGCCTTCAATGCGATTATGCCTCTAAGTCGTGCCTCGACACGTGGGAGATATAGTCGCATCGAGGGTGTTACACGCATGCTCCTGCCTCCCGTGGCCGGCTGTGTTGCCGCAGAGGCCTCACCGCCCCCTACTATTCCCACCGCTGGCCAGGCCCTGCGGCGACGGCAGCCTCACACCGCAGCCGAACTAGTGAACCCTCATAGTCCTCTCCGCGCGGGCTTCCACTGCCGCGTCGTCCCCTTCCTATGCCTCGTCGTCGTCCACCGTCGTGGTGCTCTCCGTACGGCGTGGTCAACGTGGTCAAGGAACGACTTCCATCGGAAGAGTACTGTACGTGGAGAGGCTGACAGCTGGGTCCACGGCCACAACCCAGTTTTTTTTGTGATTTGCCAAGTAAGTCGCTTTTGTCAGGCCTGTTGGGCTGCAAATCTTTCAAGACGAGGAGAGCTTTCATTCGGCTGGCCGAGAAAATGGCCCATCAATAATGAGAAATGGGTTGTACATTTTTAAAACACATCAAACCGGCAATTAGTTTCAAATATCTTTTTTTCATTTCAAGATTTTAAATTACATTAATTTTTATGCGTGGAGAATTTGTTGGATTTTATATTGATATACATTTATTTTTAAAATCAGTTTGAATGTGAGTCAAAATTTCGGGATTAAAAATAGTTCGGACCGCACCAAAATATGCAAAATTTCGTATAATTTTTTAACCGTTGCCACAATATGGGCTGTAATGCTAACAAAAAGAATATGGGCTCCAAAAAACCCTTAAGAATTAGCAAATGGGCTGTAAATTATTAGAAATAATGACAGATGGGTTGTATGCTATTTTCCACAGATTTGAGGATTTCCTAAAAAAAAGGTTGACGCACAAGCACTGACTATTGGATGTCCATCCAACGGTCGTCGTGCTTCTTCAATCTCTGCTCTTCCTGCTCCAGCCGCTCAAACAAGCGCCGACGGGACTGCCTGCTCCCTCCTCCTCGCGGCCGGCTGTGCTGCCGCGCAGGCCTCACCGCCCGACCGTACTCCCATCACTGGCCTAGCCATCCCTCTACTCACCCACACCTATTGTTATTCTCCGGCGATGGCAGACGAACCAGTAAACCCTCGTACAGTCGTACTCCCCTCCGCGTGGGAAACAATTGCCGAGTGTTCCCTGCCTCTGTGTCGTCCCCTTCCTAGGCCTCGCTGTCGTCTACCGCCCTGGTGCTCTCGGCGCGGCGTGGTCAACGTGGTCAAGGAACGACTTCTACCGGACGTGGAATGTATGTGGAGAGGCTGACAGCTGGGTCCATGGCCACAGCAAGGAAGTCCCTCTTTATTATGCGGAAAATAATGATTCCTCCACCTGACAGCTGGGACCCACCGGACGGGCCACTGTATTTCGTGAAAAAAACGTTCCCCCCTGACTGCTGGGACCCACCAGCTACATCTTCGCACGCAAGGAAGTGCGTCCAGGCAAAAAAAAATGATTCGCCCCTTGACTGCTGGGACCGACCAGCTACATCTTCGCAGGCAAGGAAGTGCCTAACAGTCGGGACCCACCTGGTCGAAGCGTACGTAGCGTTGTCATTCTGGTCACGAACGTGTATGTACATACTGGTCGATGTAGAGGCGCGCACGTGTCGTAGTAGAGGCGCGCATGTAGCATTTACACGTACGTACAGTGTCCAGGGTGCAAGAAAGAAAATACGGCCACGCATGTGTACATACGGGCGGGGTCTCAAACACCTACTCGCGCATACATACGACCAGGGCTTGTGTACATGGATGGGTCGGAACGGAGAAACAGCGTCGTCGTCGTGTTCATGGGGAGGCAACGGAATGCGTCGTGTTCATGGGGAGGCAACAGAATGCATTGTGTTCATGGGGAGGCAACGGAATGCGTCGTGTTCATCGGGAGGGCTTGGATGGAACATGCGATGAAAACGAGGCATGGCGTACCGCAGAACGGAGGAAACGGCCTTGTGTTCAACCGGCCACGTTCGAAACGGGATCCTGTTCATCGGGAGGGGTCTGGCGTACCGCAAAACGGAGAAAACGGACCTCCTACGGTCGAAACGGGGGTCCTATTGATCGGGAGGGTGTGGCGTACCGCAAAACGGAGGAAACGGGCTTGTGTTGGAGCGCTACGGTCGAAATAGGGGTCATGTTCATCGGGAGGGGTGTGGCGTACCGCAAAACGGGACTCCACGGGATACTGTTCATCTCCACCGTCGACCTCCTCCAGCCTCCATGGGCTCCTGTTCATCCAGCCTCCACGGGCTCCTGTTCATCCAGCCTCCACCGCGTGCTACTCCACCGGCTACTGTTCAACCACCCCTCCACCGTCTACTATTCATCCAGCCCTCCACACCACGGGGTCCTGTTCAACCACCCCTCCACGGGCACCCCTCCACCGTCTACTGTTTATCCAGCCCTCCACACCACGGGGTCCTGTTCAACCACCCCTCCACCGTCTACTGTTCATCCAGCCCTCCA
>NC_041384.1:164004808-164014552 GCF_002162155.2 Triticum dicoccoides | reverse complement strand
ATCTCCGGCCCGCCCAGGACGAAAAGCTCATTTTCTGTCATGATTTTTTGTCATAGAAGTAGGAGCCCACCACATCTATGATGATACCGAGTTTTGTCACAATTATCGTCATAGAAGTGTCATATGTATGATAGAAAAAAATTCGCTTGGCTCAAAATGTCAGGATGTGTCTTTTTTTGTAGTGTGTGTCTTGACAATAGAACCAAGTCTGGTTCCAGTCTTTGGGGTGACTTAGTGGTTTAGCATAGGGAAAGCTGACATCTTTCCTCTTTTGAATTGAAACCCCACCGAGTTCAGTGTTGGGCCCATCAACAAATTCAGTCTGGCGATTTAAATAGTAAAACTCTCTGAATAAATCAACTGTGGGCTCCTCTTGAAGATAAGCTTCGCAGAACACTTGGAAATTGCAAATGTTGGATACGGAGTTGGGTCCAATATCTTGAGGATGAAGTTGGAGGAAATGAAGCACATTACAGAAGAACTTTGAGCTGGGTGGGCTGAACCCCCTACTCGGGTGATCAGCAAAAACAATCACTTCTCCGTCCTTGGGTCTAAGAGGAAATTCTTCACTAGGGACCCTCCAGTGAGTGACTTCTTTTTTGGCTAAAGCGCCAGTTGCAACATAGTTGTTCAAGTCTTCCTCAGTAACCCGGGATTGGACCCAGTTACAAGCAGAATATGTCTTAGCCATTATCGATGAGCTAAAAGAAAGATTGTGCCGGTTCAAGATTATATGGTTAAGCCGGCTGACGAGTTAAACAGTGAATAACAGTAATGAAGCGTGCATAGGTATTAAGCCAGAGATTGACATTGAAGCTATAAAGAGGAGCTATTGTCAACTTAAGAGGGGACTAATGGTATCTGGTGGGTCACTATTTCTGTGTTAGCCCACACAATTGTTGATTTACAGATCTAAGAAAGGGAAAATTACTCAGTGTTGGAAAAACATGTTTCACAGATTGATATCATAATTTTGGATCTACGCCGCGTTAGATAATGGAAAAAAATCTAGACCTAAGTTGCAGTGCCTGAGCAGTTCATATGTCCATATCGGTTTTTTTATGCAAAAGGAGATGACCTAATAATGAAAATAAAGCGTTACGGCTACCACCGCGCAGGAGAGGTACCAAGTTCGAATAAAAAATAAGTGCTACAGCGAAGAACGAAGATGAACTTCGACGAACTCATGGAAACACTAATGGGATCTATGGGAAAATAAAGAAGGATAACTCACCAGAGCTGTTGAACAACGGAGGCGCGCGGACGAATTCTGGTCAGATCAAGTCGATGCAGCGGCCGTGGTTGATGCAGAGGCAAAGGTCGATGGCGGCGGCGGAGCTCAGGTGCTGAGACGACGCAAAGGTGGAAGACAGACGAAGATGCAAGGGGGAAAGTGAAAGGGACCCCTGGCCCTATTTATAAGACGAAAGGATAAGTGACATGCGCGGGAATCGAGGAGGTTAAAAAATGGATATGTGACGGCGCGGGCGCCTCGATTTTTGGAAGTTCATTAAAAGAGAAGCTATATTAAGATTTGAGATTTATGTAATATTAATGACAGGTGACGTCACGACGGGTTACCACGATCTTAGAAGATGACGTCACGGCGGGTTACAGGATCTCGCAAGAATAAATGAAGAAGGATTTTCCTAAGTGTTGAAGATTGACATGAACAAGTTCAAATCAACCCCGGGCCTAATGTTGGGGATATAACTATTGGGTATGACCCGCCCGGGAGGGGTCGGGTTATACCAATGACGGTTCATCAAGACAAAGCCCGTGAAGATGTTGAAGATGGTGGTTCATGAAGCAGACTTGCTAAGGGTCCAAAGCCCAAAGGCGACTTAAGGCCCATAGGTGTAAACTGCCATATATGTATGACATGGATTGTAAGGCAATTATAATTAGTAACTGAGCCGGACACATTGATGATGAGCCGGCCGAGACTCTGTGAGTCACCGGGCGTCAACCTGTGTATATAAAGGGACGACCCGGCGACGGCTTAGGACAAGAAACAAGAGAGATCGAAAGCTAGGTTAAGCGTATTCGCTCCCTGGTAATCGAAACCCAAGCAATACCACCTCAACTGGAGTAGGCTTTTACCTTCATAGCAAGGGGCCGAACCAGTATAAACTCCTGTGTCCTTTGTCCCGTTTAACCCCTTCAACCTAACCTAGTTGCGATGGCTCCATGACTAAGTCCTTCCGCTAGGATATCTGCCGTGACAATTCCACGACAGAAATGATGTAGAATTTTCTAGAAAGCATAAAGGAGTGCTTGAAAGGAGTTTTTCAAAGAAAGACCTCGGTGAAGCTACTTACATATTGGGCATCAAGATCTATAAAGATAGATCAAGACGCTTGATAAGACTTTCGATGAGTACATACCTTGATAAGATTTTGAAGGAGTTCAAAATGGATCAGTCAAAGAAGGAGTTCTTGCCTGAGTTGTAAAGTATGAAGTTGAGTAAGACTCAAAACCCGACCACGACAGAAGATAGAGAGAGAATAAAAGTCATTCCCTATGCCTCAGCCATAGGTTCTATAAAGTATGCCATGCTGTATACCAGACCTATTGTGTACCTTGCCATGAGTTTAGCAAAGGGGTACAATAGTGATCCAGGAGTAGATCACTTGACAACGATAAAAATTATCCTTATAGGACTAAGGAAATATTTCTCGATTATGGAGGTGATAAAGAGTTCATCATAAAGAGTTACGTCGATGCAAGCTCTAACACTGATCTGGATGACTCTGAGTATCAATCTGGATACATATTAAAAGTGGGAGCAATAAGCTAGAGTAGCCCCATGCAGAGCATTGTAGACATAGAAATTTGCAAAATACATACATATCTGAATGTGGCAGACCCATTGACTAAACTTCTCTCACAAGCAAAACATGATCACTCCTTAGTACTCTTTGGGTGTTAATCACATGGCGATGTGAACTAGATTATTGACTCTAGTAAACCCTTTGGGTGTTGGTCACATGGTGATGTGAACTATTAGTGTTAAATCACATGGCGATGTGAACTAGATTATTGACTCTAGTGCAAGTGGGAGACTGAAGGAAATATGCCCTAGAGGCAATAGTAAAGTTATATCATGATAAATGTTTATTATTCATGCTAGAATTGTATTAACCGGAAACTTGATACATGTGTGGATACATAGACAAAACACAGTGTCCCTAGTAAGCCTCCACTTGACTAGCTCGTTAATCAAAGATGGTTAAGTTTCCTGACCATAGACATGTGTTGTCATTTGATGAATGGGATCACATCATTAGAGAATGATGTGATGGACAAGACCCATCCGTTAGCTTAGCATTATGATCGTTTAGTTTATTGCTATTGCTTTCTTCATGACTTATACATATTTCTCTGACTATGAGATTATGCAACTCCCGAATACCGGAGGAACACTCTGTGTGCCATCAAATGTCACAACATAACTGGGTGATTATAAAGATACTCTACAGGTGTCTCCGATGGTGTTTGTTGAGTTGGCATAGATCGAGATTAGGATTTGTCACTCCGAGTATCGGAGAGGTATCTCTAGGCCCTCTCGGTAATGCACATCACCATAAGCCTTGCAAGCAATGTGACTAATGAGTTAGTTGCAGGATGATGCATTAAGAAACGAGTAAAGAGACTTGCCGGTAATGAGATTGAACTAGGTATGGAGATACCGATGATCGAATCTCAGGCAAGTAACATACCGATGACAAAGGAAATAACATATGTTGTCATAACGGTTTGACCGATAAAGATCTTTGTAGAATATGTGAGAACCAATATGAGCATCCAGGTTCCGCTATTGGTTATTGACCGGAGAGGTTTCTCGGTCATGTCTACATAGTTGTCGAACCCGTAGGGTCCGCACACTTAACGTTTGATGACGATTTGTATTTATGAGTTATGTGTTTTGGTGACCGAAGTTTGTTCGAAATCCAGGATGAGATCACGGACATGACGAGGAGTCTCGAAATGATCGAGAGGTAAAGATTGATATATTGGAAGGTAGTATTCGAACACCGGAAGGGTTCCGGAGTGTATCGGGTACATACCGGAGTACCGGAGGGGTTACGGGAACCCCCGGGGAAAGATATGGGCCATATGGGCCATATGAGCCATAGGAGGGAGGCTAACCAGCCCACAAGGGGCTGGTGTGCCCCCACAAGGGAGGAGGCCGAATTAGACTAGGGAAGGGAGCGCCATCCCCCTTTCATACTCCTACTCATCCTTCCCCTTTTCCCCCTTCGGTAGAAGGAAAAAATGGGGCGGCCGAATCTTACTAGGACTGGAGTCCTAGTAGGACTCCCCTCTCCTTGGCGCGCCCCTTGTGGCCGGCCTCTTCCCCTCCTCCTTTATATACGGGGGCAGGGGGCATCCTAAAGCATATGAATTATTCTCTTAGCTGTGTGCGGTGGCTTCTCCATAGTTTACTCCTCCGGTCATAGTGTCGTAGTGCTTAGTCGAAGTCCCGCGCGGATCACATCACCATCCCCGTCACCACGCCGTCGTGCTGACGAAACTCTCCCTTGACCCTCTGCTGGATCAAGAGTTTGAGGGACGTCATCGAGCTGAACGTGTGCTGAACTCGGAGGTGCCGTACGTTCGGTACTTGATCGGTTGGATCACGAAGACGTTCGACTGCATCAACCGCGTTAACCTAACGCTTCCGCTTTTGGTCTAGGAGGGTACATGGACACACTCTCCCGTCTCGTTGTTATGCTTCTCCTAGATAGATCTTGCGTGATCGTAGGAAATTTTTTGAATTACTACATTCCCCAACACCACCCTTACTTCAAGATCTCTGTCGACCGTCCGACAACCATGAAGACGTTCAGAGATTGCAAAATAATTGACATGAGCGAGATAACATTTTCCTAATAAAATTTCTATTACTCCCCCCGTTCGAAATTACTTGTTGTAAAAATAAAAAAAAATATACTTGTAACTAAAATACGTCTAGATACATTCATTTCTCGACAAATAATTCTGGACAAAAGACTATTTTTATATTTTGTCCCCACTTCCATAGATAGATGTAGATCTACTCGCCCAAAATCTCCCCAAGCTTCATTTCCTCCCCAAACCAAGCAGAGCCTACTTGTCTCCCTCCGCGAATCTCTCCCTCCCACGCTGATCTCAATCTGCCCGTCCCTCCACGGGCCCGCGCCGCCTCCCTCCCTCCATCCCCGCCGCATCGCCGGCGGCCTCAGCTTCGCACGCTCCGATGGTGCCGAGGTGGGTTTTCTTTCTCCTGGAAGAGCCCCCCCGCACGCTCCGCCAGGAATGCCGTGGCTTCTCCTCCTCCCAGAAGAGGCTCCCGCGCGCTCCGCCCAGCGCCGGGACGCCGTCTCCGCACACGCTTAATTACGCTATTTGCCCTCTATGTTTCTCAACCCGCGAAAACCCTAATTCCTCCTCAGTTATCTTTCCGCGCTGCTCGTGTGCACAAGCACTGGCCGCATTCGGGGTTTTTTCTTTTTTGAGTCCCGCTTGTTCCCTGTTCCTTTGCAGATTGGTCTCTTGCTAGTGCTGGCGGCTCAACCTGCAGACCGCGGCACCGCCATGGAGGCTCCGCTGACGGTGCAGATTGTCGAGTTCAACACCAAGGTGCGCCTTTCTGGGCTCCTCCATTTTCCCCGGTTCATTTTGGGTTTTCGTGCAGTGCTGTGAGGCTGTTGCTCTACATGTTTGGTGTTGGTGGATGTGCTTTGCAGGTGATGCAAGAGGAGCTGAAGAAGCTGGGGCTCAAGGTCAACCACCATGAGGCCAACATCACGTTCCTCAAGTCTGAGATCTATGCTATCGAAGAGTCGATTGCTGACCTGACAAGTAAGATTTTGTGTGTTTGCCACCCCGGCTTTATGCACTCTAGGTTACGCTGTTCTTATCTGAGAATGCAGCATGTGGATACCATCTGGCAGACCACGAAACATGTTAATTACGTTGTGGTGTGTTAGTCAACCATTAAGTTGTCGAAGTCCTTGGCACTGAAGCTCTGTCATTTATGGAACTTTATTTGCCAATATTCCTATGTGGCTCTGTTTCGAACCACGTTATCAATATCTTGTTGTTTGAAATCATTTAAAGTGAAATCGACAATGTTCAGACTTGAATGACCATCTTTGTGTGTGCTGAATCCTGAATTGGATTGTCCATGAAAAAGCTAATAAGATGATATGCAGTACTCTTACTTATAGGGCACATGTCCTGCAAAATTAATATTATTTTCAAAGGCTGAAAATGCTGTGCTAAAAGCACACGTGCAATCATACAAAAGGCTAAAGAAATATGTAATACCATGAGGGGCTCGTTGTACATCCATGCAATTTTTTGAATTTTAATTCAGTGTATTGTGTGAGATGCACTTCTTTTTTGCTATGAACAGTGCACCTCACAATCTGAATCGAGTTTGAACTTGGAATTTTGTATCCGCGCACATCAGAAGTTTGTATGAACTTATATGTGTGTATTTGGTTTGAACAACATTTGTGCACTTAGCTATCATTCACTACAACACGGCTGTTGAAAGAAGGCGTATTGGCTAGGGTGTTTCTCTAAACGCCTCAAAATTGTGCTTAAGGAGGTGTTTTGGAGAATTCGCCTTAAATCATCTCTAGCTTAAGGTGTTTTTGCAAACCTCCTCGGATTGTGTGCAACTTTGGAGGCATTTTTACAAATTGTCTCGGATTGTATGCAGCTTTGGAGGTGTTTCCTAAAAAACCTGTAACCGGTAGAGATTTTGAGGCGATTCTCAAAAACACCTGATTGATTGGGGGTTTCTCAAAAATCGTCTCCAATCGCTGTGATGTTTCCTATTGCGGGGCATGTCCATGTATATATGTATAATTTATGACAAAGGGCATGCTTTGTTACATAATCACAATATATTCGCTGGTCTAGTGGTAGTGTGCTTACAATGGTTTGCAGCTGGTCCTGTGCTCGAGTCTTGCGTGCGTCGGAATGTTGCAGGCATATTTTTTACCTGTGTGAGGTTCTGTCTTTTAGTACCATACTGCTTAGCGAACAAGAGATTGCCGTATAAAAGGAGGAAACGTGGTCGCTGATTCAGAAATCGGAGCTACTGGTTAATGGGCTTAGGGGCCAGTTGCGCGATTGAATATTTCCGCCCGGTATATATGCGCCATGATACAGACGTTGAGGCCTAGCCGGAAAATAGAAAGCTGACGTTGATTCTTTTCTCTCAGTTTGGGGTTTCGGTTGAGAAGTTTAGCAGTGCTTTAGGAAAACGCCCTAAAACGCCAGCAGATTCAAGGCGTTATTGGGGAATGCCTTGATTGACCTTCCCCTTCGCTACCATCTACATTCTACAGCATTGTAATATCAGCCGCGTTGTAGTGTCTAGGACTAGCCAATATTTCATGCTCATTTTCAAATTAGAATATGTTAGCATCATGGTCTGTGCATTGCATCGGATCGTGGATTTGTTTGAAAAAAAAAGGTGGCTGTGCTATATTAGTATCATAATGTGTAGGTAATACATGTCATTTTATACACAAAATGTTAAGAGTTGTTCAATACTTCTCTTAATTTATTATTCCTATTTAGATGCTAAACCTCAGAACCTTGTCAGTTACACTTGGAAAGGCTGCTGTAATTGCAAATAATGGTACATCAGTTGTCCTATACCTTTTCAATCTGTTGCTGAACCTGGAACTTTTATCAGTTAAACGTGGAAAGAAGGTTGTAGCTTCAAGTAATGGTACATCAGTTCAAGAAGCTGAACAGCGTACAATTGAAAGCATATGTAATCAGGACAAGACAGCAGCTTCGCTTATATGCCAGCTCAAGAAACGTCATTCCACACAAATATCAACAATGCCAATGATGAAAGATATCCTTGGTGTTGTGGCTACCTTAGGAAAAACAAATGATGATAATCTAAGCAGGTTAATTTTCACCTTGTTTTGAATTGAATTTAGCTCCTCTATTGGTGCTAATTTACTTCACATGATATGTTTGTTTGCTTACGTTTGCTGGTATCTTTTTGTTTCTGTAAATTTGTGACAGCCTACTCTCAGAGTACTTGGGAATAGACAATATGCTTGGTCTCGTTTGCAAGACTTATGATGGCATAAAGAGTCTTGAAACATATGGCACAGAAGGCAACATTGATAAGAAAAGTGGTATTCATGGACTGGGTGGCTCAATTGGAAAGATTCTGCATGGGAGGTTTACCGTGTTTTGTCTTGAAAACATAAGGTGCCATTCTAACTATTGAATGTCCTTTTTCTCTCTTGGACTCGACCATATGAGCACGTAAATACTGTGCACTATTACACTCTGCAGGCCATTTTCTGGAGAAGTTGTGATTGATGATCCACAAAGATATCTTATGCTGCGTAAACCAAGGTTGCCTAACGGGGAGTCTCCTCCTGGTTTTCTTGGTTTCGCAGTAAATATGATACTTATGGACCAGGCATACTTGAGTTGTCTCACACCCCATGGCCATGGTCTTAGGGAGACTTTGTTTTACAGTTTGTTTTCTCATTTACAAGTTTATAAGACTACAGCTGATCTACGGCGTGCTATTCCCTTCATAAATGATGGTGCGGTTTCTCTAGATGGTGGTATATTGAGGCCTAATGGTTCATTCTGCCTTGGTGATAGGTACTCAAATATGCAATTTATACCTTTACATCTAACTTTGATGATGGATGATACAGTGTTTGAGTTTTTGCCTGTTTTAGTTTTCTTTTCGTTGAGTTTTGCTTGCTTGTACTGTTGTGCCATCTTGGTACTTTCTTCTAATGCAAAATGACACGCACTTGGGTGCGTAATCGAGAAAAACATGTTTTGCAGATTGTCCTGATTACCACGTATTTTCACGTGCAGCCATTTCACGGCTTGTAAAAGCATATATTTAATAAAATCAGGATTATGTTTCACAAGCTCAATTTACCACAAGTGTTCCAGCTAAAATGAAACAATAACATTCATTCCAGTAAGAGCTATACGTTACGCAAAACTTTTAAGCATCTGCAGTCAATTTGCCTTATTATTTATTTATAATCCCTATGAAAGGAACATTGTAAGTTTTATTTATTATCGAAAGAGTAATCTACTTCTACATTTTTTATCTTTGGGATTTATGTACTCAAAGCTGTTCACTCGCACTAATAAGATACACAGTATTGATTTTTTGTATTAAAATTTATGTCATCACTTTTTTCTTGATGAATAAAGATGACCTTTGTAGGAAAGATGTTGAAGTGAAATTTACTGTAGCTTTAAGCTCTGGGGATTCAAACACACCTGGAAGTATCACTGAAATGGAAGAGCAAGTCAAACTGAAGAACTGGGAGAAGGAAAGGTTTGTTGAGGATATAAAAAGGGAGGAAGATTTGTTAAAGCAAGTTAAGGACTCATTCAGCAATCAAAAGCAACAGCTTCTGGACTATATCACTCAATCGCCAGCGTCAAAGGTGCATTCACAATATCGATCTATTCTCTCTGAAACTTCAGCTACTTAATAAGTCATAGCGGTACAATGCAATATTTTCGTATATACTACTATTAGCTTCCCTATCACGAACTGGTGGTCTTTTTCTGAGATTTGATCGATCTATTCTCTCTGAAACTTCAGCTACTTAA
The DNA here is from genome assembly GCF_002162155.2 of Triticum dicoccoides. Classification (NCBI taxonomy): domain Eukaryota; kingdom Viridiplantae; phylum Streptophyta; class Magnoliopsida; order Poales; family Poaceae; genus Triticum; species Triticum dicoccoides. Next base: position 164,004,922 of record NC_041384.1, on the reverse strand, counting down.
TAAGTCATAGCTGTACAATGCAATATTTACGTATATACTATTAGCTTCCCTATGACGAATTGCTGATCTTTCCCTGAGATCTGAAATATTTAACTTTTAATTATGTAAGTTTTC
>NC_041384.1:163982193-164004457 GCF_002162155.2 Triticum dicoccoides | reverse complement strand
GGGCAGAGGGGTCTGTTTGACACAAGTGACAGACCAATAGCATTACCAATGCTGCGCCAGTAATCTATTGGTTTCAACATGATATTGATGGAGTATCTTAGACTTCCAAATTACTCCCTCTGTTCCTAAATATAAGTCTTTTTAGAGATTCCAATAAGGGACTACATACGGAGCAAAATGAGTGACTCTGCACTGTAAAATATGTCTATATACATCCGTATGTAGTCCATAGTGGAATCTCTAAAGACTTATATTTAGGAACGGAGGGAGTACGTGATAGCATGGTTAGAGGATACGGATAGTCTGATAGGCTTTGGTTCCTGTGTTTATGAGGTTTAATCATTGTTTTGGAGAATACAAACATGCTTGATTCTCCCGTAGTTGAATGCTTTATCTATGCTGATGTTTATTAGCTCTGGTCGGTTTGGCAAAGATGAAATTTTAAGGTGCTGCACATTAGTGTGACAAACTCCGAAGGAAGCAGCAGTTAGGCGGCAAATCATCATTGATCAGTTTTACATACTTCCCATGTCTACTGATACCAAGATACCTTTTTCTCTAAAAAAAAGGGAAATACTTCAATTGTCTCATGTAGTATGTCGCAAGAGCTTCAAGAGATTTATACATTTCTCTTCAAGATGAAATTTTAAGGTGCTGCACATTAGTGTGACAAACTCCGAAGGAAGCAGCAGTTAGGCGGCAAATCATCATTGATCAGTTTTACATACTTCCCATGTCTACTGATACCAAGATACCTTTTTCTCTAAAAAAAAGGGAAATACTTCAATTGTCTCATGTAGTATGTCGCAAGAGCTTCAAGAGATTTATACATTTCTCTTCATTTATACATCCCCAATTTACTGATGCTCTTTCCTTTCAACAGAGGGTGCAGGGTTCACCAACCATTCGCTCACCTGCAACTCCGGGAAGTAATCCATTTGCAGCAACTCCTGGGCGTAACCCGTTTACATCAACTCCTGGAAGTCACCCGTTTGCTACAACTCCGGGAGGCAACCCATTTGCAGCTACTACTCCTGGAGGTCACCCGATTGCAGCAACTCCTGGAAGTCACCCGATCGCAGCAACTCCTGGAAATATTTCGTTTGCAGTCAAGCCTCCCCACATGCGCTGACAGCGTGTAAATGTCCGCATGCGATTTCCTTTTGCTGGGAGTTTGTCATGCTCTGGTTCTATCCATACGTAACCAACTGCATTTTGCGAAGTTCTTAACGCTAGATTCTAGTGCACAGTAGGGATGCGAAAAGTTAGTACATAACCACCGACTTTTGTTCATAAGTTGGGGCCTGTCTCTGGTCACTTATTTTGTTACTAGTCCTTTTGTGTATCTCGTCGAAAGAGAAGATACGGTGATAGAAGAGTCCCCACCTAACCAAATTCAACAGAAGGTTTGACAGCAACATTGAAATGCCAGTCTGGTTTCAGCATTGGCTGATCTGTTTCACTTGTGAACCTTCCTGCTGGAAGCAGGCAGGAGGAGCTTTTTGTTTCTTCCCGTCATGCTTGTAGGAAACATGATGTAACAAATCGGCTTATTGTCAGCGAAGCAGCAAGCATATACTCCCTCTGTTCCTAAATATAAGTCTTTTTAGAGATTTCAATATGGATTACATACAGATGTATATAAACATAGTTTAGAGTGTAGATTCACTCATTTTGCATCGTCAGTAGTCCATATTGGAATCTATAGAAAGACTTATACTCCCCCTGTTCCAAATTAGTTGACTTGAATTTGTCTAAATACGGATGTATCTATACTTTTTTAGTGTTTAGATACATCAGTGTCTACATAAATATGAGTCCAGTAATTTGGAATGGGGGGAGTATTTAGGGAATGGAGGGAGTATAAGTCAGAAGTGACCATTGTTGACACCTCCTGGCTGTATTTGCTCATCTGGTGGTTACATGGCCATTGTTTTGGCTGTTATGTGAATGAATCTCTGTCATCGAGCAGTGGAAACTCAAAAAGGCGAATTTCCTGGAACTGTTTTGCCGCTATTAGATTTGGCAAGCAAGATGTAAACATTAGCACCAGGTAGAAGAGTGGAGTACATTTGCCGTCGATGCGGAGCTACGTACAAAACTTCCATAATGGAATTGATTCAGCAGGCAACGCTGCTCGAATAATCTGACCTAGCTAGACAACGTCAAGACTGAAACAAAATCAAAGAGGTTTGGACGTCCTTCTCCAGCACATGGCCAAGTGAGATGAGATGAGATAAGCTCTTGAGCTACACAAGATGGCCAGCTGCACTGCAGTTCCTTGAGCTATTACACAACATGGCCAAGTGCACTGCAGTTCCTTGAGGTGGATCATTTGTCACTGCAAGTAGCAAATCCAAGTGAGATGAGATCTGCTCTTGAGCTACACAAGATTTTGATGACAGGTTATCGGGCGTACCTTTTCTTCTTGTCGGAGGCGACTTTCCGTCCCTTGCCGGCTATGACGTCGTCCATGCTCTGGCCGTAGCGCCGGTACCGGCCACCGGAGGCGACGAAGCCGGGGCACGGCCGGTAGGCCTTGATCGGCCACCACCCAAACAAGGGGACGGCGGCTATGCCGCCCATGATCCGCCCTTCGCCGTTGCAGCCCCTCTCTGTTTCCTCACGACCGCACCCTTTGCACCCCCTGTGTACAGTTAGAAAGAACACGTTATGTCTGTTTGAAACCGGAAGCAGGCTATATAAATCCAACTGATTTTTTTTCAAGTAGTCTAAATTTGCTGCGGCAGATTGCTATAGAGGTTAGGAGCTCGAAAGACTCATTTTAGCAGAAGTTGACAACAATAGGCTGTGGTCTCAGTCAATAAACGTACTGTCACAGTGGCAAAAATAAATCAAAATATCATAAAAAATAAGGTTCCACTGAGACTTGAACTCGGGTTACTGGTTCAGAGTCCAATGCCCTAACCACTAGACCATGGAACCATTTGTTGATGCGATGTTGAACATAATCATAATTAAACATAACGTTCACGTTTACATAGGGGACACACTGACATGCTCAATAAAATTGTCATATATCATTCCGACAGTTACATGCTCGATAAATTTGAGACAGTAATTCAGCAGACCTGGAACAGCAGCCCGTACCTGAAGTTGGGGTCATCCTTGTAGTCGTATCTGACAGCCGCCGGAGCAGGGGCAGGGGCCGTCGCCTCTGCTGCTGCTGCTGCTCCCTCTTGATCTTTGGTCACAACAGAGGAAGCAGAGGACGAGGAGCTGCCGGATGAGCTGCAGGCAAGATTGCCTCTGGCTCTGGCCGGCGCGTGCTTCCTCTGCAGCAGAGTCGACGCAGGCGCCAAAGGAGGAGAGGGGGAGGGGGAGTGGTTGGTCGAGAGGAAGACGGCGCTGTGAAGAGGAGGAGAAGGGAGCCAGAGGGAGGCCGCCATTTTTCAGGGGTGGGCGCGCTCGTGCCACGCTCCCTCCCTGAGCCTCGCTTCCTTTCCCTGGAGATGCGGCCAGGGGAGGAGGGAGAAATGGAGGAGAAAACTGGGGTGGGGGGCGTGGGAAAAGATTGGAGGATGAACTTGCGGCCATGTAGACGTCGTCAGGAGGCCGTGTTTCGGTTGGAGATAATGCGCGGTGAGTGCTGCTCCTACGATTTTATATTTTGAATTTCTCCTACGATTTTATTGGTTCTTTTTATCTCATCTCTGAACCGGTTCGTTTACAGATTTGTTTCGCAGACGGGAAAAGGGACTGGTTATCTGAAAAAGATTATCGCTGTCTGAACATGTGAGAAGTTACTCGAGGAAGTTACTGTACATGAGGAGAAAAAAGAACGAAAACCAAACAAAAATGAGGTTCTACCGAGACTTGAACTCGGGTTACTGGATTCAGAGTCCAATGTCCTAACCGCTAGACCATAGAACCTTTTGTGGACTGCTAACCTGACATTAGATTTATATCTTTATTACTCTACACGATTTTTCAGACTGCACAAAGCAAAAAATGTTAATTTACGATGTTTTGCGATAAAAATAGGTGTATAGACGCGCACACACTGACTCCAAATGCATTTCAAGCCGTTCAACAGCTTCTCGCCAAGCCTAAATTTCTACTAATTTTCAAAGGATAGTTAGTGCAATTCTTATTTAGTGTTTGCTTAGCTCAAATGATAGGAAAGATGACTATAATTTAGTGTTGTGTGTGTGTGATGCGGGTCATGCTTGAATTGTTTTCCTTTGGCCGGTTACTTCTTCCCGTTGATGATGCCTTTTCTTTGAGTCATCCCCCGTACAAGATATCATGTGTGTATGTGTTGTACTACCTCCGTCCCAAATTGTAAGATGTTTTCGTAGCTAGGCTATGGTTACTGCAAATGTAGAGGGCCAAATAATTGATGATGATATGAAGAACAACTTCATGCTCATTTCAGTGTGTGAAGCTATGGGAGTATTTAGCCTTTGGGTGCAACTATCTTGAAGATGGTAGTTCAGACTATATTCTACCAATATATATAATGATCTAGCAATATGATTAGCGATGCGAGTGTGACATTGTTGTTGAAAATCGGAGGCGTAAGTTGATCATATGAGTTAGGACAAACAATTACAACATCGATCCCGGGACTGCTATCAAGGTTTAGTGCAAACGCCTACAATCCCAATGCATGACTACGGGCGCTCCACTATTAATGACCCACAAATATATGAGATCAATTATAGCTTTTTCGATAAGTAAGAGTGTCGAACCCAACGAGAAGCAGAAGGAAATAACAAGTGGTTTTCAGCAAGGTAATGTCTGCAAGTGCTGAAATTGTAAGTAACAGAGTAGTTTGTTAGAATAATAATTTGTAACTAGCAAGTAACGATAATAGTAACAAAAGTGCAGCAAGGTAGCCCAATCCTTTTGAGGTAAATGACATGCCGAAACAGTCTCTTATAATAAGCAAAGCGTTCTTGAGGGTACACGGAAATTTCATCTAGTCACTTTCATCATGTTGGTTCGATTTGTGTTCACTACTTTAATAATTTGATATGTGGGTGGATCGGTGCTTAAGTGTTGTTCTTACTTGAACAAACCTCCTACTTATGATTAACCCACTCGCAAGCATCCGCAACTACGAGAAAAGTATTAAGAATAAATTCTAACCATAACATTAAACTTTTGGATCCAATCGGTCCCTTACGGATCCGCTTCTGTCACTCTCGCAACCCATTATCTAATTAATACTCCACAATGCATTTCCTTAGACCCAAATATGGTGAAGTGTCATGTAGTCGACGTTCACATGACACCACTAAGGGAATCACAACATACATACTATCAAAATATCGAACACATATCAAGTTTACATGATTACTTGCAACAAGATTTCTTCCGTGACCTCAAGAACAAAAGTAACTACTCACAAGTGATAAACATGCTCAAGATCAGAGGGGTATTAAATAGCATGTTGAATCTGAACATATAATCTTCCACCAAATAAACCATATATAGTAATCAACTACAAGATGTAATCAACACTACTAGTCACCCACAAGCACCAATCTATAGTTTCGGTACAGAGATTGAACTAGGGTTTGAGATGAGATGGTGCTGTTGGAGATGTTGATGGAGATTGCTCTCCCCAAGATGGGAGAGTTGTTGGTGATGATGATGACGATGATTTCTCCCTCCGAGAGGGAAGTTCCCCCGGCGGAATCGCTCCGCCAGAGGGCAAAAGTGCTCCTGCCCAAGTTCCACCTCGAGACGGCGGCGCTCCATCCCAAAAGTTATCTCCTTATTTTTCAAGGTCAAAATGACTTATATACTAGAAGATGGGCATCAGAGGTGGGCTGGGCTAAGCACAACCCACCAGGGCGCGCCTGGGGGGCCAGGCGCGCCCTGATGTCTTGTTCTCACCAGGTGCCCCCCTTTGGTGGTTATTTGCTCCAGTATTTCTTATTTATTCCATAAAAATTCCCCGTGAAGTTTTAGCTTATTTGGAGTTGTGCAGAATAGGTGGCCTGACGTAGCTTTTCCAGGTCCAGATTTTCAGCTGCCGGAATTCTCCCTCTTTGTGTGAACCTTGCAAATTATGAGAGAAAAGGCATTAGAATTACTCCAAGAAGCATTATTATGCATTAAAACATTATAAATAATAGTAGGTAAACATGATGCAAAATGGACGTATCAAATCCCCAAGCTTAGACCTCGCTTGTCCTGAAGCGAAAACTAAAATCGAAAAACATGTCCACATGCTTAGAGAGAGAGAGGTGTTGATAAAAACAAAATACGGACATAGAAGCATCATGTAAATTATTATAACAACAACAAACTTAAACATAAAACTTATAATAGAGCTTTTATCATAGACTTCTCATGAATAAGTAACAATTCATCACACTATTGAAGTATAAAGCATAAACTCTACTGGAAACCAACAAACTATGTTCTCAGTCAACTTTGCATCTACAATTCATCATCTTTTCAGGAAGGAACACGTATCGGAGCCTTTAGGCAAGTCCACATAGTCAACCATCTTATAGTCTTCTATGATTGCTAACACTCACCGCATACACATGAGCAAAACGTTTCAAATGAACACATAGAAAGATATGGGCTCATAGTTTCGCCTCCCAACGTACTCACCTCGAGGGCGATGTCAACAATAATAACTCATGCTACCCACATCCAACTGGATATATGTGCCTAGATCTTTCCTCACCACATGATGCTTGCCAAAAGAGAAAATAATAATGAATAGAGAGAAAAACTTTGACTCTTTGCATAAAAGTAAATACATGAAAGTAAAAGATAGGCCCTTCACAGAGGGAAGCAGAGGTTGCCATGCGCTTTTTGTTTGTATGCTCAAACCCTTAGTGCAAAAGAACGTCACGTTTATTACCCCTTATGATAGCAACCTTTATTATGCAGTCTGTCGCTTTTATTCTTTGCTATCACAAGTTCGCACAATGCTCAGTTTTCTCTTACACTAAATGATCTAACACTTTTAGAAGAAATTTTTATTGCCTTATTGCACCGATGACAACTTACTTGAAGGATCTTACTCAATCCTTAGGTAGGTATGGTGGACTATTGAAAATAATATTTGGGTTTAAGGGTTTCTGGATGCACAAGTAGTATCTCTACTTGGTGCGGAATTTTTGGCTACCAAAGATGGGGGGCAAGCACCACACGTTGAAGGATCTATGACAATATAACTTCTATGTGAATGTGAACAAACATAATCATTACGTTGTCTTCCTTGTCCAACATCAACAATTTTGGCATATAATATTTTGATGGGGGCTCACAATCACAAAAGATTTCCAAGATAGCGCATTTGCATGTGAATCTTCTCTTCCCTTATTAATTCTTTCATGAATTGCATCATTGACCAATGCTATGTTTGTCAATCTCCAATAAAATTTTCTACTTATACTTATACTTATGTGGTGTTATTACCTACCATAAGATTAGCATATGATCTTTTTCATTTATTTCCTTTCTTTTTATTGCAACATGAAAGTAAAGAAAGCAAAACTCAAAGTAAACTTTATTATATATCTCGCACATGATTACAAGGATAGATCACTAAGCAAACTCTCAAAAAGAAAGGATCGAACTGAACTTCTATTCATCTAAAGCAAAAGATAACTATGGATCAAACTAATATAAGTAAAGGCAAAAGATAGTAGAGGTGATACGATACCGGGGCACCTCCCCCAAGCTTGGCGTAAGCCAAGGGGAGTGCTCATACCCGATACTCAATTTTCTTTTGGTGATGAAGAAGGAGGTGGTGGTGGTGATGAAGTAGCGATCTTGGCCTTCATGATTAAGAGATTCTCCAATCTACGGATGACGCTCCAGAGGAAGGTGATGTGCTCTTGTCAGAATATTTTCACGAGTGAGATATTTATTTTGCACACGAACCGTTTCAATGACCCGAAAGGCTTCAATCTCGGTGGGGATAAGATAATCATAGTAGGGTTTAAGGATATCTTCTTCCTCCTCAGCAGGTTGGGCTTGCTCAACCACCGGAACTTGGTTTCCGATGGCCTCCTTGCTCTTGCTCCCTTCGAGAGGTTCTCCGGGCCCCCCACTCTTCAGCTCGATCTTCGTCAACCAAGTGTCCTCTTCTACGTTGTTGCTGGAGGGATAAGACATGATGCATGGCTTGACATATCTGACCGAAAACAACAAGAAAAGAAAACAGAAGATTTCTCCAAGATACGGTGGCCAATAGGTTCGGGGGGTATATAAAGAATTTTTATCTTGGGAAACAAGCAAACAGAAGAAAAACGGAGTCCAGAAGGTACCCGAGGTGGGCACAACCCACCTGGACATACCCATAGGATTTTTATATGTTGTTCTGTAAGCCCAAAGTGCATCATCTAATTTCTTAGACCAATTCTTCCGAGACCTATTGACAGTATTTTGCAAAATTAATTTTATTTCTCTATTGCTAAGTTCAACTTGACCACTAGACTGAGGATGATAGGGTGATGCAATTCTATGGTTAACATCATACTTGGCAAGCATTTTACCGAAGGCACCATGAAGAAAGTGTGAATCACCATCAGTCATTAAATATCTAGGGACTCCAAACCTTGGGAAAATAACTTCTTTAAGCATTTTAATAGAGGTGCTGTGATCATCACTACTAGTTGGAATATCTTCTACCCACTTAGTAACATAATCAACAGCAACCAAAATATGCGTATACCCATTAGAGGAAGGAAGTGGTCCCATGTAATCAAATCCCCAAACATCAAATGGTTCAACATCAAGTGAATAATGCATAGGCATTTCTTGACGCTTACCGATATTACCTATTCTTTGACATTCATCACAAGATAAGACAAACTTACAAGCATCCTTGAAGAGAGTAGGCCAATAAAACCCAGATTGCAATACCTTGTGAGCAGTTCTGTCTCCTGCATGATGTCCTCCATAAGCTTCGAAGTGATATTTCCGTAGGATTTGTCCCTGTTCATGCTCAGGTACACAACGTCTAATAATACCATCTACTCCTTCTTTATAAAGATGTGGGTCATCACAAAAGTAATGTCTTAAATCATAGAAGATTTTTTTCTTTTGTTGGTATGTGAAACTAGGTGGTAAATATTTAGCAACAATGTAATTAGCATAGTCAGCATACCAAGGAGTGTTATGAGAAACATTTATTGCAGCTAACTTCTCATCAGAAAAACTATCATCAATAGGTAGTGGGTCATCAAGAATATTTTCAAGCCTAGACAAGTTATCAGCCACGGGGTTCTCTGCTCCTTTTCTATCAGTGATATGCAAATCAAATTCTTGTAGCAAGAGAACCCATCGAATAAGTCTAGGTTTGGCATCTTTATTTTCCATAAGATATTTTATAGAAGCATGATCGGTGTGAACAATAACTTTAGAGTCAATAATGTAAGATCTAAATTTATCACAAGCAAACACCACTGCTAGAAATTCTCTTTTCAGTAGTAGCATAATTTTGTTGTGCACTATCTAGAGTTTTACTAGCATAATGAATAACATTTAGTTTCTTATCAACTCTTTGTCCTAGAACAACACCAACAACATAATCACTAGCATCACACATAATTTCAAAAGGCAAGTTCCAATCAGGTCGTTGAACAATAGGTGCAGAAATTAAGGCTTTCTTGAGTGTTTCGAAGGCTTCTAAACAATCATTATAAAAAACAAAAGGAATATCCTTTTGCAAAAGATTTGTAAAAGGCCTAGAAATTTTAGAAAAGTCTTTGACAAATCTCCTATATAAACCAGCATTGTAAACCGGCCAGGAGTAGCCGGATTAACTTTATGAAGATTAGAAGCCCATGAAGACCTAAGAATAATGGCGCTTTTCGAAGGCCCAAGGCCCAAAGGCGAGTTAAGGCCTGTAGATGTAAACCGACCTTATTATGTAACTTGCATTGTAAGATAGGAAGGATAGAGATCGAGCCAGACACGTTTATGATCCGTCCTCGGGACTGTAAACCGGCGGGCGTCAACCTATGTATATAAAGGGATGACCCGGCAGCGGTTTAGGGACAACAGACAACAACTCGAGAGCCAGGCAAAGCGGATTCACTCCCTGGTCATCGAAACCCCGGCAATACCAAGCACAACTAGACATAGGCTTTTACCTTCATCGAAGGGGCCGAACTAGTATAAAATCCCTCATGTCCCTTGTCCGGTTTAACCCCTTTAAGCTAACCCATAGCGATGGCTCCATGACTAAGTCCTTTCACGAGGACATCTGCCGTGACAAACCCACGACAGTTGGCGCCCACCGTGGGGCTATCGCACGATGGTTTCGAGTTCTTGAAGGGCAGCTTCGAAGGACTCAAGGGATACACTATGGGCCGGATGACGAAAAGTCGTCGCGGCAAGCTCTACATCGATGACGCAGGATGGGGTCCCGAGGCCGGTTCAGGGGAATACGGGTACCGGGTCCCCTTTGGCGGAATTCACGTCTTCATCGGCAAGATCGGCGAACCGGGCCCTGAGCCGGACACCTGCACCGACATCACCGAGACAGCTCAGCATGCAAGCCTTACCCCGGTTCAGCCCGCACCAAGGCATGTTTTTGTAGGTGTCATCCATGGAGCGGAATATGAGGATGGACCGGCATCTGATGGGGAAGCCATTGTCCGTTCTGATGACGAGTCTTCAACCGGGGAAACCGAGTCGCTATATCAGCTGCAGGACGGCCGGATTAGTGGGAGTTCCAATGGCAACAGTATTTCGGACCCCCTCGATCTTCCAAGCCGGGTCACGGTCTTCATGGCCGGCACATAACCGGCGCAACACTCTTCTACCACCGCGGCGATGTTCTCTGGTTCAGCAACAACAACGCCAGCAGGAGCAGGGGGCTCTGCACCGCCTCCCGCTCAGGTTTTGTCTGACTTGTTCGACGCTTTGGCAACATTGATGGCCGCGGAGGTGGACGCGGCAGCCCGAGATCAGCACAATGCGGAGATTGCAAAGGTGAAAGATCAGATAACTCAGGCTAAAGCGGACATGGCAGCAGAGAACGCCAGGATGGCTACAGAACGGGCTGAGTTGGAAGCTCAGGCCTACCGGCTTAGGTTGGACCAGAATGCCTTAGATGAGGTCATGAGAAGGAGATACCGGTCGCACCTCCTGCTGGGTTATGAGCCAAGAAATCTCTTCAACACGCCAGGAGCCGGAACTAGTAACCATCCAGTGGTAAACCGCACGGAGGCGCCGGGAACAGGAGCGCCGGTTCAACCACGCACGATGAACCCGCCTCGTCAGAACAACGTTGTGCCGCAGTATGTTCCGACGCCCCAGGGGCATTACTCTAACCCGTTGGATAACATTGTGGCCGCCGCTTCACGATTCGCAGCCCTCCCAACTGACGGTGAGTCACCAGTGGCAGTTGAGGCACGACAGGCCAGAGAGCTCCTTCAAACAGCTTTAAACCAACAGCAGGCTTATTCACATAGTCGCGAGAGGATTCACTCCACCCCCCGTCCGAGTCGAAGCTACAACAGGCACATTGAGGATGAACCGGCCGTATCAACTAGTGCACGTCACCGTAACTCGCCGCGAGGACACAACCCGGCAGGTGGTGGAGCTAATGCGCAGGATGTGGTGGATCATGGTCGTGCACGTCGAGAAGTCGAGTTGGCAGCCCCGCACGCCACTCGTCAACCTACTCCGGTTCGCCCTACCACCTCAGTGGAGCTCGGCGTGGTCTTAACTTCTTTAGGGGTGCCGTGTCTTACCCCCGCTTTGCGTAATGTGCGATTGCCCAAGGATTTTAAGGGACCTCGCAAGGTGCCCAATTACACCGCCGATTTGCAACCGGAGTCATGGGTGGAGAGTTATGAGATGGCGATGGAGATGCTGGACGTGGATGAAGCAGTGTGTGCTAAATACTTCACCATGATGTTGGAGGGGATAGCTCGAACTTGGTTAAAGAGCTTACCAGCTAACTCTGTCGGGTCATGGGCTGAGCTAAAGCACCGGTTTATCCAGAATTTCAAAGATACATGTAAGCAGCCTATGTCAATTGTGGACCTAACCGCTTGTGTTCAAGAGGAGATGGAGTCTACTACGCATTGGGTGAAGCGAGTCTCAGCTATTTTGCATTCGTCAGACCGCATTAATGCAGATACAACAATTTTGAAGTTGGAGGGCAACTGCCGGTTTATGCCATTAAAATTGAAGCTAGGGAGGCTCAAGCGTCACTGCAATGACATGTCAACCCTTATGGCTGCTCTGGTGAAATACGCCGATTCAGATAGTAGCAAAGACCCTGAGTCTGAGGATAACAAACCGGGGAAAGGGAAAAAGAATGGCAATACCAAGGGGCAGCAGCACAATCCGACAGGTCATGGGAATAACGGTAAGCGCAAGGCAGACAATAGTTTGGACTTCGTGGCTAACACTAACGCGCAGGACAACGGTCAACATCGTAAGGGTAAATAGCCCCAGAGGGGCGGAGGGTTAGGCCCCAATCTGGAGCGCCTGTTAAATCAACCTTGTCCAAAGCACGGATTGAAAGAAAGACCCGCGTCACATCTTTGGAAGGATTGTTTCATTATGTGGGAGTTTAAGAATTCCAATATGTTTCAATATGACAACGGCTCGCCCGACGGTTCAGGAGGCGGTTTTCACGGGCTGGGTTACGGAGGTGGCAGCTCTGGTTCAGGATTCCAAGGCAATCAAACCGGACATGGCCATCAAGGGAACCAGGGCAATCAAGGAGGTTATAACCATCAGGGGAATCAGCAACAGCAACAGTCAGGTTATCAGAGCAATCCAAAGCAGTTGAATAGTGGGTAGTATCATGTCTTTACCATTAGCTTGTGTAAACGCGATCCGAAGCTTCACAAGAGGGTAGTAAACTCTGTTGAACCGACAGTACCTCAGTATCCACGCTGGTCTGAGCAGCCCATTTTATGGAGTATAGAGGATCACCCACCCCGGGTTGATAATCCGGGTCATTTGGCCTTAGTGGGTGCTTATGGATGGGGGAAGGAGTATAAATATTCTTTACAATGATACATTCCGCCGTATGGGGTTGACAGATAAGAATCTTAAACCGTCGAACACCGTTTTTCATGGTGTGGTGCCCGGTAAGTCTGCGTATCCAGTGGGCAAGATAGCCCTAGAGGTGGCCTTTGGAGATGATCACGATTCAAGGTCAGAAATGTTGACTTTTGAGGTGGTGAAAATCAAGAGTCTATATCACGCCCTGTTTGGGCGACTGGCTTATGCCAAGTTCATGGCGAGGCCGTGTTACGTTTATCTACAGCTTAAGATGCCAGGTCATAAGGGGACCATCACAGTACATGGGAGCAGGAAGATTTCTTTGGAATGTGAGGAAGGTGATGCGGCTTATGCTGAGTCGGTTTGTGCCACAGAAGAGCTAAAGTTTTATAAAGACAAGGTTGATCCGGCAGACATGACTTCTTTGAAAAAGCCAACTACGGAGCACGATCCGGCGTTGAAGTTTAAATCGGCCACAGACACTAAGATGGTTGATTTTGTTCCTGGCGATTCATCCAAGCAGTTCAGCATCAGTGCTAACCTGGATTCCAAATAGGAAAGCGCGCTCATCAAGTTCATCCGTGAGAACCGGACATCTTTGCATGGAAGCCTTCTGACATGCCAGGTGTACTGAGGGAACTCGCTGAGCACACACTTAATATAGATCCTAAGTTTAAACCGGTCAGACAGTTTCTCTGCTGCTTCAACAAAGAAAGGCGTAAAGCTATTGGTGAGGAGGTAGCTCGGCTGTTGGCCGCAGGGTTTATCGTGGAGGTTTTTCACCCTAAGTGGTTAGCTAACCCGGTGCTGGTTCTTAAGAAAAACGGCACTTGGCATATGTGTGTGGACTACACAGATTTGAACAAAGCTTGTCCAGCAGATCCCTTTGCCCTCCCTCGCATTGATCAGATTATTGATGCTACGACGGGTTGTGACCGTTTGTGTTTTTTGGATGCTTACCCCGGTTATCATCAGATCAAAATGGTAGTTAAGGACCAGGAGAAGACAACTTTTATAAGTCCCTTTGGAGCCTTCTACTATGTCTCCATGCCCTTTGGGATCAAGAGTGCCGAGGCGACTTATCAACGTTGTGTTCAGAATTGTCTTCATAAGCAGATTGGGCGCAATGTTCACACATATGTAGATGATATTGTGGTAAAGTCCAGGAAGGAGGAAACATTGATAGATGACTTGAGAGAAACCTTTGACAACCTCCGGGTTTATAAGATGATGCTTAATCCGGACAAATGTGTCTTTGGTGTTTCGGCAGGCAAGCTCTTAGGTTTCTGGTGTCTAACAGGGGCATTGAGGCTAATCTGGAGAAGATCACAGCTATCACCTCTCTGGCTAAACTGGCATGTATCAATGACGTTCAGCGTTTGGCGGGACGGATTGCGGCTTTGAGCCGGTTTATCAGTCGTCTTGGGGAGAAGGCTATCCCTTTATATCAGATGCTAAAGAAAACGGATGACTTTGTCTGGAGCGATGCGATTGATAAAGCATTTGAGGATATGAAGAGGCAGTTAGCTGAACCACCTGTCCTTGCGGCTCCGATCGATAAAGAGCCTTTACTGCTATATGTGGCTGCTAATGCCCGGGCTGTTAGTGTGGCTATTGTTGTGGAGCGCAAGGAGGCTGGAAAGGAGTATCCGGTTCAACGACCGGTTTATTATATTAGTGAGGTACTTGTCGAATCAAAGCAGAGGTATCCGCATTGGCAGAAGCTCGTGTATGGGGTGTTTATGGCAAGCTGGAAGCTCAAGCATTATTTGGTCATCCTATCACAGTGGTCAGTTCAACCCCTTTGGGAGACATAATCCAAAACAGAGAGGCGACATGCCGGATTGCCAAATGGGCTATTGAGCTTGGACCTCACGGGCTCAACTATACACCTCGCACAACGATCAAATCTCAAGCACTCGTGGACTTCATCAATGATTGGACAGAGTTGTAGGCACCAGAGGAAAAGCCAGACAACACTTATTGGACTATTCACTTTGATGGATCCAGGCAATTGGAGGGCTCAGGGGCTGGAGTCATATTAACTTCCCCACAAGGTGACAAGTTTTGTTATGTTCTTCGTTTAATGTTCCCTTGCACTAACAATGCAGCTGAGTATGAGGCCTTACTCCATGGTCTTCGGATGGCTAAAGAGATGAACTTAAGCCGGGTTAAGTGCTTCAGTGACTCGGACCTGGTGGCTCAACAGGTATCTGGCACTTGGGATTCTAAGGACCCACTCATGGCTGCATATCAATGAGAGGTGGACATAGTGGCTGGTCATTTCAAGGGTTATCAAATTGACCATATAGACTGGCGAAAGAATGAAGCAGCGGACACTTTAAGTCGTCTGGGCTCTCAGCGTAAACCGGTGCCACCTAATGTCTTCCTCAATGTACTGCATAATCCGTTGGTCAAGATACCCACAGAGGAGGAGTTGGCTATTCCTGACTCAAAGGCCCAGTTGGTGGCGGCTTTGCATGTTATACCGGATTGGACAGTCCTGTACTTGGCATACATGAAACGGGGCGAGTTACCGGAGGATGAAACCTTGGCCCGGCAGATAATCTGGCGATCCAAGTCAATGACCATTATCAATGGGGAGTTACATCGTTACAGCATCACAAGAGTAATTCAGCGTTGTGTGTCTCCTCAAGAGGGTTGTGAGATTTTGCGAGAAGTCCACGAAGGAGATTGTGGTCACCACGCCGGTTCAAAATCCTTGGTGGCTAAGGCTTTTCATCACGGCTTCTATTGGTTGACGGCTCATGTTGATGCTAAGGATTTAGTCAAAAGGTGTGACGGTTGTCAGAAATTTGCACGCCGCGCTCATGTTCCAGCTCAGGAGTTGAGAATGATTCCAATCACTTGGCCGTTTGCAACTTGGGGGCTCGATATGGTTGGACCCTTTAAGAGATCCAAGGACAAAAAGACCCACCTGTTGGTGGCGGTTGACAAGTTTACCAAGTGGGTAGAGGCAGAGCCAGTCAGTAAGTGTGATGCAGCCATGACGGTTCAATTCATCAAGAAGGTGATCTTCCGGTTTGGTTTTCCACACAGCATTATCACGGATAATGGTACTAATATGTCTAAGGGTGAGATGGAGGAATTTTGTCAACGTGAGCACATCCGGCTTGATATAGCGTCAGTGGCTCACCCCAGTCTAATGGTCAAGCTGAGAGGGCAAATCAAGAAATTTTGAGAGGTATCAAACCCCGGCTTATGGTTCCTTTAAAGCGGACACCGGGTTGTTGGGTGGAGGAGTTACCTTCTGTGTTATGGAGTATCAACACCATACCAAACAGATCGACGGGTTATACACCTTTCTTCATGGTTTATGGAGGAGAGGCGGTTCTTCCTAGTGACATCCGTCATGACTTGCCTCGTGTGGCGGCTTATGCTGAAGCTGACAATGAGAAGGCACGTCAGGACTCACTGGACCTGTTAGATGAGGAGCGTGATCTCGCAGCGGCACGTTCGGTGATTTATCAACAAGATCTCCGGCGTTATCACAGCCACCGGGTTAAAACCAGAACTTTTCAAGAGGGTGATCTGGTGCTCCGGCTCATCCAGGATCAAACTGATATGCACAAGTTATCCCCACCTTGAGAAGGACCTTTTGTAGTCAGGAAAAACCTACACAACGGGTCATACTACCTTATCGATATTCAAGAGCACAAAGACTCACATAAATCGGAGGAGGAGACAAAGCGGTCGTGGAATATAGCCCTTCTTCGGCCTTACTATACTTGAGCCACAGGCTCTTCTTATGTACATACTTATGACAATGTATATATTATATAATAAACCGGAGCCTCGGCTAAAGCGGGGTCTCTGTTCCTTTTTTACATCATGTGTGGTTTCACAGGGGGTTTCTACTAACAAAGCGGAGTTTTATTAACCCGACCCATAAGGCCACACCGATTAAAGAAAGTCACTAGGGGGCTTGGTCGTATCCGAACCATAGCTACACCTCTTGACCGGTTTAAAACCAAAAAGGGATATCACTAGGGGGCTTGGTTGTCTTCACACCATAGCTACACCTCTTGATAGGCTTAAAGCCAAAAGGAAATTATGTGGAACCAAAGAGAGTCTGTTGCATTAAGCACAACTCAAACATAGGTAACCACTAAGCACAACTCAAATATTACCTGGGGGCTCCTTGCTTCTCAAAGAACAACGAGCTTGCACCCTTGTAATAGGCTATCAAGCCAGGCTTGGAAGCCAGGTGTATTCACCTAAAACCCCAGGTTATCCTGCCTCTTTAAGTAAGCCACTTTGTCCAGGTAAACCTGGTATGACCCATCAAACGTTCGACAAGTCAATCTCATGGACCCTGAACTTGTCAAAGTTAAAACGGTGATTGGTTAAAGATTGAGGTCCATCTTAAAAAGCTTTGCAAAATGGTTTAACTCAGCGGCCTGGCAGCCCATGAAAAGCCTCGATTTAGGGCCTGGCAGCCCATGAAAAGCCTTGCATATTTCTTTTTTGATTTGCTGTTTTTAATATCTTTTGATAAGGGATTTATGAATATTCTGATAAACCAGTGTTTATTACAACCCGGCAGGGCTTTCAGCGCTCAGTTGTCAGTACATGATCAGTTCTAAACCGGCAGTAAGTTGCTCCGGTCTGGTTTTGGCTACAGGTCACCAGCATTATACGAACAAACCAGTGTGGTCTTACATGAACCGGCAAGAGGGAAAGGAGTCATCAACCCTACAGATGGGTATTTTCGCTCCTATTATACCAACAGTTGGTCAACCAATGAAGGTATATCACAGGTATCATTTATTTTATATCTAGTTAAAACAAATCTTGGTTATCCATCCAAGTTATGTATATATTTTTGGGCATCATGACCCGTCCAGTGGTAAACCACTAGGACACTTTCAAGTTATTATATGCAGGAACATAAATCATAATGGACTATGTGTAAATAGATCCCACAAGCATGACAAGTTTTCAGTATTAAGCAACACAAACATGCTCGATGGCATGGCAGATAAGGTGTTCATACTATCCTATTACAAGGTGCTTTCAATACCCCAAATTGAATAAGTGTTTTCAAGAGCGGAAGACTGCAACTGGTAAACCGGCCACCGGTTTAGGATTCCTCATCTAGATGGCTTGACGATTGAGGGTCATCTTGAGTGGGTGTATTCTCTTCATCCCTCCCTAGTCGCTGGAAATCAGGCGTTGACCAGTCAATTCCAGTTAAGACTTGAAAAACAACTTCTTCATGAATAAGGTTGGAAGGGTCAATATCAGGAGTGTAAGTATGCTTACGGATTGGCGGAACAAGCTCTTCTACACTATGAATCTGTGCGGGCTGTCTTTTCCCTTCAGCATCGTAAACTGGTTGAAAATGTGACAGATCTGTGTCCTCCGCCAGTTTGCTTTCTATAGGCCGCATCTCCTTTGTCAGCCTTCGGAGATCATCATTATTGAAGTCTGAACCGTCTTCTTTCACACCAGGATATCCTTTGATGATATCTGCCGGTTCAAGATTCGGAATCCACGCCTTGGCCCGGATTAGTGCGGTCAGTTCACCTGACCTTACGGCTGATTTCTTCAGTTCGTTGATCCGGGCAGGCAGCATGGCCAACTTTTCGATAGTCTCTTTTATCAGCAATAGCGGGGGCTTGTTATAAGCCGCAATGCAAATGGCTTGCTGGGATCCAGAAAACAGCTGTTCTATCAAAGTGTAGGCCGCTTTAAGTTTCATCCGCATGTCGGAGCCTAGATGAGTAATGCGGGTCCCTGTCATGGTTAAACATCAGTGAACCAGTCATTGATAAGATATTATGAATTACAAAAGCTTCATGAGAGAGTACTTACCAAACACAGCATAAGTCATGGCATTAATCTGCCGCTTTAAACCGGTCAGTTCTTCAACCACCGGCTTCAGGGCTGCCTCTGCTTCCTCGGCCTTCTTTGTTAAACCGTCCTTTTCCGTCTCCCAGTCTGCACGCTCTTTGTTAAAGGTCTCTTTCAGCCTTTCCATGGCTGCTAAGGCATTTGTCAACTCCTCCTTGGCCTTAGAAGCCTCTGCTTGCTGAGCTTTGACGTTCTTCTGAAGGTCAGCGGTTTGAGCATCCCTTTTACTCAACTCGGCCTGCAAAAGCAAGATATATCAACAATGAGATGTGTATTTTTGAAGTACCAAGCGTATAACAAGTTATGCACTTTGTACTTGGGGGCTAATGCCTATTTGTTCTATCATCAAACTTTTATTTGCAAGCTCAAGTACAAAGCAAGCATTATCCTTGACACTTGGGGGCTAATGTACATCTGTTCAAATGGATGCACGGATTAAAGACCCGGTTCACCTTGGATAGATAAACCGACCCTTGGGGACTACACAGGCGAAAACTACAGGAATACAATGATCACGTCTGTTTACTTCAAAAGATCAGTTGGTATATGGAGGACAAGTTTTGCAAGAGTTAAGGTATTATACAGTCCCGGTTTATGATTGCCATCATAAACCGACCCTTGGGGGCTACTGGGGTTGATGCTTGTACTTTGGACTTAAGAAAGGAAAGTGATGAAAATACCTCATAGCACTCTTTCATCAGGTTCACCAAACCGGCTTCATAATCACGGTTTGAGTGCAGACGGTTTAGAAAACCGAAATGGAGTTCTTCAGCACTGAGATGGGCATAGCTTGACAAGTCAGTGCTCCATTTGCCTTTTTCCATGGCAGCACGCTCCTCCTTGGCACTATGTTTGGCCAAGATTACAGGATGGCCAGGAGAGGTGTGACCAATACCAGTAATGATAACCTCGCCTTCTTTGTCTCCAGCAGCCTTTTCTGGAGTTGATGGAGTGTCAGTAGCTCTCACTGGACTAGAAGACCTATCATCAGCCCGGATTGGATCTGCCGGTTCATCATCAGGCACATCAGTGTCAACTTCTGGTTGTTCATCAATATTGTGATCTTGAGGGGGTGGTTCATCAAAAGTAGCTTCAGGATTTGGACCCTCCGGTTCAACCGTTTGTTTCGGTTCAACAGTTTGCTCCGGTTCAAGAACCACCTGGTCTTCGGGCGGATTGTTCACCCGAGCCTTTTTGCTGCGTATGGCTTTGGCTCTACAACAGAAAAAGATGCGAAAGTTAAGCATTGTATATAAAGTATGAAACATCAAAAGAAAGGGTTGAAGTACTTACCCAACTACGGTTTTGAGAGGACGGAGTTGGGTCGCTGTTGACTCGCCAGAGGATGAAGGAGGTGTCACCTGATAATTCGAATCGGACAGATTAAGAGGTTGTCGGAAATAGCCTGCCTTGGGATAAGAAGTGTCAGAAGCGGGTGAGACCTCAGATCAGCGTTTCCGAACCGGAGTGTCTGGTAAATCTGTCGAAGTAACCTTTTGGCCGCTGTGCCGGGTTGTGCGGCGAGCCTCGTGCTGCTGCTTCTTCAAAATAAATGTTGGATCCCAATGAGCAAGAGGATGTGAAAAGCTTACTTTCCGGACCGCTTGAAGGATTTTTTGTGTTGGCAGAGAGTCTGAACTGGAGGAAAGGATAATTACCTCTACATCGTCAGCATGGCTGCCCTCCACATCCTCCTGATAAGTATCATTGTCAATGAGATGCATGAAAAGGGAACCAAGTGAATCAAGTTCTACCTCAACTTCCGGTTCGTCTGGGTCATCGTCCAATTCCATACTGATGCGTTCAGATGCCTTCCGCTTTGTGGTTTTCTTGATGGCTTTGGTTTTAGGGCGGGAAGGTTTTGCCGCTTTCTCTTGAGGTTTCTTCTTCCAAAACGTATCATCACCCCGTTTAAAGGTAAAAAGAAGGATATTCAAGGATTGTACAGTGTAAGGATATTAAGTGTAAAGCGAAGGAACAATACTCACAACAGGCGGTTTGTTTTGCGTATAAAAGGGGCTAGTCCGGTTTGGTGACAGACATCTTCTGATTCGTTCAAAATCTTCTTAATGACCTCAGTGACCTCCTCATCTGTTAGCTGAATATTGATATGACGTCGGGAGTCTTCTAAGTCACCAGTATACTCACACATTAAGCGGGAGCGACGACTTAGTGGCAATATGCTCCAGGATATCCAGCAACGGACAAAGTCTACACCTGTTAAACCGTTGGCCAAGAAGGCTCTTAGCTTGGCGAGTTGAGGTGCATATGGGGCCCGTTCCTGAGCACTTAGCCGCTGTGGAAGTGGATGAGTGTTGGCAAGCCGGTGGGCACGGTAACCCGGCAGAGGGTTCTCATCTTCAGGGGAGGTGTCTGAAGGAAATATGCCCTAGAGGCAATAATAAAGTTATTATTTATTTCCTTATATCATGATAAATGTTTATCATTCATGCTAGAATTGTATTAACCGGAAACATAATACATGTGTGAATACATAGACAAACAGAGTGTCACTAGTATGCCTCTACTTGACTAGCTCGTTGATCAAAGATGGTTAAGTTTCCTAACCATTGACATGGGTTGTCATTTGATTAACGGGATCACACCATTAGGAGAATTATGTGATTGACTTGACCCATTTCGTTAGCTTAGCACCCGATCGTTTAGTATGTTGCTATTGCTTTCTTCATGACTTATACATGTTCCTATGACTATGATATTATGCAACTCCCGTTTACCGGAGGAACACTTTGTGTGCTACCAAACGTCACAACGTGACTGGGTGATTATAAAGGTGCTCTACAGGTGTCTCCGAAGGTACTTGTTGAGTTGGCGTATTTCGAGATTAGGATTTGTCACTCCGATTGTTGGAGAGGTATCTCTGGGCCCACTCGGTAATGCACATCACTATAAGCCTTGCAAGCATTGTAACTAATGAGTTAGTTGCGGGATGATGTATTACGGAACAAGTAAAGAGACTTGCTAGTAACGAGATTGAACTAGGTATTGAGATACCGACGATCGAATCTCGGGCAAGTAACATACCGATGACAAAGGGAACAACGTATGTTGTTATGCGGTCTGACCGATAAAGATCTTCGTAGAATATGTGGGAGCCAATATGAACATCCAGGTTCCGTTATTGGTTATTGACCGACGACATGTCTCGGTCATGTCTACATAGTTCTCGAACCCATAGGGTCCGCACGCTTAACGTTTCGATGACAATTATATTATGAGTTTATATGTTTTGATGTACCGAAGGTTGTTCGGAGTCTCGGATGCGATCACGGACATGACGAGGAGTCTCTAAATGGTCGAGACATGAAGATTGATATATTGGAAGCCTATGTTTGGATATCGGAAGTGCTCCGGGTGAAATCGGGATTTTACCGGAGTACCGGGAGTTACC